>NW_028259138.1:13973125-14278750 GCF_977971745.1 Zootermopsis nevadensis
AATAAGTAATTCACCGCTCTCAGATCATATTAGAAGTGATGTAGTGTAGGACTTATATTCGGGAGTACCTGGTTCGAATATCGACAGGTTTATCGGGTAGAATGCGTAGTTTTACGTAGCATGCAGGCGAACGCTGGGATAAAAGCTTCGACTGTTTTATTCCAAACCCTTACATAATCAACCTTTCTGCCGGCTTCGCACATTATTGGACACTTTATAGCAACACCACGAAACCAGACAGATCAATAGATCGGAATCGATCGCCATGTCATTTGCTCGTTGACTCCTCGACAGTAACTTGAAACTGACAAATACATTACATATTTAAAGCACATACATCACTAAACAAAGTACCGAAGTATTTGAGCTGCACAGCAATTCATATAACTACATAAAATGATTTATGTGTTTATTTACGTAATGACACGTATAAAGCAGTAAAGTGAAGGCCCCGCCATAACTGGTAGGTCAGAGCGAACTCAGAAAGCACAATGTTTATTGTACACTTAGTAAAAACCTGTCATAATGCTTGAAAATTTAAGAAAGAGGACACAATTTTTTTTAACTAAAATTAGGTTAACATGTTTATGAATGGTTAGAAGAAAATTTTTCATGTATGAAAATCGTTTTCGTAATTTCGCTTTTGTAGAAATACATGAAAATGTATCAGGCTTTTGTAATTTTTACTGAAGTTGCTGATTCAAGTCCCGTGCATTGGTTTTAACTGCTCCAGGGATCGCATTCGATCAGCGAATCCCCCGATGAAATCTTCCACTCGAAACAACTGGGATTATAGCCCACTGAAAACTGTTTTCCAGAAATGACAATCTCTTGTCACAGGTTTAGTCTGCAATGCCACCGCGCAGAGGCGCTGCATGTTGGCTTTCTTCCATTCCGTTTCGTAGTTTTCATAAATATGACGATCACGTATATAGTGTTGAATGGAATTTTTTATTCCAAATCTCAGCATACAAAAATGTTTTCAGAAATATAGAGTTCCAATTTGCACAGGTTAATCCAATCCAAATCCCCGTGTTTACACGACACATTCACAGGAAAACTAATTCAAAAATGTTGGAAACTCTTGACTATTCATTAAAGTGAAACAACAAATGACGTATTCAACCGCGCAGAACAAAGCACAAAGCGCCCGTATATTCATTTTGATGCCTGAGCTCGTAAGATATTTAAAACGAAGAATGTATTTCTTACTGAAGCACTCTTGCAATTGTAGATATCAACGAAGTTACAGACGTGTTCATAAATGTTAATATTTAACCAGTTAAAGTCCAGTGGTAAATATACGTACCACATGATTTAACAATAAATAACTCTGCAAAGTGTGTTTCTTATCAGTCGGCGCAAACTGCCTCGAAGAATGGATAAATATGTTTCCTTAAGCTGTCTTAAGCGTTGGCTTCACGAAAGGACATTGTGGAATCTGTGGAATTGCAAGTGATTTGAAGAAAGAATTTGGGTTGCATGTTTCGTTGGAAGATGGAAGGCGTTAGTGCAGCTGGAAGTTTGTAACTTGTTTTCGGAAGGTTTTTGTATGGAGTCTCGACCGCTGTCGTGTTTATCTGCAACGAATCCTGGCCTAGACGTCAGACATTGCGGAATTTCTGTATTAATTGCCGCAAACAATTGTATGACGATGCTAAGGCGTTATGCTTATAATTCACACAGTGCCTTGAGATACGACTCCATCATTCTCTTTCTTACAAAATCTCATTTACGTTACGTAATTAGCGTTCATCCTGTTCGTTGCTAACCAACCTCTGGGACGAAGTAATTCTTACCGGGTTTTCTCGACACATTTTACTTCAGATCAGAGTTGTTTATTAAAATCTTTTGCTTATGCGCAGTGGTTTGGCCTTTCCTTAAGAGTGCTCTGCCGAGAATTTAAGACGCGCGCGTAGTATTACATTACGCTTTTGGTGAGTTAGCTTTCTAATTACTGTCTACTTCCAAGTGTCATTTGTACTTGTGACAAGTTGCCATACTTTCAAGTGTTTCGAAAGACGATTATAGTTCATATCGAATCTAGGAAATCAGAATTTTTTTTCGAAATATCTAAAGGTCTATTGGCGCGATTTGAAGGTCTCCGTTACTATTCGAACGATAAAGTATGTGTATTTCCTAGGAGGGAGTCTCGAGGAAACTGCATTTTCGATTTCGAGGTGATCGGCTCGCTGGTCTGTGCCTGAGAATTTCAATAATATCGGCTAAATCCTTATTCCTTGTAGGAGTTTGGATTTACACAATTTTCGGTACCCATTGGATAGGAGGCTGGGTGGGCCCCAAAGCCAGTCTGGATGCTATAATCTGGGTAAGTTATGTTGGTTTTGTAATATGGCAGTAACTTATGATCGAAAAGTGCCGCCTCTTGGAATTATTCTAAACTGAACAGACAGAATACAAGGAGACCTTACTGGAGATTCCATCACTCTGAATCCTTCACGTTTAACGGAGTTCCTTTGTACCAGAAGTAGGCCTAGGAAGACATTAGAGCATTATGAAACTAGAACTTGTTGCGTTAGCATCGGAAGATTTGATTCTGTTAGTAAACTAGAGAGCGTATCAGGTGACACGGTGAGTTGGTGTCATAATGTGGTCGCAACGCGGAATTGAGCGGCGTGTTGAATTCAGTTATTGATTCGTACAAAATAAAGTTGTTACAGCACGGCTGTTCATAATTTCATTTTCGGTTGCTGATGTCGATTCACTGAAAATGTTAGCGAGTTTGGAAATTGTCTATAAAAGTTTCCCAATGCATGATTTATTAAAACTAAACAAATATTTGCCCCTGTGTTTTAGAATCGGCTCTATCTGCTTTAATTCTCCGTAGATTACGTAACCAGCATATTTGTAACATATTAATTAAACCTAAATACATGTCTCACTTACTGATAGCTTAAACAAACACTTTTTAAAGCCAGCCTTTAAACCAGAGATCGCCAATGAATGTTGGCATGACTGTTTAACATGGCACCATATCAGTAGACAAGGAAGTGTCGACTTGTTCTGAATGGGAAGATTTATGTTAAGTTTTTCAGAATTCTGCACTTAAAAATAACAAGTCTTTGCTGCGTGTATTTAAAATGAAGATATAGTTTAGTTAGTAAGTTAATTGCACAGACTGGATGTGTGTTAAGTTTGTGTTTTTATTACATCGACTTTTAAATTCCGTTGTAATACATTTAGACCCACAAACATACAAACTAAGAGACACATTAGTACACTGTACCGTGTGTATGATTCTCGGCTCAGGAATGAATTAGTGTTTTCTGTGTTTCGAGTGCGTCGTTAACACGAACACTCACTGCTGCATTTTGATCAACTGTTGTGTGTTCAGAGATATCGATATGTAACCTTGCAGTGCAGTGTGATACTTGTTTAGGTTTTCCATACTGCGTCATCGATAGGGCGTCATAAATTATTAAGGACTTGTGTTTGTTCTTTCGTAGTCATTTGTTCTAATTGGACAGATGGGTTAATGCGATAAAGTACAGTGGGACTGGGTATATAAATTACGAACATTGGAAATGTACCAATGTACTATAGAACTTGAAAGTACCGCTAAAAGGAGTCGATATAATACTACGGCTTTATAATTTATAATGCACTTCGTTCTAGGGAGATTTTGCAGATTCATTACGTAAGTTTGTACGATTAGGATGTGACACCAAAGTAATTGTATAATCCGGAATGTTAAGCGCCTCATCGTTTAAGTAACAGTTTAAAGGCTACTTATAGACTGTAAAGAAGATGGCAATAAAAATAAGACTTATAGTACGTGAAAGATCAAATTAATACAGCGGCAATGTATTTCGAATTAATGCCGTTATTCAGATCTGCTTGCTGAATGATTTGATCGCATTTATTCAACTGTGCAGACTAACACGCGATCGGTACAATTTCTGACGTTTCTCGTGATATCTGCAGTTGGTACGTTGTTGTCAGTTACCCAATGAACGATTTTAAGCGTTGAAGTCATACTTACTTTCTAAACAATGATAACATTAATATTCCATGTTATGACCAGAGTAACACATTTTGTACCGATGACTGCTGTGTAGCGGTCACAGAGCGTTATTGATACTTGACACACCATCTTCATGGTAGAAAAATTAAATAAAAAAAATTCTTAAATCGATGATTACGTGATCATTATAAACGCTTTATCGATCAATGATATAAAATATATGTGATAGAGTTTTATCCCGCAGGACCAAAGAAAGTCAACCCCAGGTTAAACTTACTGCACTTCATCCATCCATTATTACAGTAATTAATCCCATGTAATATTACCTATGACAGCTCGATACCCTGACACAGTCGATTGTAAGCTAGCGCACACCGCAGTGGGTAAAGGGGAGTGCAGCGGTTGCAATATATAAGCACTACAGCCTAGTGTGTGCAGTACGCGACTGTAATCTTGAGACTTGCAAGGAATGCAGGAAGTCCGAAGCGTTAAAATCTTACCTCCTTCACCCCACCTCCGCACCCCGCAAGTCTCAAGATTACAGTCGCGGACTGTACCTGGCATTGTTTTTCCCCGTCTTAATTTTTAACAACGCTCTGTATCTCTTTCTTTGGTCATTACTGCCCGTATTTTATGATCTGTTTCGCTTTGTAGCCATAGGCAAATGCTACTGTATTTTACGAGTGTCCTCGAGCGGTTTCAGCGCGCCCTTCTGCGGATTATTCACTGCAGTTCACATCAGGTGCATCTGTGGTGGCATTTTATAGAATCGGTGACTTTATAAAAAAATGTTTTCTGGTTTATTTTAGAGTGTAACAGTTGACCTTGCCTTTACGCACATCTAACTTCGTGTACACGTATGTTTAATTAGTACAAATGGCTGTAAGTTTGACACAGATTGGGTATTAAAAAATTAACAGCCAGAAGGTTTAAATATTAAGATCAATAATGGTTTGGCATTTATTATTGAATTTTGTTGTGTGATTTAAAATGTAGATGTAGTTGCGTAGGTTAACAGCATTTACAAGGAATTAAATAACCAGAATGAGATTTTTCTGGAATCCTATAGACACTTCTTTTGTAAACGTCGACTAACTCTTGAGTCCTACGTGATATTTTATAAAAGTAATTAAAGATGTAACATGTTTGTTTACCACTGAGTTCTAATATGTAATTCTGTGCTCGTGGAATCGAAGGCTCTTTGTCCTCTCGGAAAAATTGATCCCGCCTAAGGCATGGATGTGCAGCAAATCCGTCTTTCTGTGGTGGGATAGGCGTCATCCTGTGCCCAGTAGTTCTGCAGCTTGTAGTGGGTGTTTGGGGAGTCATCTGCAGTAGCAGACGTAGCTCAAAGGAACAGCTATAAAAGGACGAGATAAAATCAGAGTTGAAACATGAAACAGGAGATGAGTTGGTCTTTGCATTTTTTAACTAATTTTTAATCGTGTGTTCTGAAAAAAAAGAAGGCATAACACAATCAAAGCCAGACTCATCTTAGATTTTCCGAAACAGAAAACCTTATTATACTGATATTTTTTATGTAATTATACCAGTTTGATGCTACTGGTTTTGAATTTCATTGTTTTTTGTACGCCGGGAACGATATTATACGTATAAAAACTCAATCTGTGTCTACTCGTTTCTCATTTTCGCCCTGTGATACGACAGTGAGCCCAAGCCTTCCCTGTAAACCCATTTACCTCAGTGCATGCGATTATCATGGCAAAATGTTGCATGACGGATCACGTCTTAACCAGGATAATTCGATGGATTTGGTGTAATGTTTTCTTGTATGAACGCGCCATAAGTAAGACTAAACCACCGATGAAGTCGTCACGGGTCCTCTGCCCGTTAGTCCAGATGATGTCCAGGGTTTCACGTAGAATATTTTGGGCTTTATCGGGACATTTTGTGTGTGCAAATATATAGCTGTTCATGGCTGCCCTCTCGTTATGCTCATGACATTGTAGGACCCCAATAAAAAATCCCAGTGACTTGATTTCCTGGGTGATTGTCTTAGCTTCCCCCTTCAAGAAATCATTCGAACATGGCTTCCATCTTCTTTATACTTTCTTTTTCAAACGCCGAAAAAATAACCTCAGATGTTCACAGAGGGTTGTTAAATAATCAATTCAAGGATTACTGGCGTTTATGCATTAAAGGAAATTTTTTTAATGATACGACAGCCAGGATAGTAAGTAAATAAATCGTAAAGTTACGTAGTTGAAGTGCTGATATTTCCTCTTAACTCGATTTGGATCAAACCCAATAACTTCTTGTAAAATTGATCTGCGTGTAGTCTCATTAACTGCAAACGGATGAACCCTATTTGGAAACCAATCACAAAATGATTTATTCAGATTCATCAATAACTCTTGATTGGCTGTAAATGAAAATGTAGCTTGTTATCTGTACTGAGCCTGGTGAGTCATGAATGGGCGATTTATCATTTATCAGCTTATTAATCAGCGGATATCCGAGGAAACTAAATTAGAGAAATATTCTTGCTGTCGGAACTCTGTACGCCATGAAAGTAGAAGCTGTTTTTCGAAGGAACTGTTCTACTTTTAGGCACATCCTTGTAGTCCTTTCAACAAGTTTTATGAATAAATGAAACTAATTTTTAAATTGGTTAACATGGAATTGCGTCTTACAGTAACATCTGTTATATACGAAACATTACGTGCACATCTGCGAGAGTGGACTCGGAAAATCCAGGAACCGCGCTGCTGCATGCCTGTAATTGGGGAGCGTGTAGCTGGTAATCCCCCTCTTGAACTCTGCAGTGTTTTGTTACATCGTGCGGATCAGCGGGATTTGTGGTGAACAGTGATATGATGCAGCACATTTCTTTTTTTTGGGGAGGGGAGGGGGGGCTATCCCACCTTCCATGCTGTTCCTCCACAAACCCTGGAATCTCTACTCTGCAACTTACATAACCAGCTTCAACAACAATTATAATAATATAAATCAATAAACATAAACTGGCCTGATTAGTAATTTATTCAATAGAATAAAAATTTACTTGGATATTATCCATCGTCTAGTAATAAAACGTAAAAAACGTAAAAACGACGTTTCGGAGATGAGACTCTATCTCCGTCTTCAGGTTCCTACTCAGTCGGGCCCACTAGATAGAGCTAATCCCTATCTCCGGATTAGCTCTATCTAGTGGGCCCAACTGAGTAGGAACCTGAAGACGGAGATAGAGTCTCATCTCCGAAACGTCGTTTTTACGTTTTTTACGTTTTATTACTAGACGATGGATAATGTCCAAGTAAATTTTTATTCTATTGACTCTTCACCATCGTCAAGAAGTTTTAGATTTGATATAGTAATTTATTGGTTAGCTATGTTTGTTTTATGACGATGAAGTAACTGTAGTTGATTGACGCTCGCTATTGACAGAATTGATTGCATGTAAATATGAATGGCGCATTGAATTTTAATGTCGACGTCGATCTAATTTATACAAAACATATTTATTTTTTAATTTTTACTTTGTGCATCAAAATACTTTGGCATCGATGTGTAAGGTGACTGAAGTTAATGAAAGACTCCCGGGTTACACAGAAGCCATGAGGATGAGAACAGAATTTGCTCTCGAAACGTTGGCAGAAGATATGGTTTATTCAACATTCAGCCACCTCACGCGGCTTGTAACCCCGGAATCTTTCATCGACCTCAGCATCATTCAGAATACTGCGTGATATTGTATATTCAGTGTTCGTTATTGTGATTTAAGAAATTTTATTTAAAATCATACATTTGTAATAAAATATTTATCTCTGAGTGACTAAACTATCACATTATAATAATATTGCCATTTGTTGTTGTTGTTGTTATGGAAGAGAGGCTGCAAAGGGCACTGAGAACCATTACATTGTTATGAACACCGACGAGTTTGAAGTGGTTAGAAAGGTACTTTCCTCTGTAGCTCTGAGGTGCAAACAACTTTCCCGTCGGAACAAAACATTTAATTAATTCGAGGTAGTCGTTCACCCGCTCTAGATATCTTTACTGTGTTTTCGTTGTCAAAGTGCGTTACTGGAGGCACAGTAAGCATGTCTTTTTATTATTTTATCAATGTGAAAACTCTTCAAAAGCATTTAATTGTAATGGTTAATAATAAATACTGAAGTTTTATTTCGTAATTGGCTTCAGATGTTGCGGGTAATGAGAACCATCTTCGGCTATCATTTCCTCGATGCTGGTTGTCATTGTCACGTGTTGGTTTACGTAGCATCTGGCAACTCATGCAGATTTTATTAATGTTGAATAAAACTTAGGCTGTAATTGCAGTCTTAAAAATCTGTAAGAGCCCCGAAACTTTAAACAAACTACTGAAAAGCTACACGGACAACGCAATTTAGAAACCGCAGCCTAGCCTCTTAGAGAGGATGTTAGGGTCTAGTGTATTCTCCTAAAATGAGAAGGGAAATGTCCACAAAATAATCAATGGAAGTTCTGATTTATGAGATTTAATCTGGCCTTAATAGACGTAGGAGTTGGTTCTCATTGCCCCATATTACAGGGCAATGGTGGTCAATGCAGTCATTTTACATTTATTTTATATATCATAACCTTTTGTTTTGATGAACAAAAACTGTACATTTATAGTTGCAATGAATATTAAGTTATTAATTAATACATCATCATCATCAAGCAGTCAAAGAGTTAGGTCATTTTGACCTCGTAGTCTAAAGGTCTCTTCTGGTGTCTTGCAGGGTTTATTCATCCACGTGGTGTGTAGTTTCTCAATAATTTCGGAAGTCTTGTCTCCCTGCATTCTGTTAACATGATGAAGACAATTGATTTTATATTTCAAAATTTTGTCTAAAATGAGTTCTGTTTTTAACTCTAAATATGTCTTCATTTATTTTTATAGTCTTTCCAAGCGCACTCTGAAATGAGTCGTATAAGTTTCATGTCAACATCTGTAATTCTGTTTTGTCCTTCTTTTTCAATGTCTAATTTAATACATTAGTAATTAAAATGTGGCTAATAGTTTTGCTTTTGCTTTGAAATTTGCCTGGGTGGCATCAACTTACACCCTCTCCCATACTGCTGTTAAAAAGATGCTCAAATGAAAGAAATTGTTGTGTTGCTGTTATTGGGTGTGCTATTTTTCACAAGGCGTAAAGCGCGCACCGTCAGAAGAACTGACTGATACGATGTTTAGATACTTTAGATAGATGTATGCTAATGGTAGGCCGACCTTCCATCCGTTCTAATGTCCATAATATTTGAAAGCAGCGGAAGGCAGTAATGACGTTTACGACTGGGCTTATGGCCCGGGAGTCGGTGACGGAACCACCCCATAGGAAGCCGTTATGGCATTGTTTGCAAACAAGACGCATTATATTGAAGGCACAATGACTGGTGTCTGCATTACCATCTCCGTTGACCCTAGCAGCGGGACTCGTGTAGAGATATGTATGTAATTACGAGTTACTTCAGGTCCTCCCAAAAAACAGACATGCCGTACGTTAGCCTTGTTTAACAAATGACTTAGTTAAGTCCGTATTGCGGAGAACAGAGGGACAGTGGCGCTTACTTCAGCTCTGCAGAGCCAGCTATTAAAATTACAACATATAATTAGCCTACCGATGTTTTCAATTTTGTTTTTTTATGCTAAGTAACATAATTCATTTAATATTACTCTTAAGTTTAAATTTATAACATTTAGTCTGTTAAGAGTTCTACTAGACTACACGGTGCTACACCTCCAGAGATCGGCCATTTTAAATTCCTTTACGGTTTGCTGATCGTATTTCGGCAAACTGTCAAACTGGCAGAAACACTCCGTAATATTGACTAATTATTCATTGTCCTTAAACTTACTTCTCGGAAGTAGAAGAGCACATCTCTGGTAATTTTCATAAGCTGGCAATTCCTGACAGGATATCTTTTACCCATGATGATCTGAAGACGCGAATTTCCCACAATTACTAATGCGGCTGCCAGATGAATCATTTTGTGGCTTTTTTTTTTATTGTAAATGTCACAAAAATAATAACATTTGGAATGCAATAATTGGCACTAGAAAATACTAAAATTCACATAAAATTACTTCAAATTAGAAATTATTTTCCTTAAAGGTCTTTGTCCATTAGACGCCAGCCACTTCTCCAATATTAATACAGGAATCACTGTTGCGAAAATAACATAAGAAAGAACATGAAATCAGTCGTGATATATTGATGACAAGTTATGAGAAGTAAAATTTGCTTTATTTTTTTCTTGGTTTCATTTTTTTCTCTCTCTCTCTCTCTCTATCTCTCTCTCTGCTACTACACATAATACGAGGCGCGTCCCAAAAGTAAGTTTCCCACTCGTCCCACAGCTAGC
The DNA here is from genome assembly GCF_977971745.1 of Zootermopsis nevadensis. Lineage (NCBI taxonomy): Eukaryota > Metazoa > Arthropoda > Insecta > Blattodea > Termopsidae > Zootermopsis > Zootermopsis nevadensis. The sequence goes on from NW_028259138.1 coordinate 13,983,462, forward strand.
AAACCTTATATTGCGCGAAGCGACTGTGCGTACGTGATAGAGCAATGACGTAGCATGGCGCATGCACTAACGGCACCTCCCGCGTTCTCACAGTAGCATCGTTGCAGCTGTTGAAGATGGAGGTTCTTATTCCAGCTCCCGCCGACTATGAAGTGCGGTCAGTGATAACGCTAGGCCGCACACGGCTCGACGGACAGCAAGTCTCCTGCAGGAGTTCAGCTGGGATGTGTTTAATCATTCACCCTACAGCCCGGACCTCGCTCCCAGTGATTTCCATCTTTTCCTACACCTCAAGAAATTCCTGTCCGGTCAGCGTCAGCGTTTTGAGAATGACAGAGAGGCGGAGATGGTTGTCACACAGTGGTTCCAATCCCAGGCGGCAGACTTCTACGACACAGGTATTCAAAAGTTGGTCCCACGGTATGACAAATGTCTCAATTCCGGTGGCGAATATGTTGAAAAATATCTGGACACTTGCTGTATCTGTTGCAATAAATATTTCCATGAAATTGTGTTTTGTTTCTGTAAACGGCCCCAGGGAAACTTACTTTGTGGACGAGCCTCGTAGATTCCCTTTTGCGGGAGTTTATTCACTGAAGGACAGTTCATAACAATATTATTTGCAAATGCAAGTGCCTCTGGCGTCGTGAAGGGTATGATATTGTTAAAAGCTAGCAACGAGGAACACTGATCTCGTTGAACATAAATTTCCTTAAAGTTGCCTACGGAAGGTACAACGAACCTGCCTTCGATGAATAGAGGCGAAGGTTAGGTCGTCGAAACAGTTCTCAGAAAACCACTCGCTGACAATCTTGAAGTTGAGGACGTTGCAGAAATATCAAATTTTAAAGACGTTTTGGTAGTTTTTAAATTTATTTTGTATTCCTTTCAGTACTGAACACTAAAACTGTGCTTAAGACTGTCGTACCTTTAGGAAATTACACTTCCACACACTAATTGAGCAGTTAAAGCGACCCATTTCACTTAAAGCAGACTTACTTTTGCTTTCTACGTAGATAACTATGTTTCTTTCTGACCGATCGATGTGCTCATTATCGGATGGCCATGCATCTTGTTTCTTTATAACATTTCTCGGATTTGGTTTCTCTGTTGCGTGTAATTTCTCCGCGTTTGTGTCAGATTCGTTCCCTTCCTCTGGAAGATGTATTCTTTTAATTTAGTTTTATAAATTAAGCCCCCCTTCCCCTTAGGGATTTTTACTCGAAGGTCTTCTTTTTATTATCGCCATCTTGTCTCGTCAGAAATAAGAGAGGTCTTAAAAGCGTGTAAGGTCTGCCATTCGCGTCGTACTACGACCAGTTGCATGTTGCCCGTTCTTCTGTCTACGGGCGAGTTCCACGGATCCAATGTAACGTAATCTCATTAAAACACTGACGCAAATTAATGCTTAACAGCAATATATGCCAGTCTGTTCCACACTTCGCTTTAATAATTAAATGAATTTAAACGTGCACTGAAGATACGGCGTGCAGAATTTGTAAAACCGATTGAAGCAAACCGACATCCAAGGTGAAGGAACTGATCACTCTGATTTTTTTTTTATACTGAAAGTACGCTTTTAATATCGTGGTTGGAAATCTGGCTGTTGTAGGTATTTCGCGGTTTTCCTAAAGTGATACATAATGAATTCATAAAATTTGTTGTCGGAAAATCTGAAACCACGAGTCCATTTGAGATAGATGAGAGCCTTATAATTAAATGAGTGTTTTATGAGGAAGTGGATTGGATTCATCTGGCTGATCATAGAGGAAAGTCGCATAGCTCTTGTGAACACGGTGATGAACCACGGAGTTTTATGAAATGCGGCGAGGTTATTGACTTAGAAGGTTAGTAGCTTCTGTCTGTCTGAATTATGTGGAGCTCATTGTCTTAATACGGGGAGACAGGACAGGTGTTTCGTTGTCATTACTTTACTGTAAGTAGTGTTTGCACTTACGCATCATTTTCTCTCTTACCGTCACCTCACTGTGAACTATGCTTTCCACTTATCAAGCACCATGTATAGTTTCCGCCTCCCCCCGGGAAATTGGAACGAAGTGTAGGTTAATTAGGTATAACATTTTCTCTTTCGTGTCAGTAACAGAAATTACTTACTGTTGATTAAACTTGAGAATGATTACAAGCAGTGAAATTAAAAATATATCGAAGGTATGTGCCACGTGCTGTGTAATGGTATTAAATCTTCTTCAGCCTGTACTAGATATTATTTTCGAAGGCTATATTTAACTCGGTCGAGATTAGTATTCGTGTATAGAAGTCAGTGACTTCGCTGCTGATCTGGACCCACTGAATGCAAACATACTTAAATCTAAAGCCTTAGATAAAAGTAAGAATGATGGACACCATTGCGCGTACTGACTGAGGGAGTGAATGGCAAGGAACGTATAGGTGAAAGATTAGATCATTGATCCACACTGAGCTTATTTTGTGGGTTACGCATTTAATAACTCTTCCTGAATTGCTTACGTCATAATAGACACTAATGGTGTGATGATATTGAAGGACCAGTTAGAAAGGATGTAGTACTTTCAAGATATGACCGATTTTATGGCATCATGTTTATGGCCTATTATATATCAGGTGATTGCATGTCTGTCCGTAATGGAATATCCGAGCAGAAATGTCAGCGTTGAGCCTGATATCTGTTCGGTTCAATCTCCATTTTAGGTCTGTATTCAGTTGAACTGAAACTTAACGAATAACGTTCATATGAGAATGATCCACTGTACAAAATGTAAGTGGCATGTGACATGAATATTTTATCAGACTCTGGCTTATCTGTTGGAAACGCCTTTCGTCATGTATATTCAAGGAAACAGGAGGAAAACAGTTTCTGTGGAGTGTATTATCTGTTGTGGATCAGCTTTGCTAGCAGAACTTTTTTTCCTGTCTGCAATAAGTTAATATCATTACTCTGTGAAGAAATGTAAATTTGCAGAGAAAGTCTGGAAAGTCTGTTTGTTCCAAATTGGAATTTCGAGTCTTGTGTTTAAAAATATCAGAATGAAGTTGTGTTCAGAGATTTAATGCAAGACCTCACAGACTTTCACCCATAGTCTTTCCCCCCCCCCCCCCCCCCCCCGATTCATATTCTGGAGATCCCAAGTTCAAATCTAGGCCCGAAGACAAGAAATCCTAGCAGAAGTTTCCGTGGTTTTCCTCAGCCGGTTTAAAACCTTAAATTAAATCACTACTTTAGGAACAGGCCGTACGGCATCATGAACTATTTAGGGAAATAGTTCATGATGATGATGATGATGAATAAGTCGCTACTTCATTCGAAATCGTTTCCAATTCACTGTTCATTCATTGTTCTTTCACTCAACTCTGCATAACCTGAGTTACTGACAGCGTCGTTAAATAATCTACTAATAGATTAAATGAGTTTGAAATGCGGTACATAAAACACTCTGTTATTTTACCTTGCAGGGAGATGTCTCTTTCCCTAGATTTTTATTAACGGTGTAAAGTTTATATATTTTAATATATTGGGTATAAGGCAAGAGTCCATCGATCGCTAAGCTTCTACCTACACAGCATTAACACACACACACAGACAAGCAAAGAAAAACATGAAGACAATGCATGGTTCTAGCTGGATTCGAAGACATTTCGTAACAAAATATGTTTTTTACTATGAGGGGTTGTTACCCCTACGTCCATCCCCCAAGCGGTGTGCTATTTTTTCTACAAGCCGAGTGTACAATCGACTTTTCAAATACTATTCTGCACCATAGAGCGAGTGAGTGAGCTGGATTCGAACCAATAATACCAGTGTTCGGAATACTCGATGTGGCAGCTGAGGTCACCCACAAATTTTGATGTTTCTGATATAACATGTAGAGGAATATGTCGTATGTTACATTTTAAGGGGAATTTCACGCAGAGCGATTTATAATTATATTTTTAGTGGCTTTTAATATGAGCCTTAAGGTGTACGTTCTTGATTGAAATATTATTACATCAAATAATTGTTAATAACGCTGATAGGATACACGTTTCGGTTACCAAGGAAATCACGGTTGTCTGCGGCGATCCGCCTACATTAATAGCTTCCCATAATGCTACTTGATTTTAATGAAATTAGCCGCCAAACAGACCACTCCGTAGGGAAAGAAAAATTCCTGCTTGCATATAGTTTGCGGGGTAAACGCAACGAGCCTACTGAAAGAGAGCCCTAAATTTAAAAAAAGGATGCATACTTTGTATAATTTATCTTACACGGTGGATTAATTGCGCAGTGAAAGATAACTGACAATGGAAAGATGCTTAAATAATTTTCTTAAGACTTACACGGATTATTAAAAATGCTGACCTGTTGTCGTTAGGGTTCAGATGCTTGTCAGTCTCTGTGCCATTTGACTTGATTAAATTAAGTATTTTAAAAGGGAAATTATTTTACCCGTTACATAACTAACAGAAACAGGTCCACGATGAAATATAAAATTAAATTCAGAAATATGAAACCCTTAATTACTCTAAACGGATACATTCAATCGATTGCAATTGTAAAACACATAATTACGTTTGCAGGCCTGTAGGGAATTCCCCTTTCGTTTGTCGTCCAAAGCACGGTTGTAACTGTTTTAATTCGAAACTAATGACATTCGAAAGCTATTAAGATAATGCATCGTCGACGCATTAAAAAGCGCGAGTAGGAAATTCTGTCTGCTGTTATATTAATGCAACTAAAGAGATTGCAGTTTACGTAGAATTCTCTACGGAGATCGAAATTGTGATGGAGCCGGAATGTCTGCGTGGGTATACGACCACTCACTCATTAACGAAATCCAATGTTTCGATGATGTTTGTAAAAATAAGGAACATTTTTGGATCGGCTTTATCAAAGGTCCGAAATTTCGCTACTTCAGCTTGCTGTTGATAATTTAACAGGTACAAATCTTTTAGGTTTACAGTCCGTCCGTCTACACAGCAAGTTTTAAGATTTTAGTCTCAATATTTATTAAGATCTACTGCATGTTTCGACCTTAATTGGTCATCTTCAGGTGGTTCTCTTGAAGTGTTCGTAACTAATAGATATGAATGCTAAATTGCATACATATTTGAAGCAGGTAATATTCGCGTCGATCTGTGCGATTTCTTTACAGGTATTCGTAATAGTAGAAACATATTTTTCCTCGGGTTTAAAAGCAAATGGTAAAATGTAGGGGAGAACATGATAAGTTATTATGACTGCTTTATACGAGGTTGGTTAAAATATTAAAGAATGTTCAAATGTTCAAGGTGTGTCTTAGTTAAAATCCATTCGGGTTATTAATCTCTTTAGGTAGAATGCACTTTTTATTGGATTGTTGATGTACAGTCAATCGTTAATCAGAAGAGTGTAATCATGTTGGGGGGATCCCGGGTTGCCTACGTAGATGGCGGTGCGTGACATTTTAGGACGGCCAAAATCTTCTTCTTGTGCCCGTAGGAGTTCTAGTTAAGTAGAGTGTACGATGTGGATGTAATTAACGATGGATTCCACCAGTAACAGCATCCATTTTGACATTTTATAATACAAGTTTTTAAGGAAATTACTGATTTGTAGAATCAACTCATGACCTTTAAAAACTTTGAAAATCGCCAGGAAATATTAATATAATTTGAAAAGATTCTGTGTCTGTGAATATGGAACCTCTTGAACTGCTCAACGAAAGTTTCTCGAGTTTATAGAGGCAAATCCCAGCACCGGCGATGATTTCGCGTGTATTAAAGGATTCGAAAAGAAGTTACATTTGCTGCTCTTTCAAAGCCTTCGGAACCCACTCAAAACAAAATCGATAATGCTCAACGTAACCTAACCAACTCTGTTGAGCCGAGAAGCTTATAATCGAACGGGCGAGTAATAAATTGTTGCATTTGATGTAACGTTATAGTTAAGTACAATGTCCAAAGTAAGCCACCAGTCCACCCTTTCCTAACCACTTCAGTCCTTTCCACACATACATCGGAGCTTCTTTAAGCTTCATGTTAATGTTTTTTACAGATCTACCTAGGCTACGATGTGGTCTCCTTCCTCAAGGTTTCCCGACAAAATCCTCGGAATATGTGGCACGTTTGAAATATTTGGGACTGACAATAAAGAATCACAAATACATTGACGTGGGATAACAACCTTAATGCTTGCTAGAGTTGACTTCGTTATGTAAGAACGCAGAGGTTAAAATATGACGACACCTGTTGTGTTAATGCGTATTAAACAGCTTCTCAGCCTAAACGAAAAGCAGGGATTGAAGGTCTTTGAGGACAACGTGTTTAAGACAATGTTTATTTGGACGTAAGGGAGATGAGATATCAATGAGATGGGGTAAATTAAAATGTAGAAGATTGTTCTTATGAACAAGTTGAGGAAGGTGAGATTAACGTGTTTGAAATATGAAGAAAATCGGGACTACTAAGTACTTAAGCAAAAGAGATGGTCTCAAGAAATAAGTCAGAATAATTGCTGAGATCCTAATGAGCTTAATTGTTTTTCGGGCCGCAAAATTCAAAATCGTAACTCTCGGAGGGAATGTACGAAGCAGATATTCCGGGTTGTGAACACGAAAGATTTATATACTTCCCAAACTATTTTGTAATTTTATTAAACTCGTATTGTTTACGATCAGGTTTATGTGAACGAGCAAAATGCTTCTAAAACCGAAACCAGTTCTTTCTTTGCGGCACGCGATTTGTACCTCGAAAGCCATTCGCGTCCGGAAAATGTAATTTGACTAGTACTAAATATTATGACTGCCTTGCTTAACCTGACTAATGAGATTCAATAAATTTACGTCGCTTTACGTACGTACTGCTCTGTGAACCAGATCGTGAAACGTGCTTGCTTAATTAGCGCGTATCGCATTTATAAACGCCTCGTCGAATTATCTTATGTTGAGGTGGACGGTAACTTTCTATTACGCGCAGTGCCGAAGGGAGTCAAAATGTGCCGTGGGAATGTTGCAGGCATAACATGGAGAGAGACGAGTTTAAAATGGTACGAAGAACTTGAAAATGTACGCGCGTTGTCACAATTTTTATTTCTCAACGACGCTCACAGACTATCAGCGGGGGGATATACGTATATTAATACCTGCAAATGATATGAAGTCCAGTGAAATAGGCACGTGGGGAGTTATTGCGAATGGCGAGACAGTCGTCGCGGATTCTCTGAGGGTAGGTTTAAATGTTGCAGAGACCATGAAAACGCCGTATACCGCCCAAGAGCTATCTTTACAAATACTGATCGGTATAGGCCTATATGTTTCTATAATGTTAGTTGTGAATGTGTGTTAATTATGTGTGCCTACATCGAAAAATTGTGGGTGAAGTTTTATTTTCAAAAGAGTGCAAATATTTTTCTCTCTTCGACTTTCTGTGGTATTTTAACTTTATTCTATCCGGCAACAGATTAAAGTAACATAGAGTATTTTACAAATAGGAAGCCGAAGGTATCCTTTTAATTGGATATGAGCCACGAAGTTCTTAGTTCAGTAGTTAAACGTACCCCATTAAATTGATGTATTTTGTTTCCATTTTAATTGGTGTAAGCAGAAACAGATTTTCTATAAAATGAATCGTCTAATGAAGAAACATGACTTCAAGTATTTGTCGTAATACGTGCTTCAGGTTTTCGCAGAAAGTGTTTTAATTCTGTGGACTTCGAAATAGATAATTTTTGTGTGATATGAAGCTTTCACGGCGACGAAGTATATGAATTCTTCTCGGGCTACCAGCCATGCCAGGTAGTTGAATGGAGAAAACCATCTTGGTCCTCGTCCTCAGGGTACTGATGTCTTGAGGACGAAGTCGAAGATGGTTCTCGAAACTCTGGTGTTTTATTCATTCAACCACCTGACATGGCTGGAAGCTCGAGCTGAATTCGTTGTAGAGATAATTTTCTCCTGCTTATTCTACACAACTCATATAATGAATACAGAATGACTACATACACGGGGAGCAAATAAGGTCTATATGTCATAATAAACATGAAATGGAAGTTTCCCGATACGATGTGTTAATTTCAAAGCGTTCAGCTTGCACACTGGCAGTTCCTGGATTCCATATGTGACCATTCCAATGTTTTATTAGTTTCATGAGAAGTTAAGTGAGATTTTCCTTAGATCTTTCATTTGTATCACTGCAACGTCATTATATGAGTAAGAAACGGACGATAATACGTTACGAAGCCTCGTCGTTCGCGTCTCAAAGATAAATAAATTATACATTTAAGAATCCGGAATGCTACATTGTCACTTGAAGAAGTGAAGTCGCTTTTCTTTCAGTGGAATGAAGTGAAAATGGCGAACTGTCTTAGCTTCTTTAGGCTCGACACGTCTATATCCCAGTGAAGAAGATAGGCTGTGGATGCTTGTTTGTTATTAATGGTTGGTGCAGGTATGTCATGTATAAAACTAGCAGAGTGCCCGTAGTCTTGCTGCTAGGAAGTTTAAAAAATGCTTACATCTCTTATATGATTACATTTCTTTTCAACCTTTCTTTCTTGAAATTGATAATAGGCAGAATTATTTGGTATCTGATGTTGGATATTGTATCGTACCAATTTTCCTGTACCCAAGAACATTTGTCTTTGCGGTGTCATGAGCATTAATTAGTTTTAAAGATTTTGTTCAGGATTTTACCCATTTCTTCTGTTTAATGTAAACAGCGGTTGAACTCGTTCTTTCTCCCCAGGTTTTTGCGCCATAAATTTGTCGTATTTTGAAATTCAGAGAAAAGAAAACAAAAGGATTAAACATTACGCTGCACTTGTATTCATTTCCTGCGCGGATAATAAGGACGTGGAAGAAGTGCGAAATGAAACTGGGAGCGACACTAAAACCAGTGAAATTATATGCGGTAATAGTTAACTGAAAAATATGCAACTTTTAGTGAGACAGTTTGCTTGGTGGTGTTGCGGACTTATCATTTAGACTTCAGCTTTAAGTAGGTACAGGAGCCAAGAACGTAAAATGTAGTTTTAAGGTGCCATAAATATTTTTACAAATTATGTACTTATCTATAAAATATTGTTCGTAAGCCAACAATCATAAACTTTGCAACGGCAAGAAACTTTGGTATTTTATTAAATTTAAAGCAGACACAAATGTTTTTAGTGATAAGTCATTTCCCCAAATTATGATAATTATTACAATAGCACTAATATTCTGTAACGTATTTACATGTGCTGCCTGGTCTATATGAGGCTTTCAGAAACGCTTAACAATTCAATGTTCACCCTGAAGATGGCAACTGCAAGATTTCTGTAACGTTAAATGGTTTTAAAAATTTCGCGTGGCTCATTCCTGAAATTTGAAAATGTATTTAATCTCCAGTCTCGAAGACGTAAATAATTAGAAGCACCTGAGTGGGATTAAACGGTTTGACCATCTTATCGGGAGCCCTCAACCTCAAGACATTGGGCGCATTGTATTTAATTGCTAGATGATGTGGTTACATTACATTAATAAACGAGATCTGTAGGACTAAACATCAGTGCAGTGGCAAAGTAGGCTTCATGATTTCTGTGCCAGACTCGTTCTTCCCCTACCTTAAGGTAGGATTGTGGTTACAGGTAGGAGATGTCATGAGGTTTGCCAGACTAGATCAGCGGCAGGAGAAAACAAAATGAAACTGGCTTTGAAAAGGCGTGGTGCTAGATGACGTTCGGTTATTAAAACTTCAAATCATTTCTTTCGCCGCTGCATGTACAGATTATTATAAACTCGCTCGCGTGCAGAGCTGTTAAATTTTGAGTCGTTTTTATGTCTTCTGAAATTCATGCGTTGCTCCTTACACTAGGACCGCCGGCATCCTGCCCTAATAATAATACAGAAACTTCGCGAATTAGCTGGAAAAATTTTGCACGACCGCCCCATCAAAGTCGCTCCACAGGATTTAAAATTTTTAACCTATTAACGTACCCCTCACAAAGGCGTCATACAGTCAACGGCTGTACTTGAACTTGCCTCGAGAACGTGAATTTATGCGTGGCTTAAAAAAGGGTTTTTCATGCGTAGTAACGCATTGTGTGGATTCTGTTTCCTCCTCCCCTCCCAGCTACGTCAACTGACCTTTTATCTCACGAGCAAAAGAGAAATAAACTCGATCAATTGTCGAGCTACGAACTGATTACACTCGTTTGTACGCGGTGAAATCTCTACGCCATAGAAAGAACTGTAAGTATTTGGAGATGTTGATAATGACAAGGAGATTCAAGTTATGGAAATTAAGCAGCGACTTTTTTCTTCAGACTGTAATACGTTCATGTTCTATTATGTTTTGCTGTGTGAGCATTAAGAAATTGATAGACTGAGTAAAATATAATTTAGACGGCTTTATTTTTAAAATAGTGTAGTTGCGTCATATTGTGATTTATTAAATTAAAATTAAATTATTTGGTTATTCCGTCAAATCACAATGTATTTAAAATAAGATAATTAAAATATCATTCTGTGTTCCATATCGAATAATCGATTTACAATTGGAACATTTACAACATGTTTCGGTTTTTATTAAACCATCATCAGGTGTAAAATTATATTAAATTTAAAACTCAATTACAGTTTTTTACAATTTTTCGTAGTGTAGTTTTGGAGGTCGTGTCCAGATATTTTCATATAATGGATCAACTTTATTGTTTGAAGTGATGCTTTTGATGTTTACATCGGTCAGAGATGAAATAGTAGACAACACAGTTGTGCTTTATTTTACAAACGAAGCTTACACGCTACCCGGTCAGGAAATGTCGTCTCCATAAAGTTGACACGTTCTGTGCCTTTTGTGTAAGATTTGCGCTTTATTGCGTGCAAGAAACACAATTTGTTTCTGGTTATTGAAGGGTAACGTGGATGGTTCATTGTTCGCCTGCAGGAATCTTCTCCGTCTGCACTGGAAGTGTTTTAGAGTAACAAATGCTTCTTGTATGCGGGCGTAAGCTCGTCTGTTTTCTTATGCTGGAAGTATCGCAAAACTCCCTAGGCGTGTTCTCTGAAACATCAGCTTCGCGGTGTAAGGCACAAAAAAGTATCGTAAAGTTAAATGGTAGCCGAGCCTGCGTGGAAGTATGATAAGTTGGAAGCTGTAAAGTCGGCATCTCCTGTTAGCTGAGAAACGTAAAAAATGAATGATTTTTCCAACAAATTCTTAATCTACCTCATTCACTAAGTTGTGTCACGTTAAGTCAAAGGCCATGGTGTTCAGGGAACAAAACGTTTAGGAAGATTCTTCTTTTTCCTCAGTACCTGTCGACTCTTCTTATAAACCAGGAAATATTTAGAGTCGTATATAAAATCTTCACTGAAACTCTAAAGATTGGGCATCTAATAACTTCCTTAGCAAGGCTTCTTCATTACGTTAGGATATCTTCATTGAATTCTGGCAGAATTGTCCTCGTTCACCGGCATGTTTTTTTTAATTTCCTCCCTTATTTACAATTCATAATCATTACAGTATTCGTCATTAGACTACGCAGCAACGGGTTCAAAATGATTGGGTTTTGGAGAGTAATATTTTATAAAAATCTACGTTATCACAAGCTTCGGAAACTTGAAACTGTTGACAAAACTTACGACGGTAGGAGCAATTTGGAAGCAGGATTCCATCAAACTGATTTTAAACTAGACTTTGAGCCTACAGCCGTTCATTTTCCGCCACGAGGGTAACATTAGCGCTGTAAGGGTCTGTATTTTTGTGCCAGAAGAAATTTGCATGTGAACAAAGCTCAAGATGCTCTACATTGCATCGCTTTGTAGGAAAGCTGCATTGCTTGTAGAACGATTAAATATGTATAAGTTATTCACCTGAGCGGAAGGAACGTGTTTCCTGACATCGGTATTGTGTTATAGAAATTTCAGTCCTATACATCGCTCCTGTGTATTGAGTTCAATTCTAAAGCAACTGTGTTCATTCTGAGGAGCCGTCTCTATTTAGATATCATGTACTGATCCGCCAATGTAAAGTTTAACTTTCCCACAATCACGACACAAATCTTTGCTTGTGGATTTGTCGTCTTTCTTACACTAAGGCGCATCTACTAGTCTGCTGGATTAGCAAAAATACCTCGTCCGAATATTGTGTACATCGGTGAGAGAGGTAATTAGAATTCTTCGTCAGCATCCTTTAAAATCCTTCAATGACATTGAAAGATCTCAGGCAATGAGCAATGGATATTGTCCAATCTCTGAGAAATCCATAAATAATTCTATTGTGACATTAGTGACTGTGGTCAGAATCGAACCTGAGACGTTGTGAACCATATAGTTGTTCAAAAAGGACTTTCTTCAAGGATTCTGCGCGTTCATTAACAGGGCGATGAGTCGTCCTGACGATGGAGGCAGTAAGCACCTCGAAACAGTCGATTTTAACGACATTGCGTGGTGCAGTATCTCAGAAGACAGTCGCCTTCATATTTCCCGCCATGACAACTTCAGATCTCGCATAATTTTGTTTATTTACTAATTAAGTGTAAAAATGTCCCTAGTTCGATTCTATCCTCCGTTTCTAATCTCCAATTTACAAACTAAAACATGTCAATATATTCCCTACCAATTACGCGAAGACGTCTATATTAAATATTCTTCTTTTAACAGACGGAGTCCAACACAATATTTGCGTCAGTAACAATCATTGTCAAAAACGTTCCGTGAATCAGTGGCTTTTCATAACTGTAACTTTAGCAAAGGCGCAAGGTTCTTCAGTTTCGATCGAATTGCGTTTTTAATGGCGTAAAAATCACTCTTTGGAAAATACTGTCTGAAGGGATGAAAGTGGAATTGAAAAGCGAAATTCACATTGAAATGGGTCTTTAAGCTCTTTGTTTTAAGGCAGGTAGCGTAAAATACCAAAAATCACACGCGACGCCATACTTGTTTGAAAAGCGCCTGTGTGTTTAGGCACGTTGTCACTGTCCTTTATAACACGAGCCCATTAAGTTCCTCCCTCACCAGCCCTCGATGCGGTATACGGCAGTAAGACTGACGTCGCGCGCTGCGTAATTAGAGTTGCGTCACTGATGATGTGTAAGGGAGGGAGGGGGGACGGCGATAAAATGGATTCTTCTGCTGCAGAATTGGTGGCAAAGAAACTTGATTCAAATGGAAAAGGATTATTCAAATACATTTTAAAATACAGGTATTGCGTTGGTCCTGAAGATGGAATCATGTCGAAACATGTATAGTAAAATATTGTTATTAAGTTTCAGTTTGTTTTAGATTATTATAAAAAGTAAAGTAAAGTTTGTCCCGCTATGCGCCATGTAGGCGCTTGGGGTGAGTGGAGGTATAGCTCCTCTCTTCCTTGACCTCGGCACTAGATGGGGGTGAGTGGTCAGCATCACGCCCCGGCCGGCTTTACCCCCGGGAAAGGACCCCGGTACCCATTGTAGAGGAGGCTGGGTGGGCCCCAGAGCCGGTCTGGACGCAGAGGCTAGAGGAAAAATTCTCTGCCCCCGTCGGGGATCGAACCCCGGTCGCCCAGCCCGTAGCTAGTCACTATACTGATTGAACTAGATTATTATAGTATTTTAAAATATAAATTAGTCTTACTTTGCATTGTATCCTGAAGCAATTAGGTTTTAGAATACGTGCTGTGATAATCATCAACTTGCCTGGTGATTCATGTTGTAGAAGACGTTAGTTGTGGCAATCTGTACTTATTCCTGTAATTATTCTGAGCCATAAATATTTAAAGGAAAAATGTCGACAATTCTGAATCCGTAAGTTAATTTCTTATCGTGAACATGGTTTTTAGAAGTTCTTTACGCCCTATCGTAAGCGAAGAACCCCTTATGAGCCCCTCTAAGCCCGTCTGCCTCGCTCTTTGAAGCATTTGGACTTGAGGTTAGTAAGCAACGATGGGATCTAAGGTTTTCCGCTATTGCTAACAACGACATGGGACCGCATTAGCGCAGGAATTACCTGAGCCCCAACAGTGTCTGGAGTGTGTCGTCTAATAAACAGTGTTTTATATTACGTACACTTTCGTGAGAGAACAATTTTCTCTGCATCGGACGCCAGATATTGGAATCGAAAAAGGAAATACGTTTTACGCCAAGATGACTTATTTTTCTGTGTATCCGCATCCATGAATTGAATGGTAACGTGGGACATTTACTTTTGGTGGCATGAAATGCTATTTGAGTAACATGTCAGCTGTGAAGTTGTGTTATCGTATTTTACGTTTATTTCTGAGCCCCCAGCGACTGCACCAGAGACATGTCATCTTCCCTCAAAGTAAAACACCGAGCCCGGAGTTGGATGCTGAATAAGAAATTGTGTTCCAGTGACATACATGAAGCGAAGATGTGTTTTTGTAACCCACAAGACTTCGATGTATGCACCGCGAAGTTATGGAAGACTAGAGCATGGGAATTTGCATTCACATATAATTCGATATATAATTTAACTCTGAAAATTCGACAATCCCTGAACCAGAGAAAATAAATCGTTTGACGTGCGTGAGATAATTAACCAGCATATTTTCAGTGTCTGTCGGATATACGACCATCTTCGAGCACAACGCCCGAAAATGTTACGAAGATCGACGTCGTACCATCAACGACTTGTGCGACATTGTTGGGATAGGCTATGGGACCTGTCAGCTGATTCTAAAGGAAGAACTCCACATGCGACGCATCCTGTCTGAGGACCAGAAGCAGAATCGACTTCTCGTTTGTCAGGAGCTCAAAGATCTTGCAAGAACCGACCCCAACTTCCTTTCTAAGCTCCGTGTGACTTCTTCCTCTTCCCAAAGATGAAAATTCAGCTAAAGGGAAGGAGATTTGAGACGATAGAAGAGATTCAGGCAGAATCGCAGATGGTGCTTGACAGGCTGACAAAGAAAGATTTCCAGGGATGCTTCCAGGCTTTGCAGCGGCGCTGGGATCGTTGTGTTCACTCCCAGGGGAACTACTTCGAGGGTGATGGATGACTTTAATACCTGAGATAAGTGTACGGGTTTTTATACGCGCAGTCTTGAAACCTTCCGATCGCACCTCGTATGCTGAGCAAGTCACTTCAGTGATAACAGAGATGTTATTTATTAGGATCGTATGCAGTGAGAATATTATACAGAGCATTCCTCTCTGCATTTCTATAATAATGCTGTAATATTTTCCTGACGAGTTCCACAACATTTTCTTCACTCATTCTTTCTACATTTCACATTTAATGTTTATGTCCAAAATAAAGTTAATAGGTTTCTGCTTATGATTGATTTAAGTTTATGTGATTCGTTCTGATAACATCATGTAGATTATCATTTCAACAAGAAAATGTAATAGGATGGCGAGAAATTAGATTACAATATGAAAACACTAGAACAGAATATTTAAGTCAGAGGTTATTTTGAAAATAATTTGTACTGTAGCGTTAAATGCTTAAAGATACTCAGATTTTCTTGTCCAAATGCTTAATTGAATTGGCATTATTTAATTACCCTTCGTGTTTAATGTAATTGTTTATGACTATTGTTAAATTTAACTGTATTTCACGTGAACAGTCTACTGTCTGAAGGTTGTAAATCTGTGGTTATAAACCGATGTATTCCAAAGACGGTTGTAGCGCCGTGTAGGTTCTCTGATGATGGAGGCAGCAAGGACCTCTGAAACTCTGGTAAACTTCGACAACCCAGAAGACCGCCATCTTCGTACTGGGGCGGCTGTTCGCCTGAACCCACGAGGCACATACAGCCGATTCCATCAGCCCTCGAATCTCCAATGCGTTTTAAGTTTTTATAGTGGGGTCCCGGAAGAGAGAACTGTTTCTCACTGTCTGTAGAGTTCCTGAGAACTTTCTAGAACGCGGCGTACGCAGCATACTGGCGCCCCTGCATGGGTGGGGCACCCCCCCCCACCCGCCGAAGCCCATATGTCAGCTAAATGTTTACACATTCAGTTCTTACCTCAAAGAAAACACAACGCTTTCCCATTAAAATTATTAGCTGTTGAATACCGTTCAGGGAAATAATCGCTCTTTGCTATCATACTCTGCGGGGAAAATTAAAAGTTATTGATTGTTAAATGAATCGGCAACACCCAATATGCGCTGTATAATTAAAATGTCTCCCGGTTTGTTTCGTCTGTCTTAATCTCGGTAGATGGTAAAGTAATACTTAATATTAATGATCTGTAAAGCAATTCTGAAGACAGATAAATTAATTACGCTGCTCCTAGACTTGTACAGATCTCGTCACATCCAAATAACAAACTCCATGTAACAGAGTATTTGAGAAGCTAACAGTCGCTCATTGAATCGAGAATTTCCCAGCCTATACGATTCCGTAAAGTTTACTGTCGTGTTCTCAAGATTCGTCCATTTATACATATATTAAACCAGATTAATTTACTTCAGAGCTCACTCCATACTTCGTCATGATACATTTTGAAGTTACCCTCTTCTCTAAGACGTGGTCTGCCACGTGACTACGGTCAAAGATTCCTACTTTGTCATCAACCGTCAGATCGTCTTCCCCTGACTTAAATGTTGTACGCATGCTTCGTGTATCTCAACGAATTCGGCTCGGCTATGTTCGGCGATCAATGAAGTCATTAATTGAAGTGGACGTTACTGATTGTCGTTTGATAACATAATGTTTTCTTACGGGAAATTATGTGAGGGACCGAGCCTGGGGAATTAATTGAGTGTCCCTTGCGTGGACTGTTCGTTCAAGTGTTCATTGCATTCTTCATGGATGAAACGCACGGCAATGATGCACGACGATGTAGCGGTTAGGCATAAACAGGTCATAATTACAAAAACGTGGGTTAACGAACCAAAATTCCTGAAACGAATTAAAAATCGTGATCGAACATTGTGAAATTTTGGAAGACTATTTAATAAATATGACTTGGGACCAGTCATATTCACGTATAATATTGTACGTAATCACTGTTCACATCGAGGGTTGACTCAACATGAATTTATTTGTGCACTAATGCTATTTCAATCAGAAATGCAATAAGAATCAAGTGTCCTTGTTACTGTCGCGGGAAAATGTTGAAAATTTTTGTTTCTTGTATTTCTATGCTACTGGCTACCCCCCACCCCCACCCACGTCTCATGCTCTGTCCTTTCTGTTTCGTTCCTCCAAAACATTTCATTACGTCACTGTATGGATTTCTTGTATCCACTAAACATTGTCTTCTCACACGCCTTCCATTTGGTGTTCTATTCATTATCTGTTTCGTCCATGTTCTCAAATTTATTTTTCCTGTCTTCTGTCCTCTCCACGTTGCTTCTTCCTACGCGTATTTAACTGTTCACTTCACATCCAAGACAGTGACTAACATGAAAGTCACGTAATGAAACAAGGAAATTTATTCTTTTAATATATGTAATCTTTACTTTCTAAAAGCAGAGGAGATAATAAAAATTTCCTCCTAAATATTAGCCTCATATTCTTTGTCCTGTTTTAAAATACCATTTCAGTTAAAATACTACCTGAAATATTTTCCGGACAACAATTCTAACACAGTGAAGCGACATACAGCCACATTTTCCTCTTCGTGAGCCTCTCCAGCGCACTCTCTGGCTACGGTTTACAAGTGTGGCGTAATATTTGTTTTATAATTTTTAAAACTCTGATATTTGTTGCGAATTCTGTGTAGATTGACCGAGTATATGCGTATGTAGAATACTAAAGAAACGCAGTTCACATCTGATGAAAAAACTGTGCATATTTCGTATGGCAGACGTTTCAGGGCTGAGTGAAAATACTGCTGGAAGTTGGCTCTTGTTGTAGCTTTGTAAAATATCCGTGGGGTTAAAAAAAAAACCCGCCTTAATACACGTCTGAGTAGGCTGCCTCCTCTCGCACAAGATGTTGTTACAGTCTAAGAAAAAGAAAAGTAACGGATTTAAAATAACATTTTCATAACTTCTGGAATAACGATCTTAACCACAGATAAGAAATCTTGCAAGATATGGAAAAAAGGGAAATGTTTTACAGAAGTAGATGAAATTGCAATAACATGTGATGTCGTATTTGGAAAATATTTCTACATCTCTTCTGATCTGAGTTAAATGATGAATGATAATGAATCTTAAACGAATATTCATTACACGGTGAACTCAACAAGAGAAAATATTTATACAAATTAGTAGTCATATTTGTTAGTTTCGAAAACATAAAGATAACCACCTGAAGATGACCAGTTATGGTCAAAAGATTTTGTGGCTTCTTAATAAACATTGAAACTCTCATAAAAAATCGTTGTGTAGACGGATTGTCTTAGGATTTGCTACGGCGAATAATATAAACCTCTGATGTGGAACGTTAATTTGTTGCACGAAACATGTAGAAAACTTTATACTACATGCATAATGCATGTACGTGTGTTTTCCATGAGTAAGATCCACTGCACGGTTTTCAATCAAACTTTAAATATTTCAATCTAGCTAAGTCCGTACCGTTGTATCACGCATTAAAGTTTCATTTTATTTACCATCAAATACAACCCACGCGCATGCGTAATTCATGCCCTTCATGCCGTATATATTTCCGCTAATCATAATCTTCAGGGTCGACAGGACTACAAAAGCCAGGCAATAAAATTTACGGATGAATTTGTGGAAAACAGTTTAATATTTATTTTGCTACATTGCAACGCTTGCAAGTGTAGACGGATTGTAAATTGAAACTCAAGTCATTATCCGAGTTATGAAATTTTGTATTAGTTACTGGCGTCTAATTCCAGTCACTAATAAATCTTCTCGTATAAAACTTACGTATTATAAAATATTTTGTTTATATGCTTAAAATTACAAAATTGCTATTAGAAAAGTTGTCTATTTTCAGGAGAATGTTTATTTAATTTTTAAGGGAATGCAGTTAGGAATATAGGGAAATAATGTGGACTGCAGTGGTTGTGAAATGTAGGAAAGGGGGAGGAGACATTCATTAAAATGTATTACGTGAAATTACTCTCCTTTTTTGGGCCCGAAGGATCACATGATTCGGCCAGTGCAAACGCCCTCTGCAACTAGGATTTGGGATTTTCACGGCGCTACAACCCAAAAGACATTTTCCTCCGGCTTGGGGTCGTTTATGTCAGAAATGCTTCAATTGAAACAACTAAGTACTTCAGTCTAGATTTAAAGAGGCTGGAATGTTGGAAATTTTTAAAGGTATTTATCAGATTCGTTGTGTATATTAACACAAAATACGAATTTGTTACGAGTCAGTAAAAGTTATTGCAGGCCACCCAACGACAGTCATCTCCTAATTCGGATATAGTTTCACTTGCTTAAAACAATCCTACGAAGTTGGTTGTGTGTGCTGTCTAAGACGCTGTTTAATTATCAAATTCTGGAACATCATTTCCATTTTACCCACACATCGAGTCTTCACTTGTTCCAGCCTCAGACCGCAGGCACTGAACAAGGGAAAGAAAAGTGAAAGGTCTCGGAGACTGTTAGTCTTTTTCCTTTTGATGCAGTTGAACCTTCGCCAAAACCGATCCTGTCCGTGTAGACACAGAGTGAAAAATCGGGAGTACGGGCAATCACACGAATACCTGTTGCCCTGGAATATTGATAAAACTCCCCCAAGAATTCAGAAATTTTAAGCATATTTTAACCCGAACCTACTAAAATAATGGTTGCAATATTAGCAAAATGAAGTGATACTTCCTGGCAACGTCCGTGTAGCTAACTAACTGTCTAACAGATAAACTAACGAACTTTTCCGTTATCCGCGCAGCCTATTTGAAAAGGTGTTCTGAAGTTAATACGTAAAACACGCGGTAATAAATATTTTTAATTAAATAAGGTTTGAAATGTACGTTGTATAAATATTTCGATGACTGTGGGAGTGGCAGTAATGCTAATGGCGACGAAAGATAAAGCCATCTTGTTTCTTCAAAGTAGCCTAAGCACCAGACCATGAAGGGTTACCAGGCAGTGGAAGTACAGTTTTCGTATTTTTAGCGTAGACAGCTTTACGCTTCGTTCGCTTTACACCGAAGGAGTCGGCCCTCCGGTACCGACTGAGTAGAAGACTGGATGTGGCGAAAAGAAGAATCCTTACTCTTGCAGGGAATAGAACCAGGTGATCCAGCCCTGGGCCAATCACTGTAGTGTGTGGATCAGTAATAAATTTAAGACAATTGTGATCATGATAAACGTCGTCATCTTGTCTACATTTCAGAATACTGAAGTTAATGTGGCCCCTTGCTCTGTAGGACAAACCCAAAATTGTGGTGTATGAAGGGAACAGCGAAAAACAATTTTCCGACGCAAACGAAGAACATCGCGTGACGGAGACGGGACATTTATAACGGGTTCTGTTCTGGTAATGTGAAATGTGTCGTTACGAAATGGACATGTAACTTTGTTAAAGAAAAATAAACTAACACGCGTTATTGATGATGAGACCACGTGGAAATTCGTTTTGCGATAATAGTCAATCGTCATGCTGTAATAGATTTTGATGCATTAATGTGGTTAATCGTTGGGTCCGGCAGTGACCATCGGTGCTAGTGGTGTTGGAAATTCTTGCTCTAAAATGGAAACTTGTTATTGGCTATTTGTTTCACAGAAACATATACATTCGTTCAACACTCTTGACTGTCATGTGCCAAGTCACAATGTGGTTCAAAACTGGATTCAGTAGCAGGTGCACAGTTAGTTTTAAACATATGTGGATACCAAGCGGTTTCCCGTGAATAAATTGACCCCGATCAACACAGCATAAATGAGGCTTTATGTATTGATTGCTGTTTGCTTATTCGCTGAGGACACGCTAGATCAGTGGTTCCCAATCCGGTGCCCGTCAAGGCTCTTTTAGGGTGCCCGCGTTGTTACGAAAAGAGGTTATACTGAATAATGAAGGCCGTTCAACCACGAACATTATAAAATCAAAGCGCAGATCTCAACTTACTGACGTCCATCTTGACGATCGTTTGCGAGCCGCAACGTCATCCTACACTCCCAAATTTGAAAAACTGGCCGATGAAATGCAGCGCCAAACATCACACGAACTTTCCACTCGAGTAATAATAATTGTACTTATAAAACTACGTATATTTGATTGCGTAGTTTCTTGTATCATTAAACTTCGTGTTGTTTTGTGTATTATTTTGTGTCCATATCGTATTTGTCAAGAGAAAGGAAAATTTGGCTTTGTTAATTGGTTGGTGCCCGCCACGATCTCATAAACTGTCAAATTTGCCCGTAGGCACAAAAAGGTTGGGGACCACTGCTCTAGATCATATCTGTATTAATTACCATCATCCCTTGCCTTGACTATAGTCAACGCGTCATGAGGACCCGTGAGTTCATCCAACGCAGGAATGGATCTTCTGTATCCCAGAATAAGTAGATTGCAAAACGTTTTCTAAATAATTAAATTTTGTGTGTTGGGACGTACAAGTTAGAACTCTTCGCCTTATTTAATGATCCTACAGGAGGGCACAAAACTATTTGTTTTTCACTGCCTTATCTGGGAGTTGACGCGACACTGAATTTTAAGGTCTGAGAGTTTTCGCGGCAGTTTGTCAATGCAAAAATGTGATTAGTGTTTCTCTTAGGAGTTCAGTAAAAATCCTTAAAGTTAGTTTTCTCCCTAATAAATTCGGAGTTCGTTGAAGTCACTTGGCTTCGTATTTCCAGGTGTGGGGTCTCGGGTTCGATTCCCGGCGGTGCCCGAATTTATAACTTGTGTTGGGCAAGGCCGTGGTCTAGGCAACACGGAGTTTTCCTCCGTGGCATCCCAACAATTACTCCATTCACACACAGAAGAAGGCAATGGCAAACCACTTCTGGATCATCTGCCAAGAACGTATATGAACAGGTCCCAGTCCGAGAAAAGGATGGAAGGATCCTGTTCATATGGACCTGTCGTCAGACAGAACACTACAAATAAATAAAAAAAATTTCCAGGTGTCTGTTCACAGGAGACTATCGGTAGTTTCTGTCTTGGAACAAATGAAATCCAGCAACATCCAAATTTCACAATTCTTTGGCAATATCTATGGCTTTGCCTATCAAGCGATCTTTTTTTAGATTTCGCAATTAAAATGATGTATGTAAAGTTACACACCCTATTTTCTACGAAGATGGAGACTTATTTAATTCTTTGAGATAGCTGTGTGTAGTGAATTTGAATACAAACATATGCAGACATGTTTTCTATTGTTTCAAATTTCTAATGTCTCCTTTTTTGTAAGACTTGAGGTTCTCACAGCGGTGAGTATGAAGATATCCGTCTTCTGGGTTATTGCGCTGAGTAGTCTGGTCGATGTTAACCAACGTTTCAGAGGTCATACTGCCTCCGTCATCAGGGCCCTGATGACGGAGGCAGTATGACCTCTGAAACGTTGGTTAACATCTACCAGACTACACAGCGCAACAACCCAGAAGACAGAAATCTTCATACTCATCGCCCTGATGATGGAGGCAGTATGACCTCTGAAACGCTGGTAAACATCGACCAGACTACACAGCGCAACAACCCAGAAGACGGATATCTTCATACTCATCACCCTGATGACGGAGGCAGTATGACCTCTGAAACGTTGGTTAACATCTACCAGACTACACCGCGCAACAACCCAGAAGACAGAAATCTTCATCGCCCTGATGACGGAGGCAGTATGACCTCTGAAACTTTGGTTAACATCTACCAGACTACACAGCGCAATAACCCAGAAGACGGATATCGTCTCCTTTTTTACTTATGGTTTATATAGAATTTCAGTAACGTGCTAAACCCACTTTCTATATTGTATATATTTTTGTGTGTGTGTGCAAATTTAATGGTTTGCTCATTTCTGTACGAACTCGGTTATGTATTGATTTTCATTTAGACATATTTTCGGTATGAGTGTAGCTTCGTAAAAGCCAATTAAAAAGTAATTATTTCATAATTGGCAATAATTCGAAAGTTATTCCACTACTTTGGGAAGAAATGTAGCCCACGAACAAAATGTCACGATGCAACGTTGTAGTTAATGCATCGAAGTGTGTTTTAAGCCCGATTATTTCTATTTATAATCGCATAAAACTAGTCCAGTTTTTGAAAATAAACTCTGTGTATGCTTCCACTTTACAATAGTTTATAGCCTGTTAATTTTTTTGAATTGCTCTGTTGATTGAGCAGCGTATTATCGATGTTGTTCGCCAATTGTTTCCCGAAGTTTCTTTGATTGCTACGGATTAGGCCCTCTGGAATTTTTCCAATGATAAATCTGAAACCTCAGAACTTAGGCACATGGGTGTGCCGAATTTATGTGCCGATAGACCTCACCCCTGTCGACTAAAATCAACACGGCAGAGAGAAACGCGGGCGTATAGTCATGACTCAAGCCCATTCGAATAGGCGAAGTTAGCACAAAAGTGTACTCACTTTAGGCCGTTCTTGCACTGTGATAAGTGTGACTAAAATTAGTATTTTAAAAAAAGTGGCCTATATTTTATTTCGCATTTCTCCTGCACGTTGTGAATAGATTATGTTTTTAAACAATTTGAATTCCACAACACTGTTCGAGAAGCTCAGAATATAATATAATGTAAATGAATTCAAAGACAGTCTGTCTGATAAATTTGAAGTTAAGAACTCACAAAATGTAATCTGGACCTTGCCCATCATCTGATGTTATAAAACACATTTTTCACTTAAAAGTAATTTGTATATTAACTATATTCTATGTATAACCGAGAATAGATTTTTTTTGGAGATTCGTTAATATTAAATTTTATCGAGTGGGTGTGTTGTTGGTTGCAAATAAGTACTTGTACTATCCCAATATTTTAATGACACGGTTTATTCTTCGTTCGAGATTCTAACCGACAGCCTCCGTACTACAAATAGAAACAACATTCTCTGCAGCACGGTTCAGGAATGGAATGTCCATTCAGATTTTATGTTCCCTTTGAAGCCACTTTAGATGTCGAACGGCGACGCCAGTGACTGAATCTCCTATAATAGAGCAATGAATTTATAATGGAATTCATTTTGCCTGCTGTTCATTCGTATAACGTGGGCGTTAACTTTCTGAGACCTGAAACACCCCGTTAAAATTTAATGTACGTAGACTGGGAAGCATATTCTTGTTTCACGGAGTACTGCTGCATAAAATACTGTTTTTATCCGCAGCCAATTAAGAGGCGTGGCGAGCGCGTGTGAATGTGATTATGGCGTGTGTGCGTGGGACAGAAGTAAGTCATTAAAACGAAATGGACACTGAGCTACGTCATTCCTCTCATGTTGCGACTTCGGCGTCCTTGGCTTTAAAATTCATTCAGTCGTTGCAGTGCACTGTAATTTTATCTAGTTTTTTTCCTTCGTAAAACTATAATCTACTTATTAAATGTATCATTTCGTCAGAATCTCTTTACAAGGGGAGAAAAAAACACCTCAACGCATTAATTTCAATTGAAAGAAAATTAGCATATTTTAAATAACCGAACATGTTCTGAATAGACAGTGCTGTGGAAAACGTTTCCTTCTGCTTTGTAAAGCAGTTTCGTAGTTAAGATACCAATACCACTGGAAAATTCGATGAATTTCTGAGTCATTTATTTACACACTGTAATCTGACATATGATAATATACGAGCGAAATCCCTGAGATATGTGTGTATTACACTGAGCAATACTTTAAAAAAATGAAAGAATTTTTTATGCGATTTGCAGTAAAATATCATCGATAGATCAGGAAACAACGAGAATACTATTTTTTACGTTTTTAATAAATACAGTTTTGTGCTAGTCAAGGTTGTCTGTTCTTTGACGGGCAAGAAGTGAGCCCTTCCTGTCGCCATCCATAGAAGGCGTGCGAATGGCTCGTATGTGGGATGTGTAATGAGTCATTTACGGAATATCGACAGTCTGACACGCCAATTCTGCAGTTCGATTCTGAATTATTTCCTCGTCGACTGATAGGTCTGCAGATGCAAGTTGTCAGTCAGATAACTTTTCCCGTCCCAGAGATGTTTCTGCACGAGTCCTGTTTGTTCCTGTAATCCGTCGCTACTCGTGGAAAGATCCTGTATTTCGGTTTGAAATCCTTAAACTTAAAGATTTAAATATTATGGACGACAGCGCAAATTATATTATTTGTCTTTAACATTTGCTAGAGCAACTCGCATTGTGATCGGCGAAATGGTAGCGTATTTTATGGGCTTAATGAGCTCAGAAAGCGTAAAAGAGCACGCATTAGACAGACTCAGAACTTTCCCTGGGTTGTGCTCTGTACATTTCAGTGGTACTACATTAAAATGTGAGCGTATCTCCGGCCAGTACATTTGCACGACCTCTGCTTCAGTCCAGACTTTGCGAACGCACAGTCCATTACTCTCATTCACTCATGCCTCTGATGATGAGTTGGCGAAAGCCGGATGTTTATTTTTGGTTTGCGAACTGAAATATTCGCCTGTGCAAGTAAACTCACTTCTCTCTTTCCTTGTAGCCATAACTGAATTAAAATACCCCCCACACTTCCGTCAGAAGCATAAAGAACGTTTTAGATGTTCCCTTTTTCCTTTGAAGAATCGAAGTGATCAAAGATTTTTATGTGACTGGTGAGTTTAACAGCTTTACAGAATCTATTGTAAAAATCAGGGCCTATAAATTATTCTAGATGTTGCCTCTTGGTTAATTCCATTGTCAAACCGAAGTATGAGGTGACTAATACGCGAACTGAAAAACATTTGTTTTCGGCTGCTGAATGACAATATTTGCAACACACTTAAGTAGAGAAATTTGTACTTGAGCAGTGGTGAAAGGTTAACTGAGCTTAATTCTGGTAACTCCACATTTTATAAACTGGACAGTGGACGAAAATGATTTATCAGCATCACACCTGACCGTTTAATATCCAGAGTAAGTGCTCCCAGTCAGTACTCACTTAACAGAGACCGAGTGGGCTTCAGAGTCTGCCAGGACGCGGTTGAGATGAGAAAAATTCGTGCCTGTGCTGGAATTCTCGGGACGTCCAAGGAGTGTATCGGCTGCAACGTTCCTCTCTTCAAGTGTTTTTTTATCTATCAACCTCGCCGATTAAGCTTTGAACAAAAATTTTGTATCGAATAATCATTTCCGTAGAAGGCAGAAAACGTTTTTACTTTATAACGTACTATTATCACGGCATCAAAGAAATCTCCATACAAAATTGTGAACGATTTT
This sequence comes from Zootermopsis nevadensis, assembly GCF_977971745.1. Lineage (NCBI taxonomy): Eukaryota > Metazoa > Arthropoda > Insecta > Blattodea > Termopsidae > Zootermopsis > Zootermopsis nevadensis. The sequence goes on from NW_028259138.1 coordinate 14,009,588, forward strand.
CACTTAAATATTTTGTACCCTGCATACATTTATCTACGGCAAATACAACAATATTCTGCCCTGTAAGTGACCTGCAAATGGCGCCAAGCGATCCATAATAGCGCCGTTTGTTATTTATTTATTTATTTAAGGACGCTGTCTGTAGCTCAGGTTGTATAACATCGAATGGTAGGAGTAATGAATTGTGAAATGGAAGGGGTGTGGAATAAAGCCGTGCGTTCTAACTTAATTCACTATCCCGGAATTTACCTACGGGCACTGAGAAAATCAACGGAGAGGTCAGTCGGGAAGCTGACCACGTGGTTCAGAATCAAAGCTGGGAACCCCGGAATACGAAATTGTAGTGCTACTCATTCAGCCTCAACCTCCGATACTTTTATGTTATGATGAAGTTTTAATTATGTATTATATTGCAGTCTTAATTTTTCACGGATTATGTCTACGACCTCTTAAAACAGCGTCTCTTCTATGGCGTTTTACGCGAGGAAATTAACCATTACAAGGGCTATATGACAGAAAGGCTTACCACAAGATCGATTTTAACCACCGTATCTTTTGCGTGAGTTCTCCAAGACATGCTAATTTTCTGTTTTATTAATAATGTATCAAGTGTAGTGTCAAGGAAGCCTCAAACGTAGCGTACTAGTTTAATTACGATATCATCATGCACGGAGACGCTGAGGTAAGCCTCTGATACGATGTGTGTTCCTCGAGGTGGTCCCACATCTCAGATGCCTGTCAGGCTTGCTACAGGGTTCTTCTGAGCGGGGTCGGGAGGTTAAGCACCGTTTGTTGGAAGCCGAAGGGGATGTGTTTGGTCTAGATATGCAGCGCTCGAGTGAAGTACTTAAAACGACCGGCATACAAGTTCTTACTTATCGCCGTTAAGCGATATTATGTAATGATACAGCATGCGTTATGGAGATTTGTACTTCCAGCAAAACACGCCCTGCGACTTGGGAAATTAATTTATAATCTTATTTTTGATAGATTTCTGTGAAAGTTTGTTCTTGTGCGAGGAAAATGATGCCCTTTCTTAACAACTTCATAATTTATTCTATTCTGGGTGCAAAGCCAGAAATACCACTGCGTTCTGTAGTGACCCGTTAACATAGTGCAGTTTCAACAAAAGAAGAAAATCAACATTCTCTATTCAATATAAATATGAAAGCGGTCGAGATAGATTCCATTCCAGTACCAGAAGAGTTGTATATGTATACGCGCACTAATTCGGGCAGGATTCGTTGGAAACAAAATAATGGAGTGATTATAAATGCATTTGAATTACAGTGTTACACAGTGTGAGATTCATGCTTCAGAAACCTAATAAAATATTTGGTAGTTGACCATTTCCACATTTATAACCTGGGTCTCCCTGTGGCCATATTTGCAACTATGAATGGTTTTCGCAACAAAGCAGCCTGTACGCACTACATTTAGTGCGTATCTTGTGACGTACGCGATAAAACTTTCATACAATCCAGCTTGACAAGTAATTTATGTTCACTCACATGTCTTTTGTGTAATGGTGAATTCTGTAAACCTAGGCATACTGGCGGGTTATTAAAAAGGTCCGTGGAACAAAATTCGGGAAGGGTGACCTCTGGTATGTAGATTAAACACAAATGACCTCAGCGGTATCATAAATGTAGCTGTAACTAAATGGCACACAGAAATTTAACTTAAACCGTTGGAGAAAAATTAATTTTGCACGTGGAAATTTTTATTTACGGAACTTACTTCAGAAGCCCCTTTAAAATGGATCACAGACTTTGTGGAATGAAACTAGACCAAACTAAACGCTTTATCGGGTTCATTCGCCATTTTACTTTTCCGTCAACAGCTGTGACCCCCTGTGGCCACAGCTGGAGTTACGTTACTCCTCGCCTATGCTATATATTTTTTTAACAAAATCTTTTTCCAAACAGTGCATGGCGTGTAGTTAATATTAAATAAATACCGGTATTTTGAAACCTGTAATATCATTTGTATTCATCCTTCATTTGAATCTTTTGATTCTGTGATTAATGAGCTCGCTTCTGGTCACACAAGTAATTACAAGTCTACACATCCTTATGTCCGGCAAAGGAGTACAACGTGAGTCCTGATTCAGTCTCACAGCTTGTCTTAAAAGTTAGGAGGATATGAAGGGTATATGAAAGTGTAATTACAACCTGATGACGTAAACAGAGATCCAAATCATCGTTTACGTCAATAATAACTCAGACAACGGAGAAATTAAAACGTAGTATTGGTGTAATGAGTGACTCATTAGCAGGCATTTGGAGAATCAATTGTCTGTCCAGAGACTTCTATACATACTGCACGTTTAAGGCGTTATTACAGTTAGCATGGTTACAATTAATAAGCCCGATCGTTTACACAATAGGAAATGTATTTATGAGACTCAGGCTTGAATTTTAATGAAAATCTTCTGTAAGTGCCTGGGTCAGAGGCGACAGTTGGTAGGCGTTGTTTGACATTCCTGATACCTGAAAGTATGAAAATCAGAAGTCCGCTTACCTTTAATTAATCCTGTTAGAACAGAGGCCAAGTCGCAGCTTTCAACTTGGTTGTGTTCCCAAGACGGCAATCTAGAATGATTTGTGTAAGCGGCTGAGATCACATGATCACGAAATCAAAATATAATCGCTATAATTATCGACAGTTGATAGTTCCCGTAGTTCCACTGATGTGACAAATATTTCTTTATTCGGTGTGGGGAGATAATTAATTATAAAGTAAAGCTGAGGTACAAATAGAAGTCATGACATTTATTTTGAATACGTTTATCCTTCTCTGAACTTTCCCGTCGTTTAAGTATGGGATTAAAGAAGCAATTAACGAACTTCTTAATATCAGCTGCAAGTCAGAACACTTTTGCGTCCTCGGGTCGAATGAGGAAATGAACATACGAAAATTTCGGTAGGGAGAAAGAACGCCCGTGGTTTTAAGCGATTTTGAAATGAATGCAAGCCAGAGATGCATTTATTGCATTTAATGAGGATCTTAGTGTAGTGATAAATGTAATATATTTTCCGAGGTTTTTCTTTCTTTATTATTGCTTACGCGTTTTGCATTTACTGTTGGAGCACAGGATTGTGTTCTAATTGCTTTCTCGAAGCAGAAGGATCTTGGACAGAGGATGATGAGAAAGGAATAGAGTAATAAGACGCCACCTGTTAGCTAACACTGAAATTTATTAGTGAAATTATTTGTACTTCTCTAGAGTTCGTAATTTGAGGGCGTTAATAAAACTGTTCTGATCCCTGCCAGTTGAGTTTTATTTTCCGTTTGTCGTACTTGAATTATATACATTTTTATTTGTCGTGTTTCAAAGGGATACAAGAAAACTTGTAGAAAAACTAGGCCTCTGGGTTCGACATCTATATAGTAAATCAGGGAGAGACATTTTATTTCGATATTTTCCCGATGTGCGGTAAATTTACTCATGTAGGACTTCACATGTCTGCCTGTCTCTCCGTCCGTCCGCAGTTCTCAATCTAGAACTGATGGACGAATCTGCCCAACTAACTACGTCCGTGGAGTAAAAGTTTTTATGAGAAGCTAGTAGTCGTTCAGCCAGACAAGAAATTTCCCCATATTACTGCACCTTAAGGAACATTGCCATGTTCAAAGCAACATGAATATCATTGATCCAGTCCACACCGTAAGATGCGATATCTTAATAAACTTTAATATTATACTTTCGTTTGAGCTTACTTATTACCAGGTGGAAGGAATCAGAAATTCCGCCACACATAATGTATTTATTATCAATGATAAAATAATATTAAGACGACATATCTCCATCTCAGGGGATCATCTCTAAGCTGTACAAATACATTTATTGATTTGAAGAAAAATTACATATGGTTTGAAATTATCCGATATCATGAAATATATTAAAAATAGAGACGTAAAAATTAACGTTATGTAGTTGCTAAAATTATTGTTTGTCAGACAAATTAAGACAGGTGTAAAAATTGTATAGGCCCCTACAATGGCTACTGCGGTTGTAACAAAGACTAACTTTCATACTCAAACGAAACGAAAATGAAGCATTTTAGTTTTTCTATAGGCCTGAATAATTTATCGAATCTGCTTATTTCACTCGAGGCAGTTTTAAATCGAACTTGCCCGCCTACACTCGGTTTTAGAACCAAAAGAACTGTCACCTGTTATTAGAAATTGATTTGAGCCAACTCAGTCTTATCCACATCACTACAACGCATTTCCTTAAGAGACATTTTAGTTTTTTAAATTTTCCTCCGTGTTTCGTAATTACGTCACCAAAGTGTAAGCTTTATAAATATTTTAAACGAATTTCTGGTTGCTTCTACTTATGCTAAAATTGTTGCTGTTATGTAAGCAATTTATTGATTTAAATAGAAATTTCTTATTATTCAGTATATTTTCATACGCTTCTGGTTGTTGTTGTTTGTGAGGGTGGATGAGGGGCGCACCCTAAATATTTTCTGACACAAGTACTTTTAAATTCTCAGGAAATAATAATAATTGTTAAGTAATTTTTCTGGTAGCTGGGTCAGAGTGACAGTATGGTCCAAAGCTGTCCCCTCTAAATATATTTGTTTAATAATATACCTGTACATGCTCCGAAAGAGTATTTTTGTGTGAGGCAAGAGCAGACAGCTTTGATGTACGAATACATTCAACCACCGAGAACTCATACTATCTGCATAAATAACTGCGTAACGTATTCCATACACAGACACTGTTATTGTACTAGTGTTCCTGCTGTCATTAATGTTTGTTCCAATTTAACGTGGGCCTTTTATCTTTTTAAAATATCTACTACACAAACCAATGCTACTCTTCCGTATAAAAATTCCTGTCCTCAGCCTTTGATGTTATTTCGAATTGGTCTTTATAAATGTAACTCTTCAAACGTGTTTCGCATCAAACAGGCAGCACTCGAAAAGTTTGGCTGGGGCAGACAGCGTCGAGCTTCGTCCATCTCTCACATGTTAACTGGTTAAGCGAAGTTACGTAGCTTTGTTAGTCAAACCTTAGGTGCATTCCATAAAATGTTCGGTTCGTTCCGTGGGCTACATTTAAACTTTGCTGCCTTCTAATAAATCCAGTGTGGACAACGAGTTGAAATGGTAGGAAGTAGCGTTCTGTAAAGCCAAGAACTGACTTGAGTTGAAACCAGTTTCCATGAACATAAGAGGATTTGTTAGCTTTTCACGGAGAATTTTCCTAGCGTTAAATTTTGAACAGCGGATACGACTAAAACTTTGGTTTATATCGCTGCGTTTATGTGTGAATCTGAAGAGGACCAAACTCAGACAAGATGTTCTCTCCGAGGTTCAAGCAGCTTCAAACAGTGAGACAGAGGGTCTGTTTGTTTATATGTCGATTTGTTGTAATTAACACAGGCCGTACGTGGCAATGTGAACGTAGGAACAGGATATTAGATAGCTCGTCATCCTAAGTCATGTCAATTAGGGTAATTGCATTGAAAGGCCATTGTAATCTATAAAACAGTGGGTCGGTAATCAATAATCGTGGAGCAGTTGTGATCATGTAGTCCTAGTGTCGGCAAAGGAGGTTGTATGAACCGAACCTGGAATATTAAAGCGACTTATCCATTTATTATGTTACATATTTTCTTTAGGCGTCAGTTAATAATATGGCGTGTCCCACTTTGATTAAAATTCTGCTAGGCGTCCGTACGCAGATTTTATACAGGCGCGTTAAAGGCAGATTTCGAAGTTTAAAACAAGGAATTCTCCTTGGTTAAGGAGTGTATGATCTGACCTCTTCCGCCCTCGCCGAGTTCTTGCTATATCCTTAATTTGTCTCCATGTTGCTTGCACAGTCATAAGCGAAATACTTGGAAGCAAGCGACATATAATGTGAAATCATGTACAAAGAAAAATATTTATATGATTTGGGAGTAGATTAGTCGGTTGTGGAAGCCAGTAGTTGAAATATATAACACGATAAAATCACGTAAGGAATATATTTAAATACATAGTTTAGTAGAACATGGATTAGACGGAGATCAGTGTTACTGCAAAACGCGTATAATCTATTTGAAGGCCAATAAATGAAGCTGTAAGGCTGTTGCAGCTGACTGAACATCATTAAAACAATAATCTGCAAGTTAAATCTATCCGTTATTATTAAATAACTAACAGATATATACAATTTTTTCTGGGTACAACATGATTCTTTTTAGGCCAAAGAAATTTGCAGGTGCTTAGCTGTACGAATCATCAAATCATGAACTCAAAATCAACCAGCCCAGCACTTCAGAGATATACCATTTCGTATACCAAACTTGGAGAATCTGACACTTTTCTTATGCCTTATTGAATATTAACTGCATTTCTAGAGGCTACCAGTTTATAAAATTCTAACGAGAATAGCAGTCAACTTAACAATTTCCCTAAATTTTCAACCACAAACAAGAAATTTGAAAATAATAGTAAATTAAGGAAGAAAACTACAAAGACAAAATTTCGATGAAACTTTACAAGACTGAGAAAATCCGGCAATAGCAACAATTTAATGATGCCATTTATATTTAAATATTTCAACAAAGACATGACGAAAAATTATTCTACTTTTGTCATCCACTAGACGCTTGACTTTATGTACCTGTTTATGATATTTTGATTAATATGCGCTATGCAGTCGATATTAAATAATCTCGTAGGTTAATAACCCCAGGAAATTTGTCACCTCCGGTAGAAGAGACTACGATACTTGTTTCGGAACGTCGTTATCTGTTTGCCTCGGGATTTCACTCATCTTCCAACTTAAGGCGATGAACTTTGTATCGGTCCCATACGAGACGTGTCTTCTGATGAGATAATATTAGATTTCGTGCCTACAAACAGAACTATTTGCTTCACTGTTTCACCTACGAGAATCGGTGGACCCTCCTTCTCATAGGATTATCCTCCTTGCCATCGCGAGTTTATCCTGTTGGCAAGGGTACAGGCTCCGAGTATCACTTCTAATAAAACAAACTTGTATTGGCGTACTCTCGAACCCTCATCGCAGGAAAGTGTTCTGAGAAATGAATAGAGAACAGCTTGGATTCGCATACGCTTTGAGTTCCAGGCGAAATATCGAGATGAGAGAAGCATCATCACTTATTGCACGAGTAACCATCCTCCGAACTTGTAATTTTCTTCAAAATTTCTTTAGACTGCACTTTTCGATTAACATCTACAAGGTAAAATGATCATATGAAGTTTCACATACTTAAAATTACTTATTACTCGCCCCAACATGCGATGAGATTGGAATAAAACATTATTTTCCACAATAATTATGATCCCCTTCACAATATCAGACCAGTCTGGCCTTCCGCCTCTTTTACTAAGCCAATTTTTTCAATTATGTTATTTCTTGAAAAAATTTCTTCGAATTGAATTTTTCTTAAAATTTTATCAGACGGCCTATGCGCTGAGCAAGGTCTTGAAAAAGACTGCTGTACATAGTCCCCACGAGGGCGAAGCATCAACACCAAAATGGACCGTGAACATCCGAAATCTCCATATGCAGAACCGAGATGAATCGTCTAACCGTTATGTGCTCACTGGGATTAGTAGCAACTGTTTACTGACGTCGTGGTTTGCTACACGAGTCTTAACTAACCGTAATTGTTTAGTCTCAAATTGTGGCTGTAATATGCCAAGAATACTCTGTATAGCACTTGCAACACAGATCGATACACAGGGCAAGAGAACTGAACTAAGGGACAGTAACTCGCGTTAATTGAAGTACAGTTACGTCTTGTGCTCGTGTTCTCTCCCAGGTGTTTAAAAGCAAATAACTATAAAACTAATTTGAAAAGTAAAAGCCCACACGAGAAGCTGATGTTTACAAAGGTGAAAAGGAACCATTTTTCTTGCATTAAAATTATACATCGCTTCAGGAGGCAATTATTGAACTGTGTCTGATATTATCAGAACCTAACCTAACCTATCCAGGGTCAATGTTAATGTTTACTTTAATTTGTTGTTATGTTAACCACATCTACCGTCAATAATAATAACGCAGAGTTTATGTCCCTTGGTCTCTGACGTTTTCAAAAAAGATTCTTTGTTTCAAAACACATTCACTATTTGGTTATCTTATTCTTACAGACTAATACAGATTTTCACTTATAGAAAAAGACCTTACAATTTTATGCATTTCCTATGCTCTAACAAATTATTGTCTTTATAAACAAGATCTGAATAGGAGAATCCTCAACTGGTCAACAAATTTTCCGCCCTTTATGGGATGATCACGTGAGCTACTCTGTCCCTGTCCTCAGCCAAGTGAAACCAACTCCCCCTTGCGATGTCCTCCATTTAATCCTCCTTGATTGGATTTCCCTCCAATATGAAGCTCCTCACTGTGCAGTTTTCTCCAACCTGCTCATACTCCCAACTTCATGTCCAGATATTCTCATTAGCAATACCACCATACCATGCGTCTTGCTTCAGTCCCATTTGATATCAGAGCTAACCAAAGAACATTTAAAATCAGTTCTTACGTAAAGGAAAACACAACACGTCTCTGTTACACGTATCAATTACTTAATGCTATTTAGGGAGGTAATCGGTGTTTATTCTGAGCATAACAAACCCACATAATAAACTACACGGTCAAAATGTAGAGATACTGCATATTATAACATGTGGTAGATGTACGTAGTTACTGCAGAGCTTAAAATTGTTAATGTGACAGTAGAAATTGCCTCGTGACGTTACTGCTAACTGCACTTAATTCCATTACAAATGCAAGTGTATTTTATAATTAAACGCGTTCGCATCAGAATGTCCGTGGGATTCTCGCGTTACAACTTTTGCAGCCGCTGTAAGAGATTCACGGCCGTCAAGTCGAGTGGAAGGAGCGTAAATATGTTTAAGTTCCAGTTGTATGACGACAACCAATCAAACACTGGAGTTACTTACATTTCCCATGAAGTACATCGTAAAATCGTACATATTTCTTATGAAATGTTCCTCGTGTGTTAAAAATTTCAGTTTTAATAGGATTTGAAGATTTTCACGGCGGTGAGACCGAAGATGGTTGTCTTCTGGATGGAGGCAGCAAGGACCTCTGAAACGTCGGTAAACTTCTACCAGACTACACGGCGCTACAACCCAGAAGACAGCCATCTTCTAATTACAGTTTTGATGAGTGCTCCAGTCTTTGAGGTAATATCGCATATATTAAACTTAGCCAATCTGCACTAATATGAATTAGGCTATACACATAAATTAATTGGCACATTGTATAATGATTAATTCCATGCGTTTATTGTCCTCCTCATACACAAGAGTGAACATTAGAAGGAAAAAGGAATTAAATTTTCCTTTTTAGAATTTAACTATTCTTGTTCGCAGGCGGATATCTACAAGGGATTTGGAAAAATTGTAATAGCTTATTCTTTTTTCAGATTCTATATCTGATTTCAGGAAACCTGTGTAAATATACTCCTCGTAAGTTCTGGAAAATATAACCGAAGATGAATGATTAACTTACTGCCCCAGTTTTATAAATTCATCCGGCGTGTAAGTGAAAACAACAGGTTCAACGTAGAAATGCCCGTTTTACAATCATTGGACGATGTTTCAGTGTTCTGCGTCCTGAAAGCCCACTCCGTGCACGAGGCTCTGTAACATTTATTTTCGCGCCCGAGTAACAAAGCATCATATCTCGTTACTCGGACGCCCGTCGCAAATACGCGCCAAAATGTTGAATCTCGGCTTAATTTATAGCCGTTTTCTGTTTTTATAAACTCCGTACGTAGATATATTCATGTGATACAGTGAAGATGAATGTTATGGTTGTACACGGCAACAGTAGCTTCAGTTAATTTACGAGACAAGGTATAATGTGCGTGTAAGAACGACATATTTTTTTAAACGAGGCTGCAGTGCGCATTGAAGCAAGAAAAATTTGCTCCACGGAAAAGAATCATTCTTGGAAACAATCAGTCGCTCGGCTGGGCAAAATTTTCCCGTCCGTTACGGGATGAAAATGTTGGCACTTTGTCCCAAGAGCCTGCCTTGAGACTGGTCCCTTATTTTAAATTAATAACGTAAACTCAACATCCTCACACCATATTTCTTTTAAATTAATTTTAATATTGTCCTCCTATCCACGGTTACGTCTTGTTATTGGAGGTTTCCCTCCGAAATTCTTTGTGTATTTCACAATTCTCTCGCTTAACTTACCCACCTTCATCTCACTGCGTTATCAGGACTTAGGGAAGAGTCGTGAGATGTTTGCGGACTTGAGGGACAGAAATTCATTCAATTAAGTGTCGACCTAAAATGTATCGTTAATCAGTGCTATGCAGTTTTGAGCGTGTGCATAAGACGGACAGACACTAACAGTGTCTGTCCGTACTTACGTCCACTTGACAGTCTGGTTTTCCATGGCGTGCCATTCAAATTTTGAAAATTCCTTGGCATTCATTTGTGTTTTCTAGCAGAAATCCTTTGCATTCCAATAATTAGAATGGTTTAGATGTCAATTCCGGCTGTGCGTCTAATTATATAACTCAGTATGATAAGTTTTAAGAAACTTCCTTGCAGAGAACGCGTAGTAACCGAAATGTCTCACGCACAATGTCACTGATGAAGAGACGAAATTACTCATTGCCCTCTGTGGAATGAGAAAATGCTTGCCTCATAACAGCTCCTGAGGAACAAGTGGTTCACCGTTGGTGAAGAGTTGGCCTTCAAGAAAATTTTAAGCACTACGAATGACACGGAGGTCAGGGATGTAGGGAAATTTCTGTACAAAGTAAGATGTAAAAGACAGGTCAAAATTAGGAATTTAGAACTGCCACTGGGATAGAAGGCACGAGAACAATAAGAAAGAGTTATGTAAATAGTATTAGGGATTAAGGAATAGTCATGTAGAGTAGCATTAGTGAATAGTTGTAGTAAGCAGTAGTGCGATTAGTGCTACGTAGGTAAGGTCTGTGGCCGTGAAAACCTGGTGTTAGGCGGCCACAGATCTCTGTATATAGTTCTAAACCAAATATATTATTATTATTATAATAACGTTAAAAAAAACTAGTATCCAAAACTTGTGGCATTTTACAGTCTGTTACGATGCTGGGAAGAGCAGTGGAAATGCAAGTAAATAAATCTGTCCCTGTGCCTATTTATGCATGCGTGCCTGTCTCTCGTATCTGCTCTGGACCTGGCGTCTAGAAACTCCATCAGGACCACCGCCGAACCCACACCCCCACATATCCAGGCACTAGTTTGTATTGGTTTGCTGTGGTTAATTTAACCTGTAATTTCAGACACGTTAACTGGATGGTAATGAATGTCATTAGTGAAACACACTGCGGCTTCTGCTACTCTGACCTCGTGGACTGAGCCCTGGAACCGATTTTACCGGATGTACATAACGAATGAAAACGAGTGACATCTGTCGAAACTCTGAAAAGCGCCTAGACTGTGGGGTTAATTCTGTCTGTCGATCCCAAAAAGGGAACGAACCATTTAAACTTCACTCGAAGCTTTGAAAGCAGCGATGTTCAATCGAAAAGCGAACACGGACAAGAATGCACAGATTCTACAGTGCAGCACTGGTTCAAGTGAAAATCCCTCTGTCTTTGTCGCAGCTCCATAAATATAATTACTGTTGCCATAAAACTACTAATATATATTGCAAAAGTACTTTTGCAATACAGGCATACCTCGTAGATATTGCGGGTTCGGTTCCAGACCACCGCAATAAATCGAGTCACGAATTGTTTGGTTTTTCAGTGCATATAAAAGTTATATTTACACTATACTGTAGTCTATTAAGTGTGCAATAGCATTAGGTCTAAAGAAACATTGCGAGAATTACCAAAATGTGACACAGAGACACGAAGTGAGCTCATGCTGTTGGAAAAATGGCGCCGATGGACTTGCTCGACGCAGGGTTGCCACAAAACTTAGATTTGTAAAAAAAAAAACGCAATATCTGCGAAGCGCAATAAAACGAGGTATGCATGTACATCTATTGCTGTTTTAAACAAAAATCTTGCTTAGACGAAGACTTAGAGACATTTTAAATCATTGTGTGGACAGAGTGAGTTTTGTTTGTGTTAAAATTTACGCCGAAAGTAAATATAAAGGCGAGATCGTTCGACAAATTTCGATATGATTCTTTAAAGTAGACAAATAAACCACGTTTTCAAGGCAGATGAACGCAGTGTAGAGATTTTGGGCAGTTGGTCGTGCACGGAATTAGTTTAAAAAATTCTACGCCCACAAGACCGATCGCGTGAGAAGATTTGATTGCAGATTGACGTAATTTCCTGATTCGTAATTCGTCATGTCGTCGTGACAGCCGGTCGTTAGTTTGATTCCAGGCGGGCTATTCCAAGATGGACGTAAATATGACATTTTTGCTCTCATTCCGGTTCGTGTACTACGGACAGGGTTAAGTGAGGTATTTTCATTCGGTAACAGCCTTCTTGATACATATTTAAGTTGTTAAATGTTTTCTTTTGTTATGTGTGGCAGACGGACGGACGGTGGGACAAAAACATCAACAAAAATACTGTTCACTCATGCATTGAGAAGGAAACAAAATAAACATGGTAAGAGGTTCCAGGTTTGTGATATTATCGTCCTAATGCGCGCCCTACACCACGGCAATTCCATTAAGACAGAACATTTTGGAGCGCGTGCTAAATTTTGATCATATTATTTCTTAAATTATTTAATTTCTCTTGAGCTGTGTAATCGTCAGACCTTACGTTGGTATAGCTCGTTCTGCTTTAGGAGGAAAATGTGTCAAGTCCCTCAGCTATTGTTCTGGCACTTAATTGTACGAGTCAGGAGCGCTGTCTACAATTCTCAAGATAATTGAGGCTTAACTGGGATGTTAGCCCTCAGTCCTAATGGCCGTGTGGTCTGAATTATATTGTTTCGTAATATTCTCCTAGGTGTAATCCATATCTATCACGTGAAAAAAAAAAAGAAAAAAAAAGGGGAGAGAGAGAGAGAGAGAGGAACCAACGTTACAACACCTGAATGTTCTCCGCTCTGGATTCCGTGTTTTCAGGACGGTGTGAGATTAGAATGTGCTCTGCACAACTCCAGCGTTTCGCAGAAACAGTTAAAAAAATAAACAAATTCTGTTGTTCCAGTAATCATCTGACTCGAATTGGAAATTAACATGGACTGAATAAATATCGAATTTTATTCTTTAAATTTAATGTAATCTGTCGAACTTTAAGTAACGATAATTCAAACCGGAATTATGGAAGAACAGATGAAGTTATTAATCTTATGGTCCCACAGAATGCATGCAGTTTATTAACTGTATTTGTGACTACTAAATTCTGACGACTGTAGTTAGTTACGTAGTTAGAAGTGTAGCCGATGATCTTGTTGAGATTCGAGCCGAGCATATCCCGGATAAAAGGTAACCGCATTACTGCTACATAAATACTACGCAGTATGACCCACGTAGGGCCCATAAAACCTACTTTCTTATCGCACAGATTTCTGTCCTACAAACCTTGTCCTCTTAATGCTGCATGTACATAATATGAATTTGTATTATTATTATTATTATTATTATTATTTAGTGTTCTGTCTGACGACAGGTCCATATGAACAGGATCCTTCCATCCTTTTATCGGACTGGGACCTGTTCATATACGTTCTTGGCAGATGATCCAGAAGTGGTTTGCCATTGCCTTCTTCTGTGTGTGAATGGAGTAATTGTTGGGATGCCACGGAGGAAAACTCCGTGTTGCCTAGACCACGGCCTTGCCCAACACAAGTTATAAATTCTGGCACCACCGGGAATCGAACCCGAGACCCCAGGATTACAAGGCCAGCGTTCTAACCGCTAGACCACCTCATCTTATTATTATTTAGTGTTCTGTCTGACGACAGGTCCATATGAACAGGATCCTTCCATCCTTTTTTCGGACTGGGACCTGTTCATATACGTTCTTGGCAGATGATCCAGAAGTGGTTTGCCATTGCCTTCTTCTGTGTGTGAATGGAGTAATTGTTGGGATGCCACGGAGGAAAACTCCGTGTTGCCTAGACCACGGCCTTGCCCAACACAAGTTATAAATTCGGCCACCGCCGGGAATGGAACCCGAGACCCCAGGATTACAAGGCCAGCAATCTAACCGCTAGACCACCGTGGCGGTTACATTTTAGATTACAACAAGAAAATGTTAACTTGACGAACGATCAAATCCTAATAAATAAAAAGTTTCTTCTTTGCTTTCTATTACGAGCACGGTAGAATTTTACGTTTTCAGGGCGGAATAAAATTAACACACCCTCCGCGCTACCCCTATTGATATCTGCCTCCTTCTGAAGTCACATGTATCGACTACGTGCAAAGCGGATGCACTGAAAATCATATGAAAATTTATGCTGGTAATACAAGAGTAATTTCCTTCCGTAGAAATCTAGTTCTTTAACGTTTCACTACGTCATTTATAACTTATTCTCCGAACTGACTGTATTAAAGACGTCAGTGTCTTACTTCGCTATAATCTTCACTTCTATCAGCATGCTGACCGCTTATTCTCTCATACCATAAAGTGGTTAGGTCTATTATGTACTATTGCTTTCTTTTCTTTTATTCCTTAGATAGCATTGCGATGTTTTATAGTATTGTACTCAGATCAAAACGCGAGCAGCTTCTGTTTGGAATTCTCTCACCGCCACTGACGGCAGCAAAGTTGGATTCAAGTTTTCTGCCGTCCGTTATAATAAATGCTTTTAAAATCTTAATGCTAACAACTGTAACTACTTTTTGACAAATTAAGATTCCACACGTTACTTGAGAGACGCCGTCGCTTTGATGTATTATTTATGAGGAACGTTTACAACGGCGTTATCATTTGCCCTTCTCTTTTGGTATTAGAGTTACGAAAGAAACTTAAGGGACTTTAATAATTTCTGGACTTCGTTTTCTCTCAGTTCGTCTCCCTCTGTTTGCTGCTCCTTGGATGCAGTGGGATTCGTACTGGGCCTAATTTTAAAATGTTTAACAAAGTTTACAGCGTGAATCTTCTGTTTAAATCGATTGATTGGTAATTATAATTTATCTGCATTCGGCATTACTAAAATATTTTACCTTTTTATCTTATGTCTGTATTAGATTGCTTCGTGATTTCTTTCTTTATTTATTTCCTGAAAAGCGAACAGTTGCTTAGCCACTCAAGAAATTCGCAACTTTTATAGAAACCGAAGGTTCATTACAGTGTTCATAAGAGACAGCCACTGGTCCGTATCCTGAGCCGGATTAATCCAATCCATACAACCCACCCTATTCATCTGAGATCCATTTAATATTATCCTTCGACCTACGTCTAGGTCTTCCTAGTGTTCTCTTTCCTTTTGGTTTGCCCACCAAAACCCTGTTGGCATTTTCCTCCTCTCCCTTCCACGGGCGACACGAAAAGTAAGTATTTAAGAGAAATTCTCGTGGATTCTCTTTCCTGTCAGACCTCGATTCTCAGACATCGTGAAGTAAATTATAATTTCTTTGTAATTATATTCGTAGTAAAATTTTATTTCGAGAAAGAATTTAATTATAGTCAAGTCTGATAAATTTGCTTTAAGTGTCTAGAGTGGAGACCCAACATTTTATGGTACGAAATTTACATTCATGGTTTATTACTTCAGGGACGATAAAAGAAATAGAATATTTCGCGTCGTCAGAAGAAAAGATTAAATGTTTTATGTATTCCTCTCTTTTCAATAATATGAAACACAGAAGAGCCTTTAGTTTATTCTTGCTAGACAGGAAAACCGTAGGGAAATAATATTCTTTTGCAATAGTTTTATCAGTCTTTTTGCAGACAATAGTACTGTTTTCTCTCCCCTTCCAGACACGAGTTTAAAACATTATTATTATTCTTATTGTTCTGTTGATCTCGGTGGCCGAGGATATTTCAGTGTGCCAGATGACCACGGCTTGTGCGCGCTATTGTCCAGCTCAAAACCCCCAATACTTTGCAGTCCTGTGGCGAAATCATCCCTTAAAATTATTGTTATTATTATTCCTCAGTATCTTTATCCCGAAAACTTCAGGACTGTATGTGCCGCTTGAAACGGAACTAAAAATAGCATATTAGGCTCGTAGCAATTTTCTGTCCGTAAAGAAGAAAGCTCAATGCACCATTAAATTCCGTAGTTCAAACTTTTCCTGCTGTTTATTCAGCCAATTTCCCTTATCTAACCTAAATTTGCATGAAGTCTGCAAACGTCTAAAGTCAGAAATTTTATAATACGTATTTTATTTAGGAATTACTCTCTGAAATCTTTGAGATTAGCGTAATTTATTTTAGCTATTACAATAAATACAAATTTTTATGGTAAATTATAGGTCAGCAGTGCAGCTAACAGACGTAGTAATAGATTTTAATTATACGTAACTTGTTCTACCTCTAACAAATTGAAACTTATATTACATCAAATTTAATCACGAATAACCTTATAAAACCACGATAAAGTGGCCTGTGTCTTGTTCTATCGAAATTCCTGTCGATAAGTGGAGGCTTCTGAAATATGCAGCTCGGTTGCCAGTCTGTACAGCAGCGAGTTCCCAGCTGACTCGGTCCAGCAGTGCTTTATCCTCTTGAGAGCCAAGACCACACCGCACACACGACGGAGCGAGCGCCAGTCCATCCACCGTGAAGAATCTCGTAACCTGGCAATATGATTGGATGATTATAATCAAACAAGCAGCAAGCTATTAACAGTTTAATGACCACGTAAACAGTGATGCACGTCATTCGATTGACTGGTTCCTCTTTGCATCGAGCCACTGAAATAATTGTTAAAGTTCAGCTCATGGTTCCGTGTGTCATTCTGATACCAGCATTCATGAAAGACCTGCGAACCCGGTCGGATTAGCCTAAATATACGTGTTAAGTTAATAACAGATGAACGAATATGTTGATTTTCATTAAACTGAGCACGAAGCTCATGTCTTGAGCTAACCCCCGTCGTCATGAAATTTAAATATTTGCCGCTGAAGAGAAAAACATGGCGGCCATATAAAAGTTATGTAAAACTAAAGTTAGCCCTGTGATTAATTAGTAAACACCAAACCACGATCACGTTTTGTTATACGTAATTAAGCATCACGCCTTGAACTTTATGAAGTAGGTGTAGTAGATAGAAACCACTGGTCGGCTTCATTTCTGGGCTGATTTAAACCCAAGGTCAGAGGCCGCAGTATTTCCTGCAAAGAAGGCTAAGTGGTCCCCAGGGACGCGCTGGATGCAGTGGCGAAGACTGGCTTTTAATATTGAGTTATTTTAAACTCTTTATAAAATTATTTGCAGAATGCCTATGAAGACGTCAAATTAGGTTTTTATTTGAAGACAGAATAGAAATTTTATTAATAATTGTACGCAGAAAAGTTCTTCAGGAGAAGCTTGTAGTCACTTATCCGCTAAAGATATTTCCCACCTCTTATGAGACCCGAATGTTGATAACAGTCTCACAACAGTTCACCACGGTTGCCTATCCTGTGACAGTTGAATGAAGTTCACACCCAAATTCCCTAAGTCTTACAGATAAATTTAATGTTATTTTTCAATTTAAATTTTCCGATAAAGATTCTGTATGATCTTTTTTTACCGCGCGTGCTACAAGCCTTCCCATCTCTTGTTTGTAACTAGTTGAGAAACTAAGAGAATTCGCAGTCAGGACTGAAGGTCCCAGGATTCTCTCCCGCGAACTTCGGATTACACGCCGCTCGCTTCTCAGTTACAGCAGCAGCGGAGAAGTTCCACCCTTTACGTTCCTGTATTCTTTAATAGCTGAGCCGGCTGTTATTACTCTTGCCTCGACCTGCGGGTGAGATATAAGAATGCAAGTTGCATGTTCTCTTGGGACAGTGCAGAGGCCACGACTTGAATTCGTAACCGTGGTTCGGTGCATTATCCATGAGCAGTGGAACTGGCGCTCGTCGGTACCGCACTCCGGACACGGAACATTTTAATTCTGACCCACAAACTTTGTGCCACATTAGCTAGACGCAATGCAACACGTGCAGGCTTGCCGTCAGACTTCGGAGAGGTTTCTGAAGATTTTACGACGTATTGTGCAAGTTAGTTCTATTTCCACGTCAAGGTTAACAGAAGTATGTTTATTTCTGCTTCAAATCTAATGGAGATAATAAGACGATTAAGTCCCCGTGCTTAAGCAATTAAGGTGTATGGGGAAATGAAGGTGAGGCGCCATACATTCTTAACACCGCCACTAGATGGAAACGAGTGGCCAATTTCGCCCTTCTTCTGGGCTGATGAGATCAGCGGCATTCAGCACATCCGATTTCTATGGCAGTTCGACATAAATTCGTAGGTCGTATCAACAAACAGTTCGCAATTTTGTTATAAATAATTATATGAAGCGATAATATATTACACATAACTAAGTTCGCCCAAAATTCTTGTAATACAGCCTCTAAATTTACCCCAGAAAAATTCTCTAATTCTGCACCCTTTTTTTAAGCCGTTTATAGCACTCAGTGAGAAATATATTGAGTGAATTTGAAGTTAAGACAGAGAACAGAAACGTAACGGACAGGTACTAAATTATTGTTACAAGTTACCTGTGTTTATAAGGGAATTTCTGTTTTCAATCAGGTTATGGAAATTTGTAAGTCATATTCGGAAATAACTTGATTGAATCCAGGGTCTGGAAATATCTTCTAAATTTATTCGTGTGATCAAGGTCCGTTCGCTAAATTCTGGAGTATGCATTAAAAATTGCCACAATTTATACGGACCTGAAGAATTTCCACACAAACCGATACATTTATTGAATGGCAGGCGCGAGACGTCTCTCTCAAAACATAATCTTCGCATTGTAATGCAAAGTGTAAAGCCAGGCAGCGGACACTTGCGAGCTGTGTAGTAAGAAAGGAAATCGTGACTTCGGGACTAGAATGGCGCACGGGGAAATCAGAAGTTAGAAAACTTCTGATAATCTTACAGGTAATCGACGAAGAGGTACGAAAGGAATTTCAAAGTTTTCGTGACGAAGTTCCGAGACTTACAAACTAGCATTTGTGACTCATGCCACGCATTCTGAGTAGCAAGTTACGTCAGAATTAGCCCAACTATTCGGGCGTGTTTCAGTTGTTTGAATCGTTTTAAGTTAACCACAACTGCACGTGACTTTTTATCTCTCCCTGCAATCAAATATGTATGCATCCATTAGAAATTAATGACAAAATTAAGATATGTTTGGTTTCAGTATTGTAATTCTATGCATGAAAAGAACTTCACGAGAATATGAAACTAAAAAAAAATATCATTACAAGAAATAATTGGAAATTGAGTAATGTGGGGTTAATTATTTTATTCGACTGTAATAAGTCGTTATGGTGCTCGAACGGAGTAAAAATGAATGTGGCTTCTACTTCCAAAGAACGCATAAATATTTTGTTTCTGGTGTGTGAAACCCATGATAAAATGCGGTGTAATATTCTCTAGAGACACGGTTTTGCTCAGGCCCAATTTATGCAGCGTATTTCGTTTAATCCCACGAAGTGGAAAGGCGGAATCACGAATTTCTTTTTAACTACACAGCACGAAATATAACCTGTCTCATTAAAGCGGACGATAAGTTGAAAATGTAGACCTATATCGTCACTCTGAAATAATTACTTTTACTTTTAATAAATAATGAGAGGAATTGAGGACTCACGTTACTGTTGAACGATGGCTTGTGAAACTCTACGGTTAAGATAATCTTACGTATGATGAGCGAAAAGAAGTGTAGTCTGGCAGATCCTGATTCAGGGTTCGCTCCTCCGAAACATCGGTCAGTATCTACCAGACTGCACGGTGCAACATCCCAGAGGACAGCCATTCACTTTATGATGCGACATTGTGTGGCGATATTGATCTCATCTTGTGAGTTGGCTGGAGCACAATGTTCGTACTGCTGGAATCATGTATCATCATAAAGTGACTTTCAGTGGCATGCTGTTCGTATCCATAAATTACGATCCTGTACCCACAATAACCCAACAAGTCCGATGCCGTGTGTAAATGCGCGAAATTACGATGAGGAAATCTAGGCTTTCGCCATTTCCCAAGGTAGAGGACCACCCTTTCTTTGCAGGCTGCTATCCGCGACTGCTTATTCATAATAGTCGGTTCATAGTTACCGTCCACATCCTTCCGAAGCCTGTGGCCGCAAAGAATTCAATTTAAAATAGAAATATTGATTTCTCCACTCTTAATAATTATTCTCGTAGTATCGTATATTTGACGTAATCAATATTTATTCATGAACTTAAAGTTTGATTATTTATTAAGCAGTAAAATATTAGTAATTGGGAATAGACCTACATACGCTTCGCATTTAAAATTTATATTAGTCACAGAACATAAAAACTCATAATATTTAGCTATCAAATTCTTTTTTATTTATGCCCCAGATAATCGTCATGGTACACACTTACATAAGAGAATCTAAATGTTCAGACATGTTGTGTGTGAACTGTTTTAACATAAGGATGGATTTTGAATCCAAGAGCATATTTCAGCTGAAAAACAAAGTTCATGTAATTTCTTACGAACGTAACCATTGTTAGTATCCGAAGTTAGATTCCGAATACGAATATAATTCTGTAATATATGGTACAACTTTCTGACAAATCCGCCAACTTTCCTTTGCCCCGCATTGGTAGAATACCTGCCTAGTCCCGTGCAATAACGACCTATGTTGTTATTCGTTACTCTGTCGGGTTACATGTAAATAAAGATTAAGTTCCCGTTCTCCTAATTATGGTGTCGCAATTAGTAGAATGCAAGAGGCCAGGCGAATATTATGTTACTTACCATCAGCACAAATATTGTTCCTCTATGTACGACGTAGTTCTCTATATGTTTATTTTTTAAGGTACGCATTGCGTAGTGTAGTTAATTTTATCTAGGAAGAGCCTGAGGGGAAGAGAACGGCTTCCTGTCCCTGCCATTTCTTTCATAACGCAACTACCATCGATGTGCAACTTGCAACTCATTCAAGCAACGGAAATTAAATTATTCTCTTACCCGGTTCCGGTATTGACGGTAGTTGTCGTAATTTCATTTTTGAAGACTAACATATACCGCTGTAATTGGATGTAAAATTTAGAGTCGGTCTTAGGAAAGTCAAGGTACTTTAAAATTAATATTCTTATGTCATCCAAGTTCTTGGATTGTAACTGATTCACGGATAATTTTACTATACTGTATCAACTACTGAGTTCACTTAAAAGATGTAATACATAATGAAGCACTGTGAATTTGTATATTCCGGTTTACGTGCAGGGAATTTTCAGTTAAAAAGACTGCAGTTAATATCTACACGTATGCTTAAAGCGAAGAGCATTCAGTGTGTTACAGTACATACGGCACGCAGAAAATGTGCGACCACTAATTTTTCAAAATTTACCGTACACTGGCATACCCAGTGTGTTGCAGCACTGCCTGTGAGAATGATAAATAGAGACCGGTATTAATATGGTTTTTTAATAAAAGTTGCCGAATCCGTGTTGTATTTTGATGTTTTCTGTAAGGCGATAATTGATTAGCATACCGAAATTATTGGAAGAGTTGTTACCTCTGGCAGACTAGGTATCTCTGAGAATATATTGTATTTTGTGAATTTATTTTACACCAGAAATGTAAAGGTTTGGTTTGCGTTAAAATGTGAGCGCCGATATTTTCGTAAATCGTAATTTCTGTAAGTCATATAATTTAGCACCAACATTTATTGTGCAAGGACAAAATCATCTCTTCACCACCTTAAAATTACTCACATAGCCGCAGAACGGACGCTGTTAGTGGACATTCTATTTAACGCAACTGTGAATAATATTTACTTGTGAGACTAGCTTTTCACTCCCATTTAAAAGGCAAGGTGGAAAATTGTTCAAAAGTACTGGATGGTGGAGAAATGGCTTTAGACCCAAAAGTAAAAATCGGGTTGGTAGAACATATTTTATTCTTGGAAAAATGTGTGATCGGTCCAACGATCGGTTATTTCAGGACTTTTGCATTTCAAATGGAAAGATTGAAATTGCGTCCATTATATTCGCAAAGTTTCCTTTAGACAGGGGCTAAGACGACCGTAGCTTCGGCTTAGCAGGAGACTCAGAACGCCTGAAACGTTTTGATTTCCTCCTGCGAAAAGGGCCCTGTAATTTCAAAGAGCTACCAGGCATCAAAAGACCTCAAATGATGTCTGTAATATCTGACCATTGTCAGGAATAATTTATTACGTATGTTTCATGTGGACGTGTGATTTAAGCAACCAGCAGTACAATTCGGGAAGCAAGTTGCTGAAATTGTAAAACTTTCGAGGATTCAGGATCTGCCGTAGAAACTTACGTAAACTCATTATAAAAAAAAGACAGAAGAATTGCTGAAGGTACTCAAGACATCGGTCTTTATGTAACATGTTAAGTAAGGTCAGAAGGCTTTATAATCAGGCTTAGGCGGGAAAGAAACTGTTAACCTTTCCCTAATGACATGATACTTCAGCAAAAAATGGCCACGCGATTTAGAACAGGCCCATCAGAAAATTGTATAAAAGTGCTATTTCCTCTTACTATGCCATTGCAATTTTTTTTCGTAAGAGTCCGTTCATTTTGGTTGATAGGACAGGTCAGTAGCGCCGTTTTTACACTTGACGTCTCCCTTTGACGCCTGCCTCTGAAAGTCCGCTCAAGAAGTGTGTTACTCCGCCATCAAAGCATTACGATGCCAATGAATTATTCAGGAAGACAAGTTGGCATGCAAAATTTACTTACGCTGTACCTCAATCTCAGTTCGTCCCAACGTTTCGAAAGGGAGAGAACTCCGATTGTCTGCAAATGTGGTATTCCATTACTCACTAAGCGGAAGGTAGGAATTCGTTGTGACACTTCATTAAGGAAGGAGATAATTCGGATTTTTTTCTTGCATTAACGAGAAGTCTGCGGCTCGCTTTGTCTCCATGTTGCCTTTTAATATAAAAAAGTCGACATCGTATATTCTCCGATCATGATATTAAAATTTTTCCTCAAATAATTTCCACATGAAATAACCGCTGCATTTGATACAGCGGCGTGGAATTACATTTCTTCCAGCAAGACGGCGCACTACTGTCCTGAGGCGTCGTTGTGCGTCTATTATTTTGCTCTTACAACAATTTATAACCTTATTATCATTTTGTTAGAGCTGGTGTTATTTATTAAATGATATATTTGAAATTCGATGTAATAAACCCCAGGTTTGGAAAAGTTTGAGAACCCCTGCCCTTGTCAGGAAGCCGTTCAGGATAGATTATTGATATTGGAGTGACTATCAGTGTCGTTCGTGTGTGAATAGACACTAGTTTGCGGATTAAAACATTCAAGTTATTTATATAAGACAATTTTCTCTCCATGTGGGCATACGTTTTGAGTTGTTCACCCTTGTCCAAACGTCAGATTAGAAGGCCTCATTAAGGCAGGGAGGACATCGTTAGTATGGATGAGTCAGTAAAGGTAAGGGACATTCGCCTCAAAATGTCCTTTGTAGGTTTGACACAAAGCGACCCCAGTCACCTTCGGACTGTGTTACCGTCTCAGGAAAGCACCTCTTTATTGATTAGTACTGGGTTATTCTAAATGTGTCTTTCTTCTTTGAGAAAATGATGGCACATCCCAAACTCTTCCTCAGGCATCAAAGGCATTCGGAATACGTCCCAATAAGTCTCCAAAGTTCTCTGGTCAGTTCAGAGACAAATTATCTCTCTTTCAGGTAATGTGTCAACTGAATAAGAATTAAATTAGTCCACCTAACTTTATAAGAAAGGTAAAATAACCAGCTCGCTTCCAGTGAAAGTGTGGATTAATGAAACTTTTCTGACACCACAAAATATATTTTAGGAAGCCGACGTAGTTGATCGAGCCTTCGATGTTCTGACTTTTGTGTGTTGTCAGCCGTGTCCCACCATTAAGCGAATAGAGTTAATACGTTATTGTTCATAAACTGGTTATGTTAAATGACATGTATATGAGTCAGAGAATATGCAGACCGCGATCGATATGTCGCAGCGAGTGTGTGTGTGTGTGTACGCAGTGTGAAATATTCGCAGCCACTCCCATTGTGCAGGGCTACTACGTAACACAAGTCCCCCTACAAATGAGGTTAATGGACATTAATCCCACGATGCTATTTTTCAGTTCTGTCTCGTCCGCACGAACTATTTTTTTGTTAAATCTCGTGATGGATAGCAACGGATTGTCTGCAATTCTTCATCTCACTGAGCACATTTCCGTGAACTTTTAAGATTCCCTGGCAAATTTACTGATACATTATTCTCCTTTCTAGTCATATTTTGTTTATAATAGGTTTGAAGTAGGCAGTTTGATTCGTCAGGAGAATTTTCGGGTGCCGAGATTTTTTTACGAGCACTGAAAAATTGATTTCGTGAATTGGTACAGTTTATGTAGGATTGCTGTCTTCTGGGTTGCGTCGTGTAGCCTGGTAGGAGTTTACCTGATGATGGAGGCAGCAAGTACCTCTGTAACGTCGGTAAACTTCTACCGGACTGCACGGCGCAACAACCCAGAAGACAGCAATCTTCGGTGAAGATTATATTTTATTAGTAAGCAGGCAAGCAGACTATCTGTTCGCAGACAATACTTTAAGCGCGTGACATTTCATCAGAGAGCCATATTTTACGCTTATTCCGGAATGGATTTTACCTTTCAAGTCTTGTTTAGCGTCGAATGATGTCACTCGATACCTCGGCCGAGGCCCGAAACGGACACCTATTGAATAAGTGTCTTGAATGTTAGGTTTTTCGCTTATGTCAGATTGCCGGATGAAACTGGAAGACAGATATTGATGGTGAATGGGTATGTTCTTGAACGGAGGCCGTCGTGGCCTATTTATAGGTTCTGTGGTGGTTTCGGTCCTGAAGGTTGGAGTAATACGATTAAAACCCAGAGCAGAATAGTTGATATCCTCTCTCCTGAATGCGATTCCAGAGTTTTCCAGCCACAACGCCGTGAGCGGTTCGTGGACACGCAGTTTGTACGTAGCAGTACACACTGCAGAGTGGCGAGCGCTGTGGACAAAATATTCTTTTTCGTTGCTAGTCCAAAGCTTCAGCTGAAGAAAGGAAAAAAAAATGACGTTTTCATTTCGCAGTACTATTGTGAAAGTCACTCCACCAAAGGGGAAATGGGAGACCAGCAGTACCAAGCCAAGCAAAGAACCTTTCCTCTGAGGCACGTAATGTGTACAGGTTGTTCCAAAAAGTTGTACACAGTACAATACCTTTGGCGGCCGCTTGTCGGTGAGCTGGCCCTTTCTAAATACTGAGAATGTTTTATCATTTTGATAAGCACAGGTTTTAGGTTTTATTAGAATTTTCGCAGCGGCTGACATTTAAGGGATTACAGCACTGTTCCTTGCCGTTCGTAACAAATGCGGCCCTTTCCAACTTGACAAAAATACAGGGTAATTTTGAACTTGACACATCCACTAATTAACCTTGCCACACAAGGAAATATAATTTAACTCTACGTGTATTTGGAATGAAATAAAAGACTGTATGAATTACGATGCCCTGCAGCCTATCTGTGCAGGTCACATGACTCGTCTACATTAATTGTAGCATCAGAGCAACAAAAGTATTGCATTTTTTAATCTGTTTCATGTCCCAGTGAGCGATTGTCCAAACGTATATTGAAATGATCATTATGTGTTGTGAGGGAAAATTTTATAAACCTAATAAATTTCAAAATGTTAATGTTCTCTGAAAAATCATGAATGAAATATGAAATGAATGCCCAGCTTAAGATCTACGAAAATGAGTTATGTTACGAGAATGGGCTATCTTAATTACCGCTGAAGTTAGTCATTTTTAGGAATCAAAACTAGTTAAAATGTTAAAGAAAATTAAAAATTGCAATTTTCTGTTTCCCTCCAAGTAATGGACAGAGGGTGGTAACATTACATGATTGTAATTTCTTAAGGAGACCGAACAAGCTTGAAAATATAATTAAATTCAATGATTGTCATGAAAATAATGTCATTAAAACATACCCCGACCCCAGATTCTTAACCCCCTGAACCAGATTGATGTAAATGAAATATGACAATTCAGTTTCATCCTCAAACAAAGTAGAACACATCTATTCTACTCGCAAAATGAAAGCGGAAGGGAAATTCTCAAATTTTTTGCACTACATGAACTTGTGTTTCGGGTTCAAGATTTTAACGTTCTTCCGGTCGGTTTACAAATTGAAATCAGGGAGTGTGGGTGCAAGACCTGGATCTCGTTCACGTGGTGCTGAAGTTTAACACTCGCGTCCCGAGGATGGAAACCAAGCTGACAGTTGTTTACGGACTCAGCTACTGTGATTTGTCCGTGACAGAATGTTGATTTGTGGGAAGAGGAAGTTGTCGTATTAAGATCTGAGTTTCTGACGGCGGGGAAGGTGTCGATATTGATCCTCCGGATTGTAACGCAGAGTAGACTTCAGGACCTTCAGGTCCTCACGGCGTTACAATCCAACAGAGCAACGTCCCCGACCGAAACAGTGACCACAACTTCCTTGCAGCCCATAACGAACCGACAACCCCTGCAGTGTTTCTTCATAAAAGAAATTGGGACAGGCCAGTTTCCCCTCTCCCCCCTCTTCTTCTGTTAACAAACTAAATATTTATTAAGATTTCCGTCTTCTGGGTTGTTGCGCTGTGTAGTCTGGTCGATGTTAACCAACGTTTCAGAGGTCATACTGCCTCCGTCATCAGGGCCTCTGAAACGTTGGTTAACATCGACCAGACTACACAGCGCAACAACCCAGAAGACGGAAATTTTCATACTCTGATGACGGAGGCAGTATGACCTCTGAAACGTTGGTTAACATCGACCAGACTACACAGCGCAACAACCCAGAAGACGGAAATCTTCATACTCTGATGACGGAGGCAGTATGACCTCTGAAACGTTGGTTAACATCGACCAGACTACACAGCGCAACAACCCAGAAGACAGAAATCTTCATACTCTGATGATGGAGGCAGTATGACCTCTGAAACGTTGGTTAACATCGACCAGACTACACAGCGCAACAACCCAGAAGACAGAAATCTTCATACTCACCGCTATGAGAACCTCAAGTCTTAAATATTTATTTATTTTTGTCAGTTAGTGAAAACAAGATCCTAAAAGTTCGAAGTTCAGGTTTAATTCAAGTAGTTTCACCCGCCGAAATGAATAAATTCCACGACCCTTTAAAACCCAGTGCTACCAATTTGAACTACCTGCTTTAATGTTAAATAATTTTCCTTTATACACAAAGATGGTGTACGTTGTTCTTATCGGAGTAAGCAGCAATAATGGTTTGATCTTAATGATTGAGAGGCGTTGTGTTTTCTTTGAAGTATGGATTGAACTGTTAAATATTACTTTTAGACGAACATCGGTCTTCAAAGGGTTATTATAGTTAATGCGTGAAAAAATCGGTCATGAAAAAGAGACTTTGTTTATTGATGGATTTGGAAGCGAGGGCGCGGCTCCACGTGATTACAGACTCTTTCGCTCCCAGAAGTCTGAGACAAACAGAATTCTGGTCAATGGGCTTCACGCAGCGTTGGGAGGGGCAATGAGCGCCGAAGTCTCAATCAGCTGGTGTCATCGAAACGAGCGGCCACCTCGCGTGACTTCCTGTCTCCTGTCAGTTTGTGTTCGCACGAAACAGCCTGAGTGTCGCTACGTGCTTCAGGGCGTTTCGACGTTCAGGGCTGGCGCTTGCGACCTGAAACACCGCGACACGGCTTATATTTATTATTGTCAGTAGATCAGATTGTTCGGCTTCGAATGGTAGAGCGATTAATGTATAATGAACTGAAAATTAAGTGGAGGAAACCTCGCGAAGCGTAATTGTATAGGCCTTAGATGTTAGTATTTATGCTGATAATTCAAAACAGTTTGATTCTAGGCTCGACTGGACGACTTTAAAATGCTATCGAGAACCGGAATCTGAGAAAAATGTTTTCAGAAACTCACGACCATTTGGAGATCCTTGCCCCACGTCAAGCAGTTTATCCGTATCTGTTCTACCTCTGCATTTTCCTGGAAGGAATTAGGCTAAACCACGAAGCACCTCAGTAAGGACGACCGGTCTCCGCTCCGAGGTTTCAAGTCTAAAATACCAGAATAATAAGTACAGTTCGCGACTGTAATCTTGAGACTTGTGGGGTGCGGAGGTGGGGTGAAGGAGGAAAGATTTTAACGCTTCGGACTTCCTACATTCCTTGCAAGTCTCAAGATTACAGTCGCGAACTATAGGAATGCTAACCATTCGACCGCAACATTCGATGTTAACATTTGGCGAATGGAGTTATTACAGAGGCCTACTACAACTCTTAAGACACTTTAAAAGTAATGACTAAGAGAGTTGTGACGTTATTCTCTGTCTACGGGACACAAATTCGATCAGTATTAAATTACTTTAATCAAATTTATAAATGTAATAAATGAAATAGACTGCAATTCAAACTGGAGAACAGAGACTGTCCAGGTTGGACATGTCTCACACAAATAGTACAGGCACACTGCAGTAAGTGCTGAGTAGGTCGAAACACATTACTGCAGACGTGTGCTTTGAAACATCATTATTTTATGTAGCATATATTTGCTCTTACTGTGTCTTCATTCGGAGATGGCGGCTGTCATTATATAGACTACGTTCATAAATATACAATACGAGCCCATTAATGACGCTTCTCGGCCAGGCATTCACGTCCATATCTGAACATAAACGTGAAACAAAATTTTAAAAAAAGTCTTAATATTAGCCTTTAAAAGGGAACGGCTATCTTTGTCTACGTTAATAGAAAAACTACAGGGTGGGTGGGAAGTAAGTAGGCATTAATTAATCGCTATAGGTTTATACAGAGGTTATATCCATTTCTCAATGCCTACTTACTTCCCACCCACCCTGTAGTATGTCGCTTGTCGACTTTCTCGTTCTACGATTTACTAGTGCACTAATCTAGCCCCTTTACAGTAAAAAAGAATCGGGAGGTTCCCTTTACAGGACTGTGCACATGCCCTGAATTTGTAATGGAAATTAACAGGCGGCAAGAGAGAGAGAGAGAGAGAGAGAGAGAGAGAGAGAGAGAGAGAGAGAGAGAGACCGTGTAATGCAATGTTATGCAAAAGAATGATACATTACTCATTCAGAAGAAGAACACATTTAACGAGAAGTTTCTAGGAATGTTGCCAGTTATGTCTCATTCGTTTTAAACAGTCATAGGTTCAATGTGTGATATTCTAGAGAACATAGCTCATTAACACACTAATTGGGCTTATGTTTACGCAGTTGCGTTTAAAAAATACACGTGTGTTCGTCCGTCGTGCAATTTTCCATCATCCATTTTTGAAGTAAAATGCACCGTCATTATGAAACTAAGTGTAGTCGCTGATAGCATGACGTTCTACTTAATGACTGTGATTCTCAGTCAGTAATGTCCATTCAAAACTCAATGACACTGAACAGTACAATGTTATGAACGATGTACTATTATTTTGTGTAATGATTTTGCTGAAAACGGAAAAAATAAATCGAATACCTGTTTCGAATCGATATGTCTCGTTAGGAATACCGTAATGTCGTTTGGTGGTGACAATACGAGCCATTACGTGCCGGCTGAGAGTTCCTTTAACGAGGCAATCCACGGCCGGACGGTCGATATCTCGATATCGCGGCATCTCCTGATTACGGAGTACGAAGCTTGAACCATACGCGATTCAAGTGCTGATAAATTTTATAGCAACACACAAAGTGGCTGCGTCAACGAGGAAGTTATTTCCTCTGACGGCTAATGCATGGGAAATTTCCGGAATGAGTTTTGTTTCTATTTACTTATACAGGATGTTCAACTTAAAACGCAACCCTAACTACTTCGAACGGTCACTTTGACGAAACGTCGAAACCAATGGCAAAACCAAATCCTGCGGCCGGTTTCGGTTGTCGCAGCTCTTGCACTGTTTTGAAATCGGCACGGTCGTGATTTCATCTGCGGCGTTGATAGATGAGAAGTTGTCACGAACAAACACTTTCCGTCCTTCAACATTTTGTTACCAGCGTTGTGTACTATTTTGTGATGCGTACGTTCTAATAAGAGCCCGCATTGCTAGATGTTTCATTAACAGTAGCAGACGACAGCTTCTGCGCAACTGACACGAGCAGCGTCCTTGCAAACAGGGTGACCCTGACTCTTATGACCTGCTTATGATCTCACTTTTGTGACTGTTTTAAGTTGTGTTTTAAATAGTCCATCCTCATCTGTCACTCGGAATAAGACAACGAGAACTGAGTCAGTTGCAGCTTCCAGTTAATCGACGTAGCTGTGTTAGGTGTTAGTGAGTGATCTGAATTATCCACTGATACGAGTGTTTAATAATTTAGATGTCGGACTTCTGTCTGATAAATTTCTAATCACATTTGGGACTGAACTTGCCGGCGACTTGCACAGAACTTCGGTCAAGGAAAACTTCTATACATGGCATCACGGTGCCTCTTTAAAACGTGACTCCGCCCTATAACTTCCAAAATATGAAATTTCCACCTGACATTGGCTGGACAAGTCAAATAGACAGAGCTCTCAGGTTGGTCATCGGAAGCTTCAATACGGCGAGGCTTTTTCAAATGATGTTCTTGCGCTTATGAACATAGAAACTGTTATGAATTCATATTTGATGAACGGTGACACCCTGTCGACTGAACCTGTAGTATTCCGCTGCTATTGCCACGAGTAGGACGAATTGAAGGTCACTTCGGCTGACAAGAGAGTCCCGCAGGTGTTTCTCACCTCTTCATACCAGAAATGTTAATTGTCTCTGTGATCGCTTGTGTTTGTGGTTTATAACAGTCAAATGCTAAGGCGATAGTAAAAAATAATTTTTTTTAACCGATTTCACAGGAGAATATTTGCGGTGGTGAGGGAACGAGGGGTTTCCGTAAAGAGCGGAGTTTGTTTATTCCCGTGTCTGGTTTCGTCTGTTGGCGCATTAAAATGCCCGCTCAAATGCAAGTCATCGAGCACAAAAGAAATCAGAAATAACCACACCCGTTAAAATGTGAACAATTAATTTGCCGAAAGCGGGAAAATTCGATTATACGCGGTCTGGCAAACACGCTGTTTAGGAAGCTAAAGACGGTCCAGGTTCTCAGTATGGATTTGTGTAAGCAGATTCGTTTGTTTTATTCAGCACGTGGAGCAGTATAAATATTCAGCTCGCTTGTCATCAGCCATTACCTCCTTCCTCGCCATTCGTCGCCTTTCGTCGCAGACTGAAAATAACGCGCTTTGTCTGTTTCTGCGTCAAATTGTCTTATTTTTTAACGTATTTTGCTGGTTGTTGCCTTTGGAGATATTGAATCAAATTGAAGTTGTAAGCTTACGTCACTAGAGCAGAAAATATCGTGTATTCAAGATAAGTTGCGCCGTACTATGACCGTAGAAACAGTTATCAAAATATTGATATTTTATTTTATTTTATTTTCTAACGTTCCGATGATATATTTTGCTTTAATGCTCAACTTTCCGTTTTCACTTTATTACATTACGCAGTTCCTTCACAAATAAATATAATTACAATATAATGATTTTATTTATTTTTTTATTCGTACTTTTCCAAGGCCACGTTCCCGTATCCCGATTAATCCCATGCAATATTAAATTCGTCCAAACGCGCATTCACCGAACTCATCCCCGGGTTTGCTGCAACCTGCTTTATTACCACTTTAGATTTCCCCGTCATTCTTGACGGGTAATTTTCCAGTAGTAACAGAATATTGCTCTCACGGGAACAGCGTTCCAACAGAATGCAGGCGGTTGGGTACAGACAAGTTAAAGAAAAGTTCAACGCGGCACAACTTCTTGAAACCAGTCTCTGTTTCCGTAACTTTTTTAGCCCCAGGCGGTAAGTTGCTGCAAAGTAAATAAATCCACTGCAGAGACAATTATTTACCGCATTGAGGACGAAACTGAGCGTCTGTGGTTTCTTCGTAAATGTAAGTCGTGCATTTTACAGCTAATGCCATTTCCTGACAAGATTTAGTGATTTCAGTTAACCACTCTTCACTCTAGTCGATGGTCCAAATATGTCTTTAAAATACCAATGCTTCTTGAAGACTAATTTTAAAAACTGAACCTATATAAGTGTCTGTATTTGGGAAAATTTGAATTCACTACCCAACCTCTGCTTTTCTCCGGATTTTTTTTTTTACATTTTTTTATAATGAATTTGCTCAAAGGAATTTGTCGGCCTTTGCTTGTAAATACCTGTCCATTTTTATGTACGTTTCACCAAATAATTCCATAGTAACAGACACTTCATATCGGCAGAAACTGCTATAAGGTGTTTCAAATCTGCCGTCGCGTACTGCAATACATCAGCAGCGGATGCTGTTTCACGAATCTAAAACTTAATGCACTTAATAATCACCTTACGCAAGAAGCGGAAATATTTCTCTTCGCCAATGGCATCCGCCGTTGAAAATAATATCGCATTTGCTTCTACAGTCTACGTTTAAAGTGTGAAAAACCACAGGGATTCGAGGACTGAGGAAAACCACGACAAACGAGTTTGTACGAAAAAAACTCGGCCCAGAATTGTAACTGCGAATTGTGTGTGTGTGTGTGCGCGCGCGCATGCTCAGAAATTCACTTAATTTATCTCCAGTGCCTGGCGACTTCAGGAAGGAGTTATCTTCTTTCCTGTGAGCTATAAACCCGTTTTATCAACGATGTGAATCTTGTCAAATTTCAGGCTGTCTCTCAGAATTTCTTTTCCTGATATTTTCGTAATCCTATAGGTTGTTCTGATGCATATGGAACCATCAAATAGCAGCATAATATGATAGGGAAACACCTTTCTGCTGACACTAACAACCTACTGTTACGTTACGTGATTTACATTAAAGTAAAATTCGCACACAGCGCTCAAATATAATTATAAAAGTTATATGAATTTAATGAAATGTGTGTACTAACATGAGCGTTACTCACCCAGTTCCAAAGTTGTTAAAATTGTAAGTTTCTTTGTTATTTAACGTTCGGTATGAAAGGTCGAATCAAAAGGCACAGAACAACAGAGGAAAACAGATAAAACCACGGATGTGGTGCATGCATTCTCCTGAATTTTAATCCTCAATCTCTGTATGTCCATGACTGAAGACTCTTTCAAGCGAGATATTTTGGCTTACGAAATCTTCAGCGCTGAAGATGGAGGCAGAATGTAACTCCGAAAGCTTGACAGAAAAACTGTACGGCGGCGTAACTGGTAATACCGTCATATGCAGAAGGCGATGTTCTTCTCTTATCTCAATAATCTGATCTCTATTTAAGTTTTTAGCGCCACTATTTGTCTGTGCATCAAACCGCGTTTAGTAGAATTATCACTGAATGCGTTTGTGGCATGTCCTGATGTAGGCCACCGTTGAGGAGAAAATACGCACAGACTATTTTCCAGAATGAAGGATATTTAAAGACGGGCTCTGGAATTTGTGCACAGTGCTCGAAGATTTTCTCTCTTTACCACATGTTTTAGATCAGGGGTAGCCAACCCGCGGGCCGCATGTGGCCCGCCTTGAACATTTTTCCGGCCCGCGAGATTCATCACACTTTTACAAAATATATTTATTTTATAATGGCCAAAGTAGTGAAAACCAATGTATTAAAAAAATACATTATTTGTGCATCCATATATTCAAAAATTATCTGTCGAAATTATGAGAAAAAATTAACTTTGATTTTAAAATAATATTCTTGCGAATATATGACAGATATTGCCTGTTTTATTCATGAGTTTACAGTTATGAGTTCGCAGAATAATTAAACTATATTCTGCGAACTCATGATGCGCGTGCATCTTGGAACGTCTAATATAACAGGTTCTATGTTTCACTCTTAAGTGCCCTCAGTGACGCAGTGACCATACCTAGATACGCACAGTTAGCAGAGCTATATATTTCTTTACAATGTACGCTTAGTATCATTATTATTATATTATCTATGTTTACATGTAAGAATAATAGTAAACACAATAATAATAACTCATTATGTTTCAATTTTTCACTCCAAAAAAATGTCTATAGTGTATCTAAATCTAATATGGGGATATATAATTTTATATGTGGCCCGCGGAGTTATGATGCATTTCCAAAGTGGCCCGAAAGATCATTTGGGTTGGCCACCCCTGTTTTAGATGATCGCCATGTAAGAGTCACACGCCACATTTTTGTACCTACGACAGACTTCATTTCCTTTGTTCCTAGAATCGCACGTGGTTTACTGTATTTGTTTCCGCGGGCAAAGCGATGAGGCGAGATTCCAAATGTTTTTAAAGTTGGTCTGTTGTTATGCGCCCAGAATTAATTTCTTGTTGAAGCGAATTTACAATTACGGGTGTTCTGTTATTCGAATGTTAACACGTACCTCCACGGAAAATGCAACAGTTGTATGTTTACGTATCCCAAACGTCCCAAAAATTAATGCATGAATTGGTATTTATATTTACGTCTTTTAGTAGGTAACATAGTTTCTTATTAAAATTCGTGTATAACACTCCCTATGTGATCATGTTCTGTCACATTTAACTCCATTTTATTTGTTCCGACGTCATATTTGTGTTGTCAGAATTACCTCCTCTTATCAGATTGGAGTCTAATCTCTGTTCAGTGTCGAAACTTCCTCATTGCATTATGCCAGAAATTCCTGTCAGAATTACCCTCTGCTGCTGTGACAGAATTTGCCTACCTGCATGCGTTGCGACGCTCAGCCCGCGTCCGTCCGCCTACCTGCCTGCCCTTTCGAATGCCTGACCCGTCAGTACAAAATAGTGTTTGAACTGCGTGGTTCTATTTCCGTGCAAGGGAATGAGGCGGGCTGGGATAGTCGGAAATATCCCTACAAGGCAGCGTGAGCGTGACTGACTCACTGTCTCATCGATCCGATCCCTGCAGTAACCAGTACAGTCTGGGTAAATTTTTGAGTCCAGTAAACAGGCGGCAATTTCTTGCGGTGGATTATCGCCAGGCATTCCATGCGTGTTTTAAAACCCTGAGCTCAGGTAAACGGAAGATGTCACCAGAAACAAATTGCGTACAAAATCTAACAAAAGTGAAATATTTCTGCGCTGAAGCACCGAGCAAGTAATTTTCTCATTCACAGAAGAAAATGTCGTTGAACACGTGACGATAAATTGTGGAGACGTATCGATGGACAAATCTAACATAATTCCGTGTTTGCTTTAAGTTTTCCCCTAAATTATTTATTTTAACCGTCTAATCACAATAAAATATTTTATTAAATATTAAAATATTAAAATATTATTACTATAATTAACATTTAATATTTAAAATATTTAAAATATATTAAAATATATATTAAAATGATGCTCTTTCTATCGAAATGTTCGATTTACAATTAGAGCATCAGCATAGAAAATAAATAATTTTCCATTAATGTGTGTTTATAATTTCTAGTTAATGGAATTAAAACGAAAAATACAAAACCAAACATTGGTAGTAGCTTTGACAATTTAGTCGTGTACTCTGGAGTCTTAATTCACGAAGAGAGAATACAAATATGGCTGCTGACAGATGAGGAGAGGCAAAGTGACATAATTCCCTCTGATCTAATGACTCCAATTAGAATGCACGAAATAGGCCAGATCGTTAAAGTACATTAGTGTTGATTATCATTCTTAAACGCGTTTTCCAGTACATCCTACAAGTACAGTTTTCTCGCTGCAAAAATAAAAAGATGTGTTACAAATAAATTTAACTAATTTTCCCCACAGTTGCATTTTAACCTGTTCTGCAAATAGCATGTTTAATTGTCCCATATGAGCTGTATCACAAGGTAGAATTGTAAATGTACCGACCATTCACCTGAGCGAAGTCGTAACTTAAGGTCCAAGGGTGCCCGAAAATAGCGCCTGTGATTTATGCACGTCAGTCGCGCTAATTACCTCGTGCGGGGAGCGGGGGACTTGCACACGCCTCCTTATTGTTTAGTAACTGGAACAATGCGCTTCGTGCGAGAGCAGGACAGACACCCCCCTCCCCAACGGGCGCATCACATCTCATTTTAAAAGAGCAGACAATCAAAAATTCACATGTTCGCCCATCGCTGCATCGCCCACGCAGAGAATTCTCCTTCTGCAGCAGCCAAACGTGTTCCTGATTGCAGTAGTTTTTGTTCCCTGCCATTGCCGGGAAGTAAACTTCACAGTTCGAGGTACATTTTCATCCTGCTCGACGTTGCGGTGTGGTTGTCTCCCACGCCTGCTTTATACCTCGAATAAAGATTCTTTACCTCAGTAGGCGTATGGCTAAGATGTGTGAATTACGTACTTAATTTCAGTAAAGTTCGTCCCTTGAAGCCACTAAGAAGCTTCCATCTTTAAAACGTCTGCAATTGGCCTTGCTGCTCTGTAGGAGGCTTCCACGCACAGGCCGTGGGCGAAATGTTGGTCAGATATTGTCGGTGTTATCTCTTCGCTGCTCACACGCACCCTGAGGTTAGGGGTCGCCAAACAGCTGTTCTCCAGCCACACTCTTCATTGATAAAAGCCATCATAAACAACTTTCAACCATTATTATTGCAGGAGAAATGTAAATAATTAAATTCTTTGCGTGTCTGCTGGGTCATAATGGAAACGTCAGGATTTCCTTGAGTACTTTTTAAAATGTTAGTGTTTTTTTTTGCATTAACTTGCATAAATTAAATAAAATAAAAGAAGAATTTTTCGTTACAGATGAGACTCTTTGCAGTCTGCCTCTCTACTCGATTAGACAAAATACATAATACAAACTAGTATAATATAAAATAAAATGTAGCTGACCAAAAAGTTTTATATATGTAAGCCTCTTGCAAAAGATCGTACTGGAGCGCCATGTTGTGTTATATTACGAAAAATGGCGTTTCCACGTACAAATGTTGCCGACCACTACAATAAGGAAAGAACACAGATTGGGTACGACCGAAAACGAGGGAGACCCAAGCTTACTTTTATGTTGCTGTAAATATTTCCTAATTTAACATCGCAAAGCTCGTAAGAATACTCAAAACTAATGTATTGTTTTATCGAAAATAGTAATTCAGTCAAAGGAAATACTGAAGATCCTACTGGCCTAATGATCTTTAAATAGCATCTGTTTAATAATTTATAAAGTGAATAATTATTTACTTTATAAATTGCCTAGAAACAAACAGTAATAGAAGACTGATGAAAGAGAAATCTACTCCATAAATATATTCATGTCTTGATACATGGTAACTGGTTTAATAAAAGTCAGATAATTTCACTATGAGTTCACCATTAAATTAATTATTGGTGACTGATATACTGGAAAAACTTCACACAAAAACACCAAGTGTAAAAGGTAGAATTATTGACTTGCAAAGATCTTGTGCGATTGTATTTGGCCATTACCCACTTTGTATCTTTTCCGCGTATCTTTAACTTTCGGCCACCACTCTCATCTGGACGATATGGAATACATTGCAGCATCACTAGGCTACTTACATTACGTTTATATATAAAAAAGAAAGTCTGTTATCCAGCGGTAACTGCTGTTGTGATCTTTGGAAGGTAATAAATTATAAGAACAAATTAAAAAGGTCGAAAAAGAATAAATTCATTGTAGTTTAATTGTGTTCATAAATTTACCGCTAGAAACTCTAATAAAATGTCGGAAATAAACATGTCGGGTTTTCATTTCTTCTAGAGCAGAGATTCTCACCCTTTTTCGCTGGTGTACCACTAATTTTAATTTAACACATTAAATTCACCACTGACCAAATGCGTTCAGGGAAAACTTTTTCTATGTTAATATTATCTTTTGCTTTTCGTGATTAGTTCGCGTACCACTCAACATTGGCTCGCGTACCACCAGTCAAATGCGTGCCATAGTTGAGAAACGCTGTTCTGAGCGTACTATTTCTTGCAGCCACAAAAATATTTAAGTTATGGATAATAGTTAAAAGGCGATAGCTTCAAGCTGACAATAAAATAACGGGATCATATAACCTAACCTAACCTAACCGAACCTAAACTAACCTAACCTAACCTATCCTAACCTAACCTAACCTAACCACAACCTAACCTAACCTAACATAACCTAACCTAACCTAACCTAAAATAAATCAAATCATTGAAACCTTCTTGTGAATGACTGCCCCCAAAATAATATTGTAACGGAGTTCAATGTTAATTAAACTGTGTTTTTTTTCGAAATGAAAGACGGGCTTATTCTAATCACTGTTATAACTAAAAAGTGTTCGAGACTTACGACTTGACTGTAACAGCGCACTCCTGTCTCATGACCTATTCAGTTGCCCGCCCGCAAACGATACGACTCGCTCTGAACTTGTGCGAGGCCAAAGCTGCTATTTATAGATCCTATAATTATTCTAGAAGTTCCAAGACGTTAGCATTTCTTTTCAGCAGCTTTGGCATTGTTCAGTTGTGTTCGGGAACACTGGCCTGATTTGTTACGACGTCCCGCGAGGTGGCCATGTTGCGCGCGCAAATGCAAGCTCCCGTACAATGAATTTTATTAAGTCAACACGCAACTTTCTTGTTGACTTCATAAAATACGTCGTGGTGTTCTATAAGAATCTCTGCATGATGTTCTCTTGCGAGTTACGTCTCGCTGGCTACGCGTGGTATACGCAAGAATGGATAAAATTTGAATTCCCCGAGTGACGTCACGGATTTCCAAGCGTACACAGCAGCAACGTTATTATGGCTGAAGACGGTCTTAATTAAGTTCGATTGTTTCGTTTAAGTTAGCTCCTAATTTGTCTCCAAAACGAATAACATAATTCTTACTAACTTATCAGCGGAATTTCACCTTTCTTAGAGTTGATATTTCGAGGTTTACGTATTTGCACCTTTTCGCATAGAAAATTCCCTTCTTAAAGTTACTGCTCAGCAGTCCAAACAAATGTATCAGAATGAACGCATTTAAAATATTATTATTATTATTATTAAGTGTTCTGTCTTACGACAGGTCCATTGCTCTGCCCAAAAAGAGCTCTCCAGTTGTCCCTATTCCCGGCTTCTCGCTTTAATTCCTGGAACGTCATCTTCTTTCCTTCTTTAAGGTCGTCGGTTAGCTGTATCAATCTTCTTCCCAGTCCTCGCTTTCCTTCAAACTGGCCTTCGGTAATATCACTCATTAATCCATTCCTTCTCATAATATGTCCCAGCCAGTTAGCTTTCCTTCGTGTCTTTGCTCGTTGACTCTCCTCAATACTTCTTCGTTGGTCACTCGATCCGTCCACCTGATCTTCTCCAACACCACATTTCGAAACTCTCCAGGTATTTCTGTTCCTTCTTCCTGAGTGTCCAAGTCTCTGCTCCATACAGCGCGACACTCCATACGTAACACATAGGCTATGTTTGAAACATTTAGAATTGATACGACATTTATCGCCTTCTGATGCTGTGGCATCGTTCAGAGCCAAGATTGCCCACAGACTGTGAGAGGAAAGGAAGATGTCCAGGTAAAGCGTAGAACTGTAATTGTCAAAAGTCGAAAATGTCTCAGAAGTAGGAAAGGTAAATAAAAGTAGAACAAGCAACTTCTAACAAACTCTTCTTCAGACTTAGGATTGACGAAAGAGCGTGAAATGAAAGAGATTAAGGGTGGAAACGTAGATCGGTAAAGATTACGTGTTGTTTATTTTATCAACCTTAAAGATGCTGTCGGTATCTGAGGTTATGGAGCATCTAATTATAGTGTTCTATAACATATTGCCTATAGTTTCAGACCAACGTACTCACTATAGCAGCTCGGCGTTCGGATGTTTCTTAGTTGAAAGCAATACGAACATATCAACACAATTTTAAACTAGTTCCAAAGTACTGGCTTGTACAGGAAAATAGTAATTAACATGTCATTTGTACAATAAACTTGGGTACATTGACATTACTGACTTTTTTTCTCTTTTACGGTGCCCCGAATTAAGTTTTCTTCCACTCGCTAATAAAAAGTATTACGTAAAAATGGCGCATTGTAAAGAAAAACAAACAAACAAATGAACGCATTACATCGTATTCCATGACTTATGGTTAGGGATTTCTGTTTTTTTTATATAAAATTGCCAACAGCAAGGGAAATGGAATATTGTGTTTCGCGTAGCAAGCACTAATTAGTTCGTCTAGGTCATTATGTATATGGCTGTCAGTGCCTTGGTTTTGTGTTTTTATTTTTGTTTTTCGTACGAAAGGAGGACTGTGAGCTCTATCTGTCGTTGTTGGGCGATGCACTTATATGCACACATTTATGGAGTTCCTCATGTCATCTAGTAGAGATGTAATTACATTTCTCTGATGAATTAATTGCTTTCTGCAAAACACACACACGAAATAGGGCATGTGCGTCCAATCCGTGTGTCCGAGGTCCTCTTGACGTCGTATGAAAAGGAATTAAATTAGATACAGACAGACATACAGAATGGAGAACATAAGACAGGCGTAATTAAGGACACGTTTGAAAATCGAACTTTTAGTTGAGATACAAAGATGAAGATAAAATGGTCACTCGCCTAAGTCCTGTACCTACGTCCAGTACGGATGTGGTACACATAATCTACTAAATATCACTAATATTTATAACAGTCCATCAATTATTACATTTATTACAGTCATAACAATTTAATAGCCCTGCGCTAAACTGTACGCAAACTGTCTTCAGACGGGGTTATATTAATAACCGGCGCGTTGATAATCATTTCAACATGTGGTGACACTGCTAACTTGATAGAGTAAATTTGAATCAAAAACTCATTTGTAGTCAAAGGTATATATGTTTAGCATAAGTTTTGGTGTCCGTATTGATATTACATTGCTAATAGCACAATTTAGATGTTCTGTAAATTAAATAAAAGAGGGAAGGATATTAAAGTTCACTTCCATTAAAGTTTCAGTCCAGATTAGGTTAGTAGGACAACCGCAACGCTTTATCAGAGCCGCCAACATCATTGGCGCTGTTTCGTAAAATTCCACTGCGTCACGGATAAAATAAATTAAACGTGCTGATATTTTCCTGAACTGCTCTGTATTTTTTTATTTTTTAATTTGACCTTATCAGCCTCTTTCCTGTCAAGTTTGAGATTCCATACCTCCGACGTTTTATTAATAACCCT
Organism: Zootermopsis nevadensis; assembly: GCF_977971745.1. Lineage (NCBI taxonomy): Eukaryota > Metazoa > Arthropoda > Insecta > Blattodea > Termopsidae > Zootermopsis > Zootermopsis nevadensis. The sequence continues at coordinate 14,050,791 of NW_028259138.1, forward strand.
GTTATGTTGCGCATTGTCAATTATTCAGGATGTATTTGAGATACGTCCTGTGGTTCTGGAACTGGTTATGCTCCTGTTTTCACTGTGGCTGAGGAAAATATCGATCATAACTTAAGTAAATTGTAATGAAACCATCACTGAAACGAAGTATTGGAAAATCATTAAAGCATTTGTTAAGCAGAGCATAGTCATATTATAGTGAAGAACAGGGCTAAGTCGCCTTTTTCCAAGAAAAACTCCTGTGAGCTTCAACAATATTTAAATGTTTAATTAATTACTTAATTAAGCATAGAACCGTATAAAATTTGTTACATGTTTGTTCCCTACTTAATGTGACGACATCATACGAATTCTAAAAAGTAAATATCTGTCTGAGACGTAATGAGTTTAAATGAATAAGTAACACACTAAACGTGGCTTTAGGGCTCTGTTAAATGTCGAGTTCCTGAGTCAGTGCACTTCGAATACTTAATATTTTGATGATTATTGAGCCATCATGTTCTAGGGCACCCACGTCGCTACTCTTAAATATGTTTACAGCAACAGAACGGAATGTGTGCAATTTTATTCGGTCGCTGTGCAATTCGGAGGACACGTCCGTCGTCTTGTGCCCTCCTTGATTTTTCAACCGAAAACATGCCAAATGAACCGTTCAATTTACGGCGTCACTCGCCAAATAATACCCTCAGTTCCTTACTTACTTATCCCGACCCTAGTTTGGATAGTCGAGGCTTCCGTTAGCTTTAGCAAATTCCCGTTTTAGTTCCAAGGCTCTGTTTACCATTTTCCAGCGGTGCGTTTCGTAATCATGTCTTGCGTTTGCGCAGGACTCCGCCCTTAGTCAGATTTTTGGTTGGTGGTCGGTACTTATCCCGTATTGCATCAGAATCTGGAATTTAATTTTAAGTCCTTTCAGGATTTCGCAGTAAATAACGAACGAATGCTAAGGTGCAGCAGAGTCGTCTTGACAAACTGACAGTCGCTCAGGTATTCCATAAATTATTCTCCTTTTATGAAACCCGAAGCACTCGTACAAACTCACGCCAAACTTTCGTTTCTTCGTTTGAGAATAATTACGCAAGTAATGCATTTGATCTAAGCATTAAGTACCTTTGTTATTTCATGCATTGGCATGAAAATGTTGCCTGTTCTGTCAGTTGACGCAGAGATTGAAAATGCGATTTTCCTGCTGTTATTTGCGTTTTCATTACGTCGACGTTAATACCATTGATGATCGCTAGTACGATGATGATGCATTTTTAATTAGTACGGGACTGGTGGTAATGCCACTGTGTCAATATTTACGTGAGGCCACAAACTAAATTCACGTGTCATGCTGACCGGTCTTTTGCTTTTCATAATGTCAAGATAAACTCGGCGAGTGTTTGAATTTGTAACGAAATTCATGACGATTATCGTTATGATGACAGTTGCGTCCATAGAACCTGAAAGAGTGAACTAACCCACAAATAATAATATTCTGTGTCGCAATGAAACTTTAATTATAATTAAAGTTTCATTGCTGTTTCACGGTTCTGTTCAAATTAAATAAATAAAATTATTATTTATTTTCATCCGTCTTATCACAATATTTAAAATTTCTTATAATTAAGATAATAAAATATTATTGATGTTCCATATCGATTGATCGATTTACCCTTTGGAACATCCTTTACACAACATGTTTCAGTTTTTATAAAACCATCTTCAGGTGTATAAGATTTTCGAACTTAAAACTCAAATATTATTCCATTTGGTGATGTTATATGCCATTTGTTTTTCGAATTTGGGCGAGGTGTTGTCTTTTCTTAAATTTAATCAGATGTACATATCGGTCTGTAAGTAGAAGATTGAAAGAAACACTAAAGAATTTGAAAGAATTTATAAAAGAATTTAGAGAATAAAATGAAAAATATATAAATTATAGATAAAAGTAGCAGTAAGATATAAATAAAAACAAATAAATCATACCTTAGATGTAGGATTGATTGTATGTTCCGATATGTCCAGAAGTACGACTGTCATCGTATAGGTGTGGGTCAACATCACCAAATGGAATAATATTTGAGTTTTAAGTTCGAAAATCTTATACACCTGAAGATGGTTTTATAAAAACTGAAACATGTTGTGTAAAGGATGTTCCAAAGGGTAAATCGATCAATCGATATGGAACATCAATAATATTTTATTAATAACATCACCAAATGGAATAATATTTGAGTTTTAAGTTCGAAAATCTTATACACCTGAAGATGGTTTTATAAAAACTGAAACATGTTGTGTAAAGGATGTTCCAAAGGGTAAATCGATCAATCGATATGGAACATCAATAATATTTTATTATCTTAATTATAAGAAATTTTAAATATTGTGATAAGACGGATGAAAATAAATAATTGTTAGACTATTCACAATATGACGCAATTACACTATCTTATGAAATAAAATTATTTATTTTGGTCGTATTATAAGACAAATTTTGGTTACTCCCATGCGACTTGTTAACATTTGACGAATTCCTAAATATACCACACGTGTTCATTGAGTTACCAGTGACACAAATCTATCATCTCCCGCCCAAGGAATTCCACCAAGTATCGAATAAGGTTGAAGAATCTTCCAGGAACGTTTCGAGAAAATACCAATGCTCATATTAGATTAAAGAGGCTACGTTAATTAACATTTCTTAACAAGACTCCATCGTTGCCTTTTCCCTAAATGCTTGGCTGAATTATGGAAAATATTCTAATAATAACTCTTGATTTTCATGCCTTGGAATCGATGTTTTAAATTAGCAGGAACTCTTTTTCCACAATTGATTGATTTTTAGATGGAACTGAACGAGCGAGTGCTGACCGTTCCCTCACTTCCTCTGGACGCGAGATGTGATCAGTGAAGGGCACTCTAGGAAATTGCGAAGTGTTGCAGACTGTTTTCAGGCACCAGTCTTCTGTGCAAACACGAAGATTCCTTCGCCCGCGCTTGATTGCGGAAAAGAAATGTGGACACTTTTGAATCTAAGCGTGAGAGAAATGAATCTGGAAAGCATGTCATTTTAGTCAGACGGAAGCTACCCTTTCTTTGATCGTGCCAACTTTAGATGGGCCCACTGCTTTCAATAAAATATTAACTTCGTTATTGGTCGCCTCTGCATATTACATGCTTTTTAAAGAGATGATTTTTTTAATTTCTACAATTTTATATTCCTATACATGCAAATAATATATCGGGATTGAGAGAGAAATCTGGCAAGCCCCCTTTTTTGTACGTTGGAGTGGGGGGGGGGGGAGAGGTAAAAATAATACAAAATACGGACAGAATGCATTTTGTACAATATGAGAGCATAGGATTAATTAGTCTCCTTTTGTAACACGCTCGTACAAATTACAAAATCAAGGCTCGGAAAGGAATGTTGGGAACTAAATTTGTAATGCAATAAATACGTACTAAATTCCATCTGTGGCAGAGTGATGTATTAAAAACCATGGTATTTCATTTCCGACTCGTCTTCGTTGCGATAAAACACGAAGTTCTGGAACAATGTCATAGAATAATATTCTGTTTTAGTTCATGTCACCCTCTGTGCAATATTGAAGCAGTAAATAAATAAATAAATAAATCTACAATTACAGGTAATTAATATGGATATATACTGTATTGATACTGTATACGCTGCGTGTTATTTACAAACGCGGGGAATAATTCTGCTATTGTAAATGCATAATAATATTTTTTTTTAAAGTTTTATGTCATGTAGAATGAGAGTATTCTATTTCTATCCGGTCTACAGTGATACAACAATAAATGACTTTTAAAATCTTCTGACTCGGGCTTTTACCAGCTTCCTAGGAGCACATAAATCATTTTTATGCAGACGTAATTTAACGGAACACAAAAGATACGTTTTTGTCTCTCGAGCCACTGTTTGACAAACCAGTCCATATATGCAGACTGATATCGCTTGTATTTCTCTTAGGGAAACCGTGTATTTTTTTATCAGGAGTGCAACAGCCAAACTCGATGCTGTTTTTTTCACAATTTATTGAGAAACATGAATTCTTCTCTCCCTTCCATTAAATGGCGCAATGTTGCTTTAGCGAGTGGTGATAAGGAAAAAGAAGAAGAAGAAGAAGAACTTGCTATGGAAATGAAACTCCATTAATGTTTCCCGGCTCCTGCAGCAGAACGTATCTCTTAGTGAACCATGAACGACGTGGAATTGGTAATTTTTATGCATTATTTATAACCAAACTGCAAAATGATATCTTCGACTATACATAAGCAAATAAGGAAACTGATAGAATGTTATGAATTCAAATTCCGTGCCCGGAGCTGTTGCTTTGAACATGACGTTTCACGGAGTCGGGAGGCGCTGATGGAAGGGTTTAGTTTTCCCATGTCGGTAACTCCGAAGTTTAGGAAACATTGGTTGGATTTGTAATCCAGATTATGCATGGAGCTCTGTGTATACGCGTCTGTGACAGATGTCTATTCCATAATCCATAGTACCGACTCTGATGATGAAAATCACTTAATTTACAGAAATTATTTCCTTATATTAAATATAAAATATCCATACAAACGAAACTGTTTACACTATGAAAGGACACTAATACCAAACGCGTTTCGACCTCAAGAGGTCATTATCAGTGGCAAAAAAACTTAAATCGTATAAGTCAAGACATTATGCTGTTTTAACAGAGCATAAAGGTAAGTTCTTTACAAAATCATATTATATTATATGATTTAACTTGTTTTTTATCACTGATGATGGCCTCTTGAGGTCGAAACGCGTTTGTCATTAGTGTCCTTTCATAGTGTAAACAGTCTTGTTTGTGTACATATTTTATATTCCAATACACTATACGGTATGCAATGTTTTAAGATCCCTAATATTGAACCCTTAATTTATGGATAAATCAGTAAGTGAGTTAAGAGCTAAACTAAAGGAGGATTGCTTCCGAAATATATAGAAAAACGATGTTTGAGTTGCTCTCAGATGACATACCTATATCAGAGTCTAGTCTCAGAGAAAACATTTTTTTTTTTTTTTTGAATTATGTAAATAAAATTTTAGGAAGTACAAGTTTTGCTGCGACCAAATTAGGATTTTTACCTTACGTTTTCAACAGAATTTCCTCATGTGAATCACATGTGAAACTGGTTTTGAGGTACTGACAAGGTGAATCCACGTGAGGAAATCAGTTCACTCGATTTCAGGCGAATGGACTGACATGCATCTACGAAATATTCTGACAGTAAAGTTTTAAATGCGTTGAATCGTTAGAAACAGTTTACCTGATATGAGGAGGATGACACAACGCAAGTGGTCTTTGTACTAAAATACTTTAAAGAGGACTATCATGCAACAAGTCCCCCCCCCCCACAAGTAAACGTTTCGATACAGTAAGTAATGTTATTACGAAAAGCAATACTAGAAAAATGATTAGAACGTGCGTTAAAAATGCCTGTTCTAACATTAAAACTGTATTGTGAGGAGGTTCATAATTTACATTCTTCAATTAAAAGTCGTCTTAGGTTGATCAAATCAAGAGAGACGAGATGGACTGGTCATTGAGCATGAATAACAAGAAGTGAGTAGCAAAACTTTAAAGGAAAGATATTACTGGGGAGACGTGGACATAAGTGGGAAGATAATATTAAAATAAATCACTACCACTTTGAAACAGTAATACCCGCTTTGCTGGTTAACACTGAGATCCGTTGCCATGTTCCGAAGAGCCCACCACTTTGGTCCAGTCCACATTCGAATGCCCCATTTTTTAAAAATGCATGCATGTATAGTTTTTCTAAATTATCTGTTTTGCTCTGGTTTTCTGACATGGTATTTTTTTCAGAAACTTCGTTTGTGGAGATGATATTAACTTGCTTAAATAATCTGAACTGAGATAGAATGGGAAGATATAGTCTTTCAACGCATCAAAGACTATTAAATGGTAATTGTGGTTTATTGGATCTGTGCAGGAAAGTTCTAAGTACTGAAATATACTGAACTGTAATATTGCAGTTTACATGCACAGTAAACGTTTTACGCGTTCTTTGTCTCTATTACGACCAACTCAAAGTTCAGGAAACTCATTTGAGTTTTAAGTATGTAGTGAAATTAAAGACCTGTTACCATGAGAAACCGGAGAAAGGGCGAAGGTCTTCCGGGATGTTGCGCCGTTTAGGATGGTAGGAACGTTACTGCCTCAGTCGTCAGGGTGATTACACGGTGCAACATTCCAGAAGGCAGCTGTGTTCATATTCGTCACAGTAAGAACGTCAGATTTCACCAATTTGGAGGAAGTTTATACCAAACAGTATTTTGGGCATTTTCCGTAATTAAAATTAAACGTCTTTTTAATGTATTAACGGTCGCCGGAAGATGGAGGTAATGGCACCTCTTGAAACGCCACGTATGTCAAAAATATACTCAGGGGGCCTAAAGGGAGCAGTGTAGGGCACAAAATTATTTCAATGGAATAAAAATCTTTACAAAGGGCCAGTAGTTCAAGGATCATATTAGAAAATTGTCATAAAATCGGTATTGCTTCAGTGCTCGAATTTTAACACGTGAAGGTGGTCATCTAGAATGAACTTTGATCCTGTCATTCTAACAGAAGTGAAGACAGAACCGTTTACTTAAGTAAAGATCCGTCGAAGTACCAGATGCAACCTCCGGATTAAAAGATTTAGAAGGAAGTGTTAATTTCCCGGAAAGATTAAGTTACAGCTTGCCTGCCATTTAAGTTAGTGTTCCGTGATATTGGCATCGACCTTTTAACCAAAGACTGATTTCACAATCACTTTGTCACCGCATTACATAGTTACGATTGTCGGGAATGCAGTGACCTTTTTTCTCCTGGCAGGTTCGGTCTCAAATGTCGTATCCCGAAAGGTCCCCTCTGAGCAGCGAAAACAGTTGAAGGCATCGATTTAAATCGGCAAACGTGGAGCGCGAGACGTGTGAGGCCGTCTTAATGCGACGAGTAAAAGAAATTAGTGAGGGAGAAGAATTTTCGTAATTATGATAGACGCCGGGTTTCTCAGTCAGTTTAGTGACTGGATGGAATTTCAGATTCTCAAGTCCGCGCAAACAAAGATCACTATCTTCTGGAAGATGGCTATCTTCAGTTTACTGAGTGAGGCTGCAGTCTGGCGTTCCACTCCCGGCAGGGTTAGAGATATTTTAACCTCGTTTAGACCGACTCTCAGGCCCATCTTATCCACTATCAAGTCAATGGTTATCGGGGTCAGTTACCCGGGGTAAATCGACGGGGCTTTAAGCTCACCGTTTACATCAATCCATTGTCAAGGCTAAGAATATGTGTTGCTATACCACTACATCTAATACGTATTCATGATCTGGTGCTTAAAAACATGGCGTTTACTTCGAACTTCAGAATTATGTTGCTTTGTGAACTTAACCTAGAAAAATATCAGAGCACACTCATTTTTTATATTGTGTCTTCAATTACATTGCCCAATGCCAGAATTATATACCAAACTAACTAACTAGATGGCTTACCGAACCCGAAGGTTCATCACCGAATTAACCAAAGCCCTCCACCGGACCCTGTCCTGGGCCAACAAAATCTAGTTTCCTTCAACTCCTATCTCCCATAGATCCCGCCTGAGATTATCCTCCCATCTACGTCTACGTCTCCCCAGCGGTCTCTTCCCTTCAGGTTTCCCAACCAGTACCCGGTGCACACCTCTTGTCCCATCCATGCGCTCTACATGTCCCGCCCATCTCACTCTTTTCGACTTAATCACCCTCACAATACTGGGGGAGCAGTACAGATTTTTAAGCTCGTCATTGTGCAGTTTTCTCCACGCCCCATCGTCTTCCCTCTTAGGCCCAAATATCCTCCTCAACACCCGATTCTCAAACACCTGCAATCTGTGTTCCTCCCTCAGAGTGAGAGACCATGTTTCGCACCCATACAAAACAACAGGCAAGATTATTGTTTTGTATACTTTAATTTTCAGGTTAGAATTATATACCGGTTCCTTTAATAATCAGTAAATCCTCATCTTCATCGTCAATTACTTCCTTAAACCGTACGAACCAATTTATCTGTAGAACTGAAAATTACCGTGTTTTGTTTGAGATACTGAGTTAATTTTTAAGTGTTATGCTTACTGTACATAGCGTAGCAAGAACACATTATGGGCTTCTTTTGTGTGTGTCCGTCTTTTCGTTGAGTTGATTCAACTCGAGAACCACTGGACGGATTTGGAACGCAGATTAGATTAATTTAGCTGAGGATACGGACCGGTGGCGAGCTCTTGAGTACACTTTAATGAAACTTAGATTTCCATGAAACGTTAATATTTGTTGGTCTAACTAACCGTGCTACGAACTTCTCTAAAGGGAGATATTTAACGCATTTTCCAATGATAAAACAGTGTTATCGAATAATTTCGGGCTTCGAACACGGCGTACCGCCGGTACCAACTCAGCGGTGCCGAGTTTATGGTTTAGACATTGCATGAAACGTGTCGGATGATTGGACCTGAGCGTACAGAGTTTGCGGTGAATAATCTGTCGCTCTTGGCATCTGCCTGGATGCATGCAAGGCAACTGGATTGCAGCCCGTAGATGGCAGGAAGCATCCCTCCTGCGGGGAGGCTGTTTAGGTTTGTCATCTTCTAATTATGACATTGGTTAATTAAGCTCGTCGTTAGCCCCACAGTGAATTTTGATGGTGGAGCGTGTTTCTCGCTCTACGCATGCGTCCGTGTGTTCTGACTGCGGTCTGCTGAGTTAGCAATTAATGTGATGATGAGAACCTTAGATGATATTAAGTAAACTTCATATATGAAACAGCTTTCAGTTATAAGTTACCCAGTTCTATTTACAAAGCGTGTAATTAGAATTCTCTATAGTAGTGCAAACCGGGAGGATGGAATTGCTTTCAAAATAAGCACCTCCTGCCCTCAGACCGTTGCATGGAGCTTAGAATGCAGAAACTTATTTTCTTAATTTTTTTAAACTTTGTTAGTTTTCGAGACGGATAGGTAAAGTATTTATGGTTTCCGCTTTTTAGATGCAGTATCAAACCACTGAAACCGTAAATATAACACATTTATTGCGCCAACGTCCTCCACAGTCAGTAAACGTATTTCTGAATCTCTTTTATATTAGCAGATTATAAGTGACGTGTCTTTTCATTTCAGGTAAGTTGAAAGAACGAAGTTTAACGAAACGTATGTCGTTGTCTAAGTTGTATGTCGAGTTAGGGAAGGGCGGCGAAGAAGGGAGTAGGCTGACTGCGTAGACAATTCAGGACACCGCGCCCTTGAGGCGTCATTTTAAACTGGACCTCTTTGGTTCTGGAGTGAACCAGCGTGCCCATGTCTCGTCCCAAGTCACTGTTCACTTCAGAAATGCTTTTCCCTCCAGTTCAGCCCGGTTCAGGTGGATGGCAGACAGACACAGAAACACGTCGTGCCTTCTGATAGAATGTCAGCAACTTCGGGGCCCACCGTGCGCACGCTTTCTTGAGCAAGTGTTCACGATTAACTGTCCGTACACGCCCAGTACTAATGTACACAAACGTCACGCACTTTAATTCGCCTGTTTTCAAAAACCATTCCCTCAACGCGACGAGTGTTCGCATCTTTGACAGCTGTCGGCTGCACGTGACCACGTGGTGGGTTAGCGACCTGTTCACGGCCTTCCGAAAATTTGTTGCATCAATCGCACTTGATGAGGTCTCTTCCCCATATGCGCTTAACATACGGAGAATTTCACGAAGGATTTTTCGTCATTCTGATGCAGACATATTTAAAACATTTCAGGTCAACCTTGGACCACCCTCGTACATTGCAGTACAATTACTGAAATTATTAGAAAGATAAGTCGTCCAGAAGCCGAGAGTCTCTCAGATAGTCCAGAAACGCGCCACCTTTTGAAAAACACGAAAAACCATTACCGTCTTCACGAAATCGCCATCATAGAATGATCCTGTAACATTTCGGTGGCACCCTTCCACCTACGCCATTTACGCCTAAATCTTTTAAGCGGTCTTTTCCCTTCAAGTATCTCGACCGAAATGTTTGCAGCATTGAGAGTTTCGCCTGGTTGTGTACGTGCGAAGTTACTAGTAATACGTAAACCATAAGCCACGGTGGTCTAGCGGTTAGAACGCTGGCCTTGTAATCCTGGGGGTCTCGGGTTCGATTCCCGGCGGTGCCCGAATTTATAACTTGTGTTGGGCAAGGCCGTGGTCTAGGCAACACGGAGTTTTCCTCCGTGGCATCCCAACAATTACTCCATTCACACACAGAAGAAGGCAATGGCAAACCACTTGTGGATCATCTGCCAAGAACGTATATGAACAGGTCCCAGTCCGAGAAAAGTATGGAAGGATCCTGTTCATATGGACCTGTCGTCACACAGAACACTAAATAAATATAAAAATAAAAGTATGAACCTCACCCATCACAGCTCACATCGAAACCATACACGCCTTTTTAAGCGTCTCTTATAATACAGTTAAGTTTACTTTATTGTTTTATGAGGTGATGCTTGGCTCGTGTTGGGATAATCTTGTAGCGATTAGTGGTGAGACATGCAGTTCCTCCCGTGAACCGTGAAATCACGGTTGCGTTCCGGTTTGTCAGAAAACGCGTTGTATATTAGATTCATATAATTAATTAATAATTTAATTTCCGATCTAGACACAATCATCTTTGTTGGTCATCATCTTAAAACATGCAGTGGTGTATCAATTTGTTGTTGTAGCCCTGTTATCTATAATTTCGTGCGTAAATAACCTTAGCGAAATCTGTAAAATAATTTTGTCGTGAAACATTTAAATATACGAATTTGGCATGGGCCATCGGCGGTTTCAGTCGTTATCAGAACAAATTTAAACTAACTTTAACTTCCTGTTAAAAAAAGAGGATGACCTCGAACTTTGCTTTGGAAATATTTAATACGCATTTTGTTGCCCATTGCGAATTATTGCAAACTGCAGACATTACCAGGCTGTTAAGTGCGTAGTCACACCGAAAATATCTCTTGCCTCAACATCGGAAGAATCACACTCTTATGTTTGTTTGTATTTGAATACGGGATATTTAATTTTTGTAATTTGTAAGCGAATTTAGTTTCACTCGTAAGGTTAAATTCATCTTAAACTAGCTGTATAATCGTTCAGTCACATTTCCGTAAGCAGAATAACTGAATAGAAGTAATTTTTTATTTTTTTATTTTCCGTAAATGCCTTTCTGTACTTTCTACTTAAACACTGGCAGTAATTACGTGTTTATTATCTACGAATTATTTCTTCTTTCAATCAGAGCTTGAGTTATTCCAGTACCTGTCGGAGGTAACTTAACTTAATTAAGCTTTACCTTATTTGATTACCTTCGTCTCCTGCCTTCCTTATCAACAAACACGAGGTCACATACACGATTCTTCTTGTAGATCTGTCGCTCTGCCCGCATTTTTTCATTTTATTTCATTGAAAGATAGCAATCAGATTCCATTTTTGCCGGAATGTAAACTTAACCTAACCTAAAATAAGATTATTATTAAATACGACGTTATTAATGAACGTAACAAAAAATGTCTTACTCGTATTTAATACTAAAAAATATGTCTGAAAGTTAACGTGTAATATATTAAGACTGAATAAAGAAAATATATTTTCAAATCATATAAAAAACGTTTACAGTTAACAGATGACAAAGTCGCGGCTAGTATTACATGTACGCGTACGTTCCATTTCTTGATATAAGCGATAGCAATAAATTAGTGAGTAATAAGACTTAAATTATCTCAAATAATAATCACGAGTTCCCGACTCCAAGCTCCGTAATTGTAATTATCAAGTTATGATAACGGTAAATGAGGTGTTCTAGTGATGTTTGGTTATCAGCCAGTGAACGAGATATTCTGAAGGAGGTATTCTTGTCCTTAAAGAAATATTCCATTCTGTACCTTCGCCGCATTCACTGGCGCGTTTATTATCATATTTATTTCAATTTAGAGGTTAATCTGTCCGTGAGGTCAAACGGGGCCCTTTAATGACACAGGCGTATTAATCAGTTAACATGCCAGTCCCGTGGAGTCGAAGTGTGCACAGGAAGAGATTGTTATTCGCTTTCTTTCCGTGTTCCATTGCCACTGGCACAACGATGAGACCAGGAGCTGAACTAACTCACTTACAGGAAGGAGAGGCGAAAGATTCCTCATTAGAACCTCTTGCCGGACAGTCCCATCTCGCATTCGCTTCAAGCCAGCTTCTTTCTTTCACATCCTATCTGCTGTTACTTTTGTGCCTGTATTTCGACGTAATTGAGTTGGCGTAACACCTAAGATTTCCCCAGCCAAAAATTGTCCGTGCATTTCCGTTTTCTGTCCAATTTGCATCCGGATCGTGTTGTAACACCGTCTAGTTAATGAACCTTGTCAAAAAAAAATTCCCCGTCTGTACCTACAAATGAAGATCAATTTTAATATTATTGTGTCACTAAAATAGTCTCGTTAGGTCTAAGTCATTAAACTAAAAGTGCGCTGGTGAGCGCATTTCGATTGCACTGCTCCTGTTCTTTTACGATGTGTGTCTCTGACGTGGGCCCATCTGACGGCAACTCTGCGTGGACGACAGAGCCTGATTTGCGGGCGATTGTAACTCGGAGCTAAATACATAATTCATAAGTACAGTCGCTGGAACTACAGAGGCCGCTACAAAACCATGACAGTATATTTACCCGTCACGTAGCTGACTAATTCATTTGCGACCCGCGTTTCAGCTGCGAGGCATCCAGAGACAACGGAATATGGCAATGGCTTCTGGAACGATGGGAGACGATTTGAAGTGACAGCTATACAGGTGCTTGCTGTGGACACACTGCAGTCCATCTGTTCTTTCTCCCTTTGTCTCCGTTGCTATATCCACCCTCACCCCAATCCCCCCCCCCGCCCCCCTCACTCGTCCGTTGGTCCAGCCGTGCCTCTAATTTTTCCGACAAGCTCCCATATCTTAGAACTGCACGTTAGCACACGGCGTTCTCATCGTCCTGATAATGGAGGCAGGAAGCACGTCTGAATTTTCGGCCGGATTATACCACAGTACACGCAGCAGCATCCCTGAAGACAAGTTATCTCCGCTATGCGGAATGCCCGAAATATTTTGCGGTAGAACTATTGATCGTGTTATGACAGACGCTGTATATGGCGTAGGCCTAATCATATCAGCTCACGTGAATGTCAGAAAAATGTCGTATAAGAATAAGTCACTGCCTTTTCGTAACATTTCCCACAGCGATTAGTGTTTGTACAATTGAATTTATTGAGTCAAAACTTACATTACTCTGTGATTGAACTAGTTACGGCTTTGGCGAATATTTGGTGAGGTCAACGGCTTATTAGGAAAAGAGTAGTTAGACGTAAGTGGAAGGACGTATCAACGACCTTGACAACAGTTCCATAAGAAGCGTCGAACTCAGGAGGACAATAGTCGGACATGCAGTCCGGGTGCCAAAGATAAGTAAAGTAAATCGTCCCGCTACACGCCTATGCAGGCGCATGGGGGGAGCGGAGGTATAGCTCCTACTCCTTCTTGACCTCGGCACTAGATGGGGGTGAGAGGTTAGCGTCACGCCCCGGGAAATGACCCCGGTACCCATTGGATGGAAGGCTGGGTGTGCCCCAGATCCGGTCTGGATGCAGAGGCTAGAGGAAAAATCCTCTGCTCCCGTCGGGGATCGAACCCCGATCGGATGGCAAAGATAAATGTATACAAATATTTTTTTCGGAGAACGTGAAGGGAGTAAGTCTCTTGGAGACCAGGGAAAAATGGGATTATGGTACTAAAACGAGTCCTAGGGAAATTGAATATGTGAGTGAACTGATTGAATTTATTTCCCTCAGGATAGGATTTTTGTGAATCTTCGGATTCCGTAAAAACGGGTAATTCCGTTTCCAGCTTGGCCACTACTAGCTTTTAACTACGGTGTCTTTATACGGAGTTAGTTAGCTGGGTATTCGTGCAACTTTATTTTAACATAGAATTCGCAGTATTTTTCTAGCGACCTAATTAAAACAGGCGGAAACAAGACCTCCTAATATTTATTAATTTACTAATTAGCACGTGAAAGTTATATTAACGTACCTAAAGTAGTCACACCAGTTAATAAACAGTGCGCTCTTTCAGTCAACATTTTTCATGGACTTTCGCACCTGGGACACTGGAATCGCGGGTTTTGAATCCCGTCGAGACATATCTATAGTCCGCGACTGTAATCTTGAGACTTGCAGGGTGAGGAGGTGGGGTGAAGGAGGAAAGATTTTAACGCTTCGGACTTCCTGCATTCCTTGCAAGTCTCAAGATTACAGTCGCGTACTGTAGATATATACCCGTGTTTGTGTGTATTGCTTTCTTGTGTTGAGGTAGAGGTCTCCTGGTCCATAATCCTCTTGAAGGGCGTCCTGCAAAACTCGTCACTGATAGCTGAGTAGTTATTTTGTCGCATTATTACAAGTTCTATGAACTGTAATATTTTAACTAATACTTTTGCAGTAGAGTTAAGATGTCCGCGATATCAGTGACTGGCAAATTGTTCGCTGAAATGAACTGTAGTTGATGGTCTGTGCTCGGGAACAGTGACCGCTGCCTTCCTCATGATCTCCAAGACGTCACAAAACTCGGTTCATCCTTTCAGTGCTAACAAATGTGTATCACTTTCTGTGAATTACCATTTATTATTGAGTTTAGAGGCGCTTCTATAAAAAGGTTGTCACCGCCTTCTATATGAATAATGAACAATGTCTGCAAAGATACGGTGAAGCTTTCAAGCTTAGTTACTTCCTATGAACACGAATAAAATTCTAAACAAAGAGAATAGTTTAAAGTTTACGTTGAATGCGAGTCATATTAGACCCTGTCATCCGTATTCCAAGAGAATTTCGGAGTTACAAGCTAAGAAGCGTCTTTTACAGGAAGCGGAGTTTCGGAGCTTCGACCTCCGGAACTTACTGAAAGAAGATACATCGAAGAGTGCAAATTATGAAACAGTTTTCTCCGGTGATGTTCCGTAGTTACTAGAGTAAAATTCCGTGAAGCGGGCAATTGCTAGATTAAAATCGAAGACGCGATTAACGCCTTAGCTCCCGTGTATTGTTACTCACATGTATCGAGTATATAATGCCAAAAAACGCACGTACATTGCGACGAATTGAGCTCACACTTACTATTATCAGTACAAGCTACGCTCCAAAGTTTTGCTTTGCCTTTATGTCTTATTCATGTTTCTTGTTGGTCTCGGTGTTACAAAGGAGCATAGCAAAGTCTTAAAACCGCAGTCGGCCGCAATTTTTCTCGCATGCGGAGTAATACAAAGTTAATTGCATGAATTAAATTAATCGGATCTACTTTGTATTATTCCATGATGGTATTTTGGTATAAATAAGTTGTTAGCAGTTGCTGGGATTTGTGTGATTGGAAATCGTAGGATGAAAACAATGTAGTGTTTTCTTTTTGGTCCCCGCCAAAGAACTGCAGATTAACCCGAGACCAGCTCTAGTGAGGCGAAACAACTCCGAAACTGAACAAAGAGAATTTGTAGAGTTCTTTACCATTTCCTCGTTCCCATAAATAATTCGCAGTGACAAAACAAATGCCCCGCACGTTTTCCGTGTTTCGATCAATCGTGACGTTTTTGTATTACGGAGCTCCTGCCCCCCCCCCCCCCCCCCGTGCCCATTGTGAATTTGAAATAGGGTTGCCGGTCTATCGGTATTTCACGTAGGAGCACAAAGGCGTAACAGAGGGACGCTGCTGAAGAAGAATCCCACTGCGGTTACAATTCTGTTCTGTGACGTTGACTATTTCCAGTTGGATTTAAATGTGCGGAACGCTTTTGTGTACAGAAGGGTTGAAAGTGGAATTAAAGAAACATCGGTAGTACTGCTTCGAAAAGAAATAAACACAAAGTCTGAATTAAAAGATCATCTTTGATGTAAATGGAACGAACACAGCCGTTTAAATGTTTAATAACAAAACAGATTTCTTTGATAGGCTGTATCGTAACCATTCGACAGATCTACATCAGTTTGGTTTAACTAAATAGTTTGCACGGCCTACAATTTACCCATAGGTCTATTTGGATGTAAATGTGTTTGAAGTTTGGACAATGACACTGATTAGGCTGCGTTCTGTTGCGTGTTGATTGCTTAGGTGATAATCTGTCTACGCAGTGATGTTTGATTATAGTCTCAATGTTTTTAAAATCTATGTTTCGACCTTAATTGGTCATCTTAAGTTCTACTAAAGCATTCAACCAATATCTATATACGCAGTCCATTACGTAAAGGAAGCCCGCAATAGACTTCACTTTAGTGCCCAAATAATCTGCTTAAATAGAAAAATATATATTAGTTTGTAACACTTTAAGGGAACCACCTGAAGAAGGTCGAAATATGTAGTGAGTCTTAATAAATCTTGAGTCACATCGCGCGGAATTCGCCTACGAATTTCTGAAGGTTACTTCTCTGAAGGTTTTACAACCAAACTTTTGTAAGCGTCTCCCCTCCCGCGATGCGCCCTACAAGCTCCGCCCACACCAGCCTCCCTAATTAATCCCCTTAATAATATGAGATAAGGAGTCTAAATTATGGAGCTCCTCATTACGCGATTCTCTGCAGCTCCTGTGCTTTATTCCTCTCGTCTGCACTTTGTTGATCTCAGTTGCCCTCAATACCCTGAGCCTGTGTTCTTCCGCTGGACTCATAGACCGCAGAAAACAGCAGGTGAAATCAAAATTTTTGCATGTTTTAATCTTCGCGTTGTTAGATGACACAGGAAAGTAAAAAAACTCTGTAGTGAATGGTAGTAAAGCATTCCCTGAATTATACGTCTTCTTAATTTGCCGTGAATAAAACTTTGATTTGTTACAGTTTTCCTGAAATTTGCACTATCTTAAAAAGGATTTAGCAGCATGTACAAAAATAGTTATTGTGAAACTTGCGGGAATCTTAATAATAACTTATATGTTTTTCAGACTCCATCACAGGAGGATAAAATAAAATGTTAACACCGAAATACGTGAAAACCGTCGGATGGGGCATCCAGAGTAAAATTTGCTATTCATTGTTTGTTCAGATATTCAGCTCTTTCTCAATCGGCGCTAAGTGACTGCAGAATCTACGAAGGACTGAAAACCTTCTTAAGACAGCGATTCGAAAATCGCTTTTTCAGAGGAATATGTCTGCCGATCTGTAGGTGTCTGAGTGTCAATAATTATGTCAGTATGCGGTCACAGATTGGTCAGTGTCATGTCAAGGTCACGGCAATATCAGTTGTAGGGTTTACCGAATAGAGGTTTTTTAAAATTTCAAGGTCATTCGGGAGTCATTTTTAAACGCATATATCTGCCGTTCTGTATTAAACTGTGTGACCATAATCATGTCAGTTTGAAGTCATGGATAGGTCAACGTCACCTCAAGATCACGACAAGATCAGACCCTAGTTCTTGAGAATAGAGGTATTTGAAATTTTTAAGGTCATTCGGCAGTCATATTTTCAAACGCATATTTCTGTCGATCAGTAGGTGTCTGAGTTACAATACAAATATCACTTTGAGGTCAGAGACAGGCCAGTGCCACGTCAAGGTCACGACAATATCAGTTGTAGGGCTTGGATAAAGGAGGCTTATGTATATTTCAAGGTCATTCGTCAGCCATTTTTTCAAATGCATATTTCTGCTAATCTGTAAGAATCTGAGTGACCATATTAATGTCAGTTTGAGGTCATGACAAGACCAGTCCGTTTACGGAATAATTTGCTCTGGCAGAAAAATCCAGGGCTGTGTTGATCAGTCACTTTATGGGCCCACTGTGTTCTTGGGACACTGCTCTCAACTGGCTTGTTCCGTTCTAATTATAGAGAACGTAATCCGCCAATAAGAAATAACTTTAGCGTAAAGTAATCGAAGCAACATATGATTCAATTAGGTCAGCAGCAAAATAAATTTTGATTAATTTAAAACCTTTGCAGTTATTTGAATTTATTACTGTTATCGGAATTGATAAGCTTGTGGAAAAGTAATTGAACTGTTATGGACTTTGCAGTAAATTTATTCACAAAGTGATACGTAATTTAATATTAATCAGTTACGCAGAACAATTTCAATGTTTATAACCGAACTCAGACATTAAACACTACACCACAGGGACAGAATTCCAAACCCGGTCGCATGAATTGAATATGCGACTCAAATTAGTGACGAATACCACATATTAATTTTGTGGACATTGGTTATTTTGGCGAGGTTATAATGGCGTTGTCATGGCTGAATACACAATATGGCTTTGATTATTTCAACATCGTTTTGCTATAGTATCGTTCACAGGGCGGTCCTTAAATTCAGCACGAGCTGGACACGCTGGTTAGGATTCCAGACAAAGAAATGTCATCAATAAGGTACGAGACATTTACTGTTCTCTTCTAATTGTTATTGGAAATTACTGACTTGTTCTAGAAATTATTGATTTGTTTTTGGATAAGACACTGCAACGTACACGTTCCTAAGTTTTAAACTAATTTTATTTACAAAACAGTTACACCTACCTTTAAACCCATGTATGTACGGTTGTTAATTTTCTGAAATTTGTGAAGCTATTGAATTCGGGAAGTGTGGGGCTCTGGTTATGTACTGTAAAAGCTCAGGTGGTTAACCTACCTTCAGTGCAATACGTACGTATAAAATTTTGTCGTAGTTTCAACCTCTTATTCTGAGAAAGAAACTGTTCTCCCCTCGTTCTCAAATATAAATAAATAAAGACGGAAAGAAAATGCATACACTTGAAAAATAAATAAAATGTTGTAGCATTCTATTCTATTATAGATATTGTGATTAAAGAAGATGTAAGTGAGAATCGAAAACAGGGCTTCGGGGGGGGGGGGGGGGGACCGCATACAAACATCCTTCAGGTGAAGTTTCGCGGTCAACTTAAAGATGCCTGCTCTTAAGAGGTTTTTGAGGTAACGGTAAAGAATGCGAACAATTCGCGTTACAAAGAAACGGTGGAATGTCGACGTTTAATATTTGGCCAGGAAGCCAGACGAGTGTCCGTCCATTGCAGTCTTGTAACCGTATCTGAATGTAAAAGTCGACCGACTCCCTCCCACTCCTTGATAGTGCAAGCCGTAGGTCAAACCTGATCACCGATATAAATTTTGTCGGTAAAAAGTTATTTGGATGACATTTCCCAATATCATAAACGTTTCTCTCCTAACTCCGTCACTGTCGGCAAATTGCAGAGCTGACAGGTGGAACACTGAACAATTTTATTCAAATTTGATATTGGAGAGTTTTGCTGAACTTTGACGAAAAATTCCAGTTTAGGTTGGGCTATACTGGACACCTCACGCGAAGTCCTACCGCTAGAAATTACGTTTTTTTTTTTTGCTCAGTAACATGACGTACAGAATGAAGTCGCAATGGGAAGGCCAGGGAATCCCTTCCTGTCGACGACAGGGCTTTTAGCAGTCGAGGCGCCTGACAACCTGACTCTTCAGAAAAGATTCTGTTAGACGCAAGTTTGGAAAGTGCTTTAATACTTTTCAGATATTACTGAAATATCTGGTCCCGGATGGCAACTTCTGTCTGTCAGACCTTTATTTACGAGGCTTGAGATTGGAATAAGATGTCTGGTTTTAACACAATTGTGGTATTTTAAACTTTATTTACATCCAACCAAACGTGGTTAATTGTACTTGAGAAACAACACTGACCTAATGCTTCCCCATACGAGGAAATTTGATTTGATGTGGGTTAAAGAAACGTCAATAAAGACGACTGATTATTCTTGGCGGTTTTCTGCTTTCTTAAGTTGGTACTAGGTGCTGTACTAACGCCAGTATTTTCAGTGTTTATGGGTCTCAGCCTCTCTGTAGAAAATTGGTGTTTCAAATTCAAAGTTTAGCTGACGTTTTATTTTCCACGGAGGTTGTGATTGCTAACGATAGTAATAAATTGTGTATAGACAAATAATAAAGTTTTAAGGTGCTATCTCGTTAATATAAGCGTAGGTGCTATGTATATATTTTATTCAATATTTTATTTTTATTACAACTATGATTTTCATTTATTGACAGTGTAACTAGGTCACTGCATACGTAACGTCAGTTACGAACAAGCCGGCAATTTAAATGAGTATGCTGTTAACAAACTAACTAGATGGCTTAGGGAACGCGAAGGTTCATCGCCGAATTAACCAAAGCCCTCCACCGGACCCTGTCTCCTTCAACTCCTATCTCCCATAGATCCCGCCTGAGATTATCCTCCCATCTACGTCTAGGTCTCCCCAGAGGTCTCTTCCCCTCAGGCTTCCCAAATAGTGGACCCAACCAACCAGATGGCTTAGGGAACACGAAGGTTCATCGCCGAATTAACCAAAGCCCTCCACCGGACCCTGTCTCCTTCAACTCCTATCTCCCATAGATCCCGCCTGAGATTATCCTCCCATCTACGTCTAGGTCTCCCCAGAGGTCTCTTCCCCTCAGGCTTCCCAAATAGTGGACCCAACCAACCAGATGGCTTAGGGAACACGAAGGTTCATCGCCGAATTAACCAAAGCCCTCCACCGGACCCTGTCCGGGGCCTACAAAATCCAGTCGCCTTCAGCTCCCATCTCCCATAGACCCCGCTTGATATTATCCTAATGAGTATGCTGTTGGCTACGTTAATATGTGGCAGTGCTCTTTCAGTTGAGCGTGCGTGCGTGCGTGCTGTAGCTAGGTTCATCTGTAATAATCAGGCAGGCGGCTGCTCCAACTTCAAACGTTGCCGAGGTGCGATTGTAACAGCTTTATCAGGATTCCCCCATTCTGCCAACCACACAAAATCACTTTGACCTCTAGCCGATGACATTTGCATCATTCGTCATTGTACAATGTACGACTTAGTTCCTGATGAATAAATAACCTGAAATCAGGCGTGACTCCGTTTCCGTTGCTAAAATACGATTTTTCGATGACTTTTCAAACCCCAGGAGATCGTAGCAACAATATACGTACGTTGGGTTTAATCGATCTGTAAAACGCACGATTTTCAAATGTAGGTAATTCAATAAATTCGATATTTTCCGTGAAAAAGGTGACGCAGTTATTCGGTTTCGAAATACTGCAGGATTTCTTGAAGATTGTTTCGAAAATTCACAATTTCATTGATTTACAATATTAAACCAGATGTGTCATCCAAACAATACTAAATCCAGTCTTTCAAATTTAAATTTACGAGGCTAATCAAATTGTATCAGAAATGTATGAAAATAAGGTCGATTTGACCGAATTTGAATACATTAATGAAATTCCATTTACTTACTTCAAGATAATATTAATATGACAAATGCCGTTTACATTTTGCAGTTGAGGAAGGCAGGAATTTGAAGAAAAAAAATTGTGATGCATTTTATAGAATATTTCAGTAGTTTGCGTCTTTACTGATACAAATCCTGTTACCGATTACTGGTATTTAATTCAATCACGATTTCAGAAACATAAACTGTGACTTGTCTTTGAAGCACATCGAAAGATGCTGAAGTTTTACATGTTTACCTCTTTAAGCTTTTATTAACAAATACGTAAACAGTAACAGTTATTAAACCTCAGGGGAGAGCTTCTTGAGTGTTTGATACCGGTGTTTTAAAAGTGTCCTTCGGCCTCCTTTTACTATAATTATATCAAAGAATTTATATATGTACAGTACACCTCAGAAACAATTGTGTTTCTGTCATAATAATCAGAAATTGACCCTTTCGTGTGTGAGAAATACGACCGTCTGGTGACAGCGTAAATCATCTTTTGGGCTCTTAATTAGGCGCCATGTCTGAAGAACAATTCAGGCGCTGACCTATAGTCTTCTTTTTCTTCTGAAACCCTAACCGACGAGTGTTGTAATGATTGAAGGAGATACACAGTTCCACGTGATAGCCAGAAGCTTTTGCAGGAGAGATCAAGTTTCGCCAAGAGATAAATCAACGCTAATCCTCGAACTGCCTTGTATCATCTCACCAGGGGCAAGCAGACGGTGCGTCACGTAGGTAATTGATACTTAAAAAAAGTCGGTCATGGTTTTGACAGGAAGATCGTAAAAAAGAACCGTTGTAGAGAACGCTCAATGGGCAATGTTTATTCTGAGGAATGTCTCACTAATGGATCTAAATTAGAAAAAAAAATCTTATGTGGAGATCTGCACTAAGCGAATGTTGTTTCGTTGCATGTCTTCTGTATAACGTAACTTTAAAGTAACATAAGAGCCGATTACTTCCGGAAAATTGATCGACTCACATGAAACGAGTAGGCGATAAGAAAACAAGGCTTTAAATCTCCAATTTTTTTTAAAGAAAAGCCGATGATATGTGACATTCATACATAATTTTAGTCCAAATGCTTGAGCAACTAGTAGCTTCTGTAAGAGGACTGTGTGTCGTGGAGTTAGTGAATTTAACAAAATGTAAGAAGAAAAATTTGAGTCATTTTTAATTTTAATATTTTCAGCGAGGATTAGCTTCATTACCTTGAGTATTTATTGTTTTCTATTCAATCGGAGCACAACATTGATATTCCAGAACTCGCGCAGCTTTCAGCCTATACTACGCTTTTGAAGGACTTATTAATGACTCGTGGATATAATTGGCGTCACTACGTATAGGTTTCGTTGTGAGTGCGAGGAAAACCTCGAAAAACATCTAACAGGCTATGAATATTAAGCTCGCATGTGAAATACAAGGCCTCAGGGGCGTGGCTTGCTGAGTTAATATGCGCATTAACAATGCTTCAGTTTAAGTGGGCCTTTAGCCAGGAATTCCTGTTTATTTCATTATATTAGTATGCTCCAGCAGGTTACATGATCTGTTTATGGAGTCCAGCGGAGCGAATCCCATTGACACTGGTCCACGCAGACCTCTCGTGGCACATAAGCTTGAAGAGGAGCCCACGGAGTACGTAAAGCAAATTTGACGTGGTTTCCGTGTGTGTTAGGAGGCTTCTTTATACGAGGACCATAAGCACATATCTGCCTTAAACATAATATGCTGAAAACGTATTAGGGGAGACCGGAGTAAATTGTGTCATTTCAGTTTTCTCACATGAATTCCTTGCTTTAGCGCTCACTACGTATGTGACGGAATCACCCACCTGCTCTGAACTGCGGAACAGAAACGATGCATTTCATATTCACAGTCTTGTCACCTCTTGGTTGGAATATAAGTGGTAGGATTTGAGGTTCTGACGGCGCTGAGTCCGAGGATGGCTATCTTCTGGGCTGTTGCGCCTTGTAGTCTGGTATAAGTTTGAGTGAGTGACTCATCACCCTGATGATGGAGGCAGCAACGACCTCCGAAACGTCTCCTAGTTTATGTCAGACTACACGGCGTAATATCCCATACGACGGCAGTCATCATATTCGCCGCCATTAAAAGCTGAAACAGCAGTCTGGAACGTCACAAAGCTAAATGAGTGTGGTTGTTGACGGAGCTTCGTTAATGACGTGCTGTAGGTAAAAAGGAGTTCTGTTCTTTTCTATCTTCACGCCCACGTGATTATCTAACCAGCATTCTCTCTGCTTCCCCTCTTTTTAGTAAGTTCTCTTTGGACTCTCAGACTTCGTGTAATCTTACGAGAGAAAAGAATATGGACTTGTGTGATGCCCCATTCATTGTTATAAGTAATTGCC
Organism: Zootermopsis nevadensis; assembly: GCF_977971745.1. Taxonomy (NCBI): domain Eukaryota; kingdom Metazoa; phylum Arthropoda; class Insecta; order Blattodea; family Termopsidae; genus Zootermopsis; species Zootermopsis nevadensis. Next base: position 14,074,491 of record NW_028259138.1, read on the forward strand.
TCCATGTCCCCAGATGCCGTAATCCCTTTCCATGGTATTTATCATCCTCTTCGTCTCACACACCTCATTCTCTCGTTCAGAAGCGCAGGTCTACAGCCGTGGCATGTATGAACACGATTATACAATGTTAACTGTTGAAGCGTACTTAGTTCGTGATTTTTTTCTGTGGATTAGTAAGGAGATATAAAGACATGTGAAACTTTCTTCGGTTCTCTCTTAGTGCTTTCTGCACTGGTCCAGAATTTCTAATATCTTTGCTACGTGATAACTGAAACATTTACTTACGCTTATTGAAATCTGTTTTAATTTACGAACAAGATCAATAATGACAATAGTTATTTAATTTTTTAATCATCTCATCACATTATTAAGCAGTGTATATAGCATGGTTAACGTAACTCAAGAGTCAAAATTCTTTGCAAAAACAAATGATGTTCTTAATGAGAATGAGTATAGTAAAATCTTATTTGACGGAGTTTTAAAATCGCTGAAGTAAAGACCACCAAATTCCAAGATATTGATGGTTATGACACTCCACAGCTAAGATGTCAGACTGAATGTTTCTCAAGACCTGGTGTCTCTGCTGTAGAAAAAAAAATTGATTAGAGTTATCCTAGAGATTCGCGTGCACTGAAACAGACACGCGTTCTAGAAACAGCTATTATATTAACTCTTCCTAGACCAGTGTAGAGTGGCTCTAGGTAAATTATTATACAGGGTGTGTCTACCTGAGTGATACATCGCTGATTAGAAAATGTCAAGTAGAACATCGCAGGTCTTGTCACAAAGTCCATTAAGTCTCGTGCAAACGTTTGGTTGCAGCTTATACTATTATTATAATTTGATAGCTTTTTTATACAGAAGAAGTCTCTAAAAGATGAAAAATGTAGGTTGGAAAGTTTATTGCAAGAAGAGAAGAAGGAGTTTACGAAAAATTATTAAATAATTGAAGATCGAACTTGAAACAATTTAGAAATATATTTGTATTTATCTCACTGCGTTCTTTTTGCCATGTTCTTGTTAGTATTGAAGAATTTAAATTACTGTTATAAATAAAGGAAGTTATCACAGTTACCACACCTAAGTGAACTTACGAACACGCAGTTAATGGTCGCTACTGTAAGTGACTTATCAGTTTGATCAAATAGAGCCAGAGACGGCCGCTCTGTTCACTGTTTGCTGTGTCAACAAGTGTAGAGCAGAACACTCGTAGCTAGATTTTAGATTAGCTCTAACTGAGCACTCTCAATGTTACGCACATTATTAGATTAATTCTATTACAGAGAATAAAACCTTGGACCCCCAACGATATTATAATTTATTTATCAATAATCTGTGACCTTTTGAGACGAAGGTCACATTTAAAAAAAAATCAGATTTCGCCCGTTTTACATTTAATGTTTTATACGTTTAGACGAAATTTTAAAACACAGAGCAATTTCAGTTTATTAAATATATTTAAATAAAAACGGAATTTCAGAACGTTGGTACAGAACGCCTAAAAGCAGTTGTTTCAAATTGTGTGAATTTGATGTTTTTTTTTGAAGCTGAACTGTAATTCTGAGAGAAACGTGGTGCAGGGAAAATTAAATTTTTTTCGTGAACCTGTTTCGTAACTACCAAGATCTGCTAGAGAATACAGAGAAACACGAGTCACAGGAATTTATCAACTAGAAGTTACATAAAGTTTGAGACTCAATTTAGACTTACGTTCCGTAAAGAACAAAAATTCTAGGAATATATTACGGTGCCCGCTTTCATCCATGCGCCGATTACAGTTTTATACGGCGTTAAATTTACAAGTATTCATCAGATATTGCTACCAAACCGGAAACTAAAAATATAATTCGCGAGGTAACTATTTTGTTTACATTCTGGTTCAAAATGTGCGCCGATAGGCCTTCCTCTGTAGATGTTCGCAGGACCGCCGTAGTTGAATCATTGAATCATTGATAAATGTCAAAGGTCGACGGACCTGTTTTTGATACGATTTACATACCAAATTTCTATGAAATCCGCCAGTTGCAAACTTAGTAGTGCGGGAACATGGATACAGTGGATAGATGAACCGCTTGTTCCTTATGGAGCAAACAAAGACAGTCTCTGCTGAGTGGCGACTGATGCACGCGACTTGATATCGTTTGCCGCCTTTATTTATAGATCCTTCAGTACAAACGCCATAAAGTTAGTTCTGACAGTTCAGCAATGCGCAACATTACGTACTTTAAATAGACTCGTATGACATTCAGAGTTTCAAATATGGAGCGTTCAGAAAATAAAACTGAAACGTTTTTCAAACGAGAGATTTGAGTTTGCAGATTTTGAAAGCGATTCTGCGAATAGCAAAGACAATAAGCCAGTTACAGTTATTTGAATAGAACTGCATTCTGCACGTCTAGTTGACCTTGATTAAAAAAAAAACACCTCTAGAGAATGTCCAGAGATCTGTCTAAAGAAATGTGTGTTTGATCAGTTAAGACATGCAAGTTTTCGAGAAGAAGATTTGCTTCGTAAGCAGAGTGTGCCGGTGGACTGAAGTTGTTGTAGCATAGCATTAAGAAACGTCTTACGGAAATCGGTAATAAGGATGAGAAGATTAAACTGGCTCAGGATCGATTCCTTATAATTAATGTATTTCTCACATGCTTCCTCGCAGGAATCGCAACTTTCTCTCTGGAAGGTAAAAAAATGGCGAATGATTTTCAAAAAATTCGCACCTTCACAAATGACGTTTTGTGCGTCTTCAGTATTCGGCGATGACAGTAATCGTCTCAGAATGTTGAGGGTGGGGGGGGGGGGGGCAGCGAGATATGGGAACTTCATTACGTACAGATGGGGAAAGAGAGAGAGGGGGAGGAACACGAAACAGCTCTCTGTTTTATGCTCCTCTGACATTTCACGCCCAAAGCACAGATGAGAGGTCGTCCAGGGCACATGTTCCTCCAGTATCAGTTCTCCGTGTGTCTTCGCCCGCTTACGCGTTCCTCAGTGACGCAGTGTCTCGGTTTCAGTACTCGATCCCTTCTAAATTGTTTACTATAAAACGGGACTGGGTTATGATCAACGATTGTGGGTAGGTAGGGATCGGGAAGGTGACTGTTGTAACGAGCTCCAAGGCACGTGAAAATCGCGAAAGATCTCTGTCAGCTGCGCAGAAATGTTCTTTGCTTTGTCGAGACCGCGATGTTAATCTAATCTTTATAAACGTGTCGATACTGGTCTTCTGTGTTGTAACGCCGAGTGAACTTGTAGGTAGGTACCAACGTTTAGGAGGAACATACCGTCTCCGTCTTCAGGGTTGTCTTTACCTCTTCATCGTCAGTGCGTAATTTTTTTAAAAGATTTATTGAGAATTAAATGTCAAATTTCTCACTCACTGTTTCTGTGCTAATATCGGCGCCCGGATGCAGTTTGCAATTGTACTGTAATTATTGTTGTTACAGCAGTTATTATTAATAATTTATAATTACTTTATTATTATTTACGTGCCAAAGAAGTTGAAATCGACAGTGAAGTACACATTGTGAATAAGGGCGCGTTATATGAAAATATATTTCTCCAACTGCTACCAACAAAATGGCACTTACAATTAAGCGAAGTTATGAAAACATTTACATCTCTACAGTTTCGACATGTACCGTTTTTATTATTCATGAAAGAGTCACAGTTACAGGGCCCGTTAAATTAGCAGTTGCGTCTCGATGTGAACTTAATAGATCCCTCAGCCGCAAGGAACGAACCTCACACAAGCCAGAGCGACTTACCATGTGATGCTTTTGTTGTTATGGAGATCGTTATGATGTTGACACGGTCGGTACGCGAAATTTTTGTCAGAACATTTGGGAAAGTGAATGAGTTACTTAAGTATAATTGTGAAACTGTCATAACGTAGGAACAGAGACGAACTATATGGAAGAGACATGTGAAAAGAAATAGCTAATTCATGCCTTCATATATCCTATATATTCGTGTTATTTATTAGATATTAAATAAAACTCCATCTGTTTTTTTCCTTCTCGTTTGGTTCGATCTGTCCTTTTTATAATCTGAATTCTTTGCTAAAAGATGACAAGGCGCATGTCCGATTTTTTTTATTCGGAGAGCAATAAATAAGAGAATCCCTTGACCCCTTATCATATGTTCCGTCATAAATATTTGGGAATTAACGTTTCAAAAACTCTGTAGGAAAGAAGTTTTTCATTCTCTGTTTTCTGGTTTTAAAGCAGTGGAGTGACGTATGAGTGTGTTGCGCTTAAACTACCTCGCAGGCTGTTGGTTTGTAACGATGCTACTTACTGGCTGACTCAGCATCCCTGCTCTTGATGTGTGTGTGTGTGTGTGTGTACTTTTATCGTGAATGCGATCAATCAATTGCTTCGCCTTCGCCTTCGCCTGTATTGCATAGCACGAGATCCCGCGAGGCACGAGAACTTAAAGATGAATCATTTTCCGCCGAGCTTAGAGGAATCCATCTTAACCAGAGAATAAATCACTCACGTAAAAATTATGTTCCTTGGATTTCTTGTGTTGCAGAAAAACCGGAAACTCATTTTTCGCACTTCTGAGCGTTTTAATACACGAAATTTTCGTCTGTGTTCCGGACTGAATAAGTGAGAATTTGAAGAAAGAAATCACGGTAATTTGTTAGTGCTCTGTATGTCACTTGCGCGGTGACGATTAAAACAATCGAGCGTTTTTCGATGTTTAAAATACTGAATAAAATTACAAAAAAAAATCTGATTATGATTTTAGTAAATTAAGTAAATTCAGACGACACTAATTAGGCTGCGTACTGCAGAAACGAAGAGGCCTAAAATGTATTGGAGTTTGTGTATTGATACTTTAAATAATTTTATCATTCGTTCTCTTGTCTAGGAGTAAAACATTGGGCTTTCGGGACCTAAATCTGCTCCCTTGTTCAGGTGGAAGGTACCTTTACAGATTAATGAGTTTAAACTCCCATCAGTGGATAGTCGAAATTCAACGGATTAATGCCAAACAACGCAATGATCCCAGCGTTCCTCCGCGAGAGATAAAATCTTTAATTTTTCAAGAAAGACCGTGATTATATGTCAAAGATTTGAATCCACAGTCGTACAAGTAGCGGCAAAACTTCTGAAGAAAATTTATTACCAGCCACGAACTTAAAATCAATTTTAAAATAATTAAAACGATCGGAATGAGAGCTGACACAGTCAGAATATGAACGAAACAGAGAAACTTTATAAAAATCGAGCAGCAAACTACACGTTCCTGTGTTAAAAAACTATTTTCTCCACTGCCCAAGAAGATGGTAAACACTCCTTGCTAAGTAATGAAAGTATTGTTTTATTCAGCGACTGTGTGTACGTTAAGGTTTTGCTAATTTTGTACACAAAATCCTAATAATATACCGTGAAACAAAGGATCATATTTCAGAGTTGCAAGCACAGATATGCAGAGTAGGCGTAATTAATTTGTACCGAGGGAAATTTCATTTTTTAATATAATTATATTTGTTAACTGTAGGTTCAAATGAAATTTGATCTTAACTTCTTTTTTGTGTATACCTAATGATTTTAATAACATGCATTCATAGCATGACCATAAAGATCTGTTGTTTTCAGAAATTATAATTTTGTGTTTAGCTGTGATATTTGCTGACTTCGGGGCTGCATTACTAAATGTAAACTCCATGTGTGTTGTATCTACTTCATTTCCATATAACATGATCGCATTATTTTTGATATCACAAACACTGCGCCTTGCCTTGTACCTACATTCTCTCCTGTTCATTATGAGAAAAAAAACGTCTGCAAATCCAGTACTGGACATTGATGCATTTTCGTGATTCTTCCTCTAAAGATATTTATTAAAGTACTGTCAACTGCTGTCTTGGAAATTCACGTCATGATTTTGATCGTCATTGGATTTAAACTATTTTACTTCACGTTTAAATCGATATTTCGTTTAAAACCAGCTGTCGCCGAACACGAATTTTTCCAGCTCTAAGTCGCAATTCTGAAAGGGCTTGAGAAATCACTGCTAAAAGGTTTCCTTTCCTTCACTCAGAGAGAGACTGAATTTAAGTCGAAACATTAGCCGCTGACAATCGAAAGGAAGTCGAGTGTTTAAGACGAAGAAACTACTAGATTACAGTTCACAGAAGTGCGATAATTATTCCTAGCCCCCCCCCCCCCCACCCAAAAAAAAATCAATCTCCTATGATATTTACTGTTTCAATATTTTTAAAAAAAAATTTAATTCCTTATAGAGGAATAATGCGAAATGTATGACCTCTCAGTGTGCAGTAAGCCATGTTGATAGTTTACAGATAAATGTGTAGCTCAGTCGTCTCTAAGCATTACTAATCAAAATGCTTTACGAATTTATGCGACGAAAGGCCACGGCACTGAGACTCTCTCGTTTTGAAGGACGCCGACCCTGGGACTGGGGGTGTCAAGAACCTCTCGTCTGCAGCGCAAGGTATCGAGTGCCTGAATTCAGTTTCCAATCGACGCAGAAGAGGGAAGAGATCAAGTGATTAGCCACGTAGTTGGCTCTTGTTTGAGTAAGGTAACCTTACTCTTAGTGTGTGGAAGATTCCGGCCGCTCGTTGAGAGACACAGTTTGCTACGCCAGCCGTTTTCTATTCAGGATGGCTGTTGCTGAATTAGGCCGAGGAAGACGCAGTCCCGTGAAACTAATATCGAAATTACGGGAAGTTTTTTTTTGTGGGAGAACGTCGCAGAGCATCGAAGTCCGAGTCGTTTACTATACAGGGTGATTCTTAAAAACGTTTAGTGAATGTAAAGATCGTGTTCTACTGCTAAAATCAAGCCGCACTTTCCTGTAAATGTATTGGCGCAAAACTTTATTTGCGATAACGAGAGGATTGAGGAGGTAAAGTGGTAGAAATTGCACATTTTCTGATTACGAGATAAAAATATTAGAATTTACGGAATGTGTGCACAATATTCACAACAGCCACTGAACATTTTCTCTGTGACGTTTAATGCACAAGTGTGAGCTCTGTGACGCAAATAATTCCTGGTCGTATTTCAGCCTGAAAATTCCCAGGTTTCTGCCGTGTTTTTGTTGAATCAAGCGCCAAAGCTCTTCCTTTCTGTCGGCTATTTTCGGGTGGGCTGTTCTCTTCAGGTGACCTCGCAGGTGAAGTCAGCAGGTACAGTGTCGGACAATCGCGGAGACCAAATCGCCGATCCGTTTCGTCACTTCCAGTGAGAGTCCAAAAGCCTCTTTACGTATGCATGATGACACACAGTTTGTATCCTTTTCAATTGTACGCAGTCCAGTAGCCGTGGTAAGAAATGCAAATAGGAGGTCCCTGAGTGTTGGTGCGGTGTAGCCTTTGAGACTACCAGAAACGTTATTTGATTCCTCGTCGCTGAGCGGTGTTGCTGACAAAGCTCTCAACGACCACATATTTGCAGTAATCTTTCGGCTCGATGTTACTGGAATGCAGTTGTTAAACTGTTGAGCACGGAGAGGACTCACTCCTGGGACTGGTGCTTAGTGGTTTCTATAGAAACGTGGTCACTGTACAGAGACTGACTCCTAGAAGCTGCCAATAATGTATATATAAATAATTCTAGGTGCTCAGGAAGTGAATTATGAAATTAACCAGTTACAAGTGATATGCGTTTTTCTAATTATACAGCAGTATTTTTTTAATTTCAATTAAAATGTTTGAGAAAATTCTACAGTAATTCCATTAGCTGCTCTTCATTTCTTTAACATCCTTACGCTATATGGTTTCTTTTTTTTGGGCAGACAAATTGAATGTTTGTTGAGAATTTTATTTTTGGATACTCTGATACAATTTTAACATTTCGGCGTTGTGTTTCACGGCAGAACACTCAAGTTCTCTTAACATGTCAGAATATTTTATACTGCTCATCGTGTATTGCACGGGATAAACAATGCTTGATTTTATTTCTGATGTCTTGCTGTGTTTCTGTGACTCCATTCAATACGCTTTTGACCCCGTTCTGTTCTTTGATTGTATGAAATAACTGAATATAATTGTCCATCTGAGCAATTCGGCTAGAAGTCACCCTGCGGTTGGCAATGATTTCAACACGGGATCAACTTCAAGTTGAAAACAGATATTAATTCCTGTTTTCTTGTTGGTCTGTTGTGTAAGGATTAACTACTAAAGCAGCTTTGGCAAAGCATTCGGTGATTGATTCGGGATTAACATTAGCTCATGTGCTTCAGCAATGCATAAAACAACATCCAGCTCATTTAGTGGCTTTGGAAATTAATTAATCGTAATTTGCTACAACATACATTTATAGAAGCTTTCTGTACTTGGCCTTAATTTCTTGTAAAAACCAGGCCTAAGCGGCGTTCGGCGGAATGAATTCTCCTGGCACGTTTGACAAGTTCACAACACTTGGGTGAGTAGAACAGTCATCCATTGCCATTAAAATCATTATATTTCGTTGTTTCATAATTTTTCTAACAGTGTTCAGTTATTCAATTCACATCTCACTAGTCATCAACACGGCTTTATTGACTATCCACACAACTGGCAAACTGTTGACATCGGCATCTTTAAAGCGTGTTTAAAATCACAAATTGCAGTAGCTTCTCGCCAGTAAGACTTGCTGATAATAAAATTGTTCGTCTCTCCACGGATCTCTGCAAGTTTTGCATTCATCTCCTTTCATCGCTAATGTCTCTTCGGGCATAGCTAAAGAGCAGAGGATTCCATACTCTTCCAGAACAAAAATATATTCTTCTTGAAAGCCCAAAATCGATTCCCTGAACGTTTCTTTTATGGAGCCCAGTGCAGGTTGTGACACTTCACTCAAGAGTTTTCTTTGTGAAATCAAATTTGTCTCCTTTAAACTGCCCAACGATCCACTTGATGCTCGTAAATACTGAACTTCAAATTGTTTGGCAAACAGGTGAACTGCTTCCTGAATCACAGGACTCGAAATGTGGCTGAGAAAACCACATGTGCCCATAAAAGGCGGTCGCAGCTGGTCACTCGTATATGCAATATACTGTACATATGGATTGCTATTATTCTGAATTTTCATCACTTCAGTCAGATGGCCACTGTATACACGTGGTCAGATTAGCAAGTTCTATGCATTTGATCAAGAATCACTCTGTACACCGCGAACTTCATTTTTCGAAAGCAGAATTCGTACACTTTGAAATTATTTTCACTTTCTTCAGGGACACAGTCCGTCTCACGAGTTAGTTGTGCGTTCTTTTTTCAAATTTAGAAGCAATTGACCGAGTTTTTTTTGGCTTAGGTTGAAGAGTAATGATTTACGTATATTTAGTGTGTCAAATTCTTTGTATGTCTTGGAACATTCAATATCAAGTGTAAATCTTCTTCGGGAGTTAAAGAACAAAACATTGCCGCACTCTGATTGAGTTTGATATTGATTTTAGGTCCGTTTAATGATTTTCCTCTGCTGTGTGACCCGTATTCCTTCAGCTTAAGACATTCTTCATAGGTTGGTGAGAATGTAAGCTTTATTGTGTACTTGGGAGTCTGAACCAATCCCAAGTATTACGTCCCTTTCAGACCGTTTTCTGCCATGGCTTGTGAAAGCCGTGCTCTTTTGTGAAATAATTTACGATGCCCCACCGAAGTTCTCTTAGCATGTAAATGACAGAAGTCGATACATCATAAATGAAGAATGGACACTTTTCCCACGGAGTTCATTATAAGCTCTCCTTTATAGTGTGAAAACATTTCCAAATCACAAAACCGTATTTATTTTTATTATTTATTTACCTATCAAGAATTACTAAACAATACGCGGCATGCACACTGAACCACACGACAGATGTACGCAGGCTGGCAAACAAAGTTGAGAGAGAAAACTATAAATCTCGCGAGAACCAAATTAAAATTTCTCACTTAATGCCATAATTTTTTATATTCGTGATTGTGTTATTTATTGCTCACACAATCTTAAGTCGAAAGATTATTGGGTCACGGATCGAATCCTGTCTAGTGCAGGGATATTTGCTTCACGCTAAATCAGTGTAACGTTGGTTGTAATTTCACAAACTTTGCTATTTGTTCCCTGAGTTGATTCTTAGTGCAGATAATATATTTCCTGTTTCAGTACTGTGTTAAGTGACTGAGACATCTCATTCTTAATTCTGTGAAGATGTCTGTTGTGGGCTGTGATGCCGCGTGGTCTTCATACAAGAGTGCGCGAAGTCTTAACACAGAATAACACACTGTACGTGTAAGAGGATACGAGCAATCTGAAAGGAGGTAAATTCCTACGAAATAATGAGCCATTTATTCTCAGCGATTAAACTTAGGAAATAACGCTTTATTTTCAATAACAGCATTATGAGATTGTAGTTGGACTATTTTGCCGAGCCGAAACGTGTGTTGAGTTACGTAATATGTTTTAAGTTTTTTTTGTCGAATACAATTTGAGCTGCTCTCGTCTGCGAGTCCGAAGATGGCTGTCTTCTGGGTTATAGTGCCGTGTAGTCTGGTAGAAGTTTACCGTCATCAGGGCGATGAGTCGATATATATCGACATCCGATTCTGTCACTTGCTAGACGCTTTAAGGTGTCCGTAATGTGTACTTTGTTGCACATATGTCCATGTTTTCAAGTCCAGTCCGTCAAAGTTCCAAATTACACTTTCATCGTACGATGTCGATATAAGGCGATGTAAATAAGAGGGGATGGTATCTTCAGAACGCGGGTTTATTTTGTGCGTACTGCGATCGAACACTTGGCGAGGTGGAGTAAGAACTGGATCTATTTTCTAGGAGACGTGCTTCCTAGCCACGTGTATTTTTGTGAGATAATTTTTATATAACGCGGGACTTTTTAAAGATACAACTTTCTCATTGTAGCAGAAGTTAGTGCACACATTGTTTGTCCTAAGAGCTCTGTAATTTTACGTCGTGAGACATGGTTTGCTAACTTGCTTGAGATGAGATGTACTACATTTAATAGCTAACCTTCAAAATCGTCTGTCCTTGAGACCGCTCGTGTGCTACTCTGTTCCACTGTTCTGAATTCCTGTATACCAGGACCGAGGTCTCTGCGCACGAAACACGGCGTCCGTGTTTGTGTTTCGCATTGTGTGGACGGGCGGCTTCGACGTTGAGGAATCCCTGCCGCATAGCTCTTTATAGATTCTTTCAGGTCAGTGGCGAGTACGGATTATGCGAGGGCGAGCAGTGACGTAGTAAGTGACGTCAAGGGGTTACTGAAAGTACAGAACCAATCAGGAATATCCAAATATAATTTCCGACGGACAAAACCTAAAGGCATGAGATAATGTGGTACATCATAAAAAGCGTGTTATAAAGCATTGTGAGGCCTGTGGGGTAAGATGGTTCAAGAAAAGTAATTTTCCTCTTTTGGTGCTTAAGAAATCAAATAACCTCAAGTGCTCAAAAAGTTATTTTAAACTTTCGCGGCAACTTCTTGTAAATGTTGTTGGCAATTCTAGCTCAGGACGTCCAGAAATTCACCGTCTTTCATGGAACACGAAACGTCGAGAGCCTACCACTGAATCCAGTTTTCCCCCCATTCAGCCCAGTCCACATCACCACACCGCATATCCTTAACACTCATCGTTGTATTTTCCTCTCATTTACGCCTAATCTTCTCTCTCTCTCTCTCTCTCCCCCCTCTCTCTCTCCCTCTCCCACGCGTGATACATGTCGATCCCACATCATCTTCAATTATGTCATCGCTGTAAGAGTATCTGGTGAACAGTACAAACTCAGAAGCTGTGATGGCTCAGTCGGTAATTGACTAGGCAATGTTCTGGAAGAACGGGGATCGAGTCCCTGCAATCCGGGGTTGTTTTGTTCGCCACGAAGTCCGTACTATAGCTGCGGAGATCAACACGTCTTGTATTCGGTGGGTACAAGGATTCTTTATACCGGGATAAAGCGGCCAGGGCGTGAAGCTACCTACTTACGTATAAATTATAAAGTTCCTTATTTTGCGTCAAATGTAGCTACCGCTCCCTTTTAATCCCTTAACTGACGTACTGTATTTTTTTGTGAACATTCATGAAGGTGATGGGGTATGGAAGGTAATGAAAATGTTCCTGTTATGAGCACTCGAAATAAACAACTTGTAGACATAATATCTATATTCTAACGTAAGGGCGAATGTGTTTGAAAACTAAGTAATGTGCATAAATTACTGATGGACAGACTCAACGATATGTTTTAAATTTAAACTGAAATTTGACGTATTTTAATATGGAATTGAGTGACTACGAAAATGAGTCAGAACATTTCGTTAGTTCGCCCGAAGTAATTTGTTAAATAAACTTAATCCTGCGTTGCTGGATGGGCGAAAAATAATTAAAAAATTGCGTAATTAGTACAGTTTGATATTTTCTTTCTGCGGACTTTTGAACTTGCGGTCACAAACTAACTTATTTACTGAGATTGTGGCACTCCGTGGAGTTCCGTATATTTGCGCCCTGATTTGTAGACGCAATTGTTTTTTTTCGTAATTTTAGTAGGAATTTGTCTGTACAGACAGTCTCATTTTTGGCACTGAAAGAGAAAATTGGGCTAATTGTGTTCATGATTCTGTCTCCGAGACTGGCGTTAGCAAAATAAAGAGCCAGTTGGTGTGAGATGAGCTAAGTAAATTTGTAGACTACGTGAGGAAACAGTTGAGTTGAAACTCCAGCGGGCAAGACGGCTTGTGTACTGCGGGCTGCGGCCACACGTCTCGAGAACATGGGAATTTGATTCGGCACCATCGTCGTCCCGAAGACCGGAAGGCGTTTGATCCAGAATCCCTTTTCTGATGTTCCTGTAACTAATACATCACGCAGCGAACACAAATAAATCATCTTCGAAGACTTTCTGCGGCTATCCGTATCTGCCTCCGGCGAAAGTTTGACCTCGTCTTTGTACACCTAAATAGGTTCTTATGTGTTGCACGTAAGGGTCTTGGGAATTTTGAAGGATTGAAACTGCGGTATTCCTTCCCAAAGTCTAGCGTAGTCTCAATGGCGATGTTTCTGATTCCTCTCTAATAACATGAAAAGTGCCAACTACCTACATGACTATCTGCTTTATGGCTCAGTCATGCGGCATTGTGACTACGGAATATATTTATATGAGTTCGACGTGGTAGTCAGAATAAATATCAGTTAGCTGCCAGCACACAATTAACCGAATCATAGATGTAAAGTAATGCAGAACCATTATTTTGATAAATATTAATCGTGACAGAATTTTACAGCGGAGTACATTCTTTACGCTCTTTTTTGTTAGCGTGGGTTTAATAAATTTTATGAGACATTTTCTGTTTGTGATAATGCTTATTTTTCATTCGTGCGACTTTAAATGATAAACCAGTATATGATATCGTGACTGTAAGCTTCACAAAAAGGTGTGTGGAATTTGAAAAATAAATTAATGCTGTTCCAGAATTCAGCCTGGTTTACGAACGATATGAATGAATGCCAGGAATAAAAATAACTCGACGTGTGGATGCGCCGGTATTTTGTGCATCGCGATATTGTGTGGAGAAATTCACACCGTAGTGATAATGAACAACGGAGTGGTTTTAATTAAAATAGAAGCAACAGCTCGCGGAGTCTTTTTATCCTCACTGAGGGGGAATTTTCTGTTTCCTCTGCTTTTACCTGAGCACATAAGATACATCATTTGTCCGGTTCTGAGAGCTTCAATGGATTGACGTTTTCTAAACTTCCAAGATTTTTTTATTATTTTTTTATTATAATTTTTTTACAGTTTATGAGCTACGTATATAGCGCTAACTCCAAAGTGCTTTAATTGAATATTAATTTTTAGTTTTGTCAGTACTTAAGCGTCAAACCCAGGACATTTCACTCGGGATTTAGGTCACTGATAATCGATGCCATTTGTTTAACAGAATGTTCAGTATGTTTCAGAGCGGTTATGTATACTGAACGTAGAAACAGAAATGCAAAAACTTTCGTTTGAGTACACGATTTGGGTTTAAGATTTGCTGTTCGGATTTTTACGTTTTCTTGACTGCGTGTGTTCATGCCCCCCCCCCCCCCCACACACACACACACAGACTGCAACCTTGGCAGATCTCTGCAACTGTTTAACCTGTCTAGTTTGACGTGTGGATATAGTAACAGAACGTTCCTATGACACCTTTGAAGTATTGCCCAGAATTCGCTCACTACTTGGAGCGTACGCTGTCAACGTGCAGCCGACCATGAAAATATGAATTTTAGTTTCATAACCTCAATTTTTCATGAATAAATCCTCATCCCGCTTAAAATAATTCCCTTTGATGAAAACGTTTAATAGATGCTTCTATGAAAACCAAATGGCTGAGGAGATCAGGCAGGTAAGAATGTGAGGGTGTTTGAGAGAATTCAAATAACATGGCAGACCATGTGAGTTCAATGATTCCATGCCTGTCGTGCTTCTACCACGATCAAAGACTTTGTGGCTTTAGTCAGTCTTTTCAGGATAATCTACCGGAGAGTAAATTTAAATTGCAAGGTCCGCTGACTCTCTCAGACGTTCCAACTGATCGTTAGGAGAAACCTGAATCAAAATTGACTCATCAAGTTTGCGTGACTTTCATAGAAATCTCTTCTTATGTCTTTACCACTGCTTTATTTTCGCGTGGATTTTTTCCATCCTTTAAACGGAAACGTTGTGAAACAAATGAGACCTGTGGTTGCCTTAACTCCTCCTTTATCTACACTAAGATAATGTTCTCTTCCAATGTCTATGAACTGCTTCGTGTTCCTGTGGCTTGAAGAAGTCAGCACAACGGAACTGTTTACAAATGAAAGTCACACTTCAGTCAGGCCAATTTACTTCCTGCAGCAAACATCGCACTTCGCCTCAGACATTTGACATCTTCCGGATTTCCAACGCAGATCAGTTTTTATGGAACTTTTGGTTGGACAGAGCGGCACTAGGACAGGTTTCATTCCGAGTTCTTCAGTCTTGTCATTTATTATCTTTCCATACTGGCTTATTTATCGTCTAGGCCACTGCTTCCCAGACTTTTCCCTTCATTACCCAAAACCGCTTATCAGAAAGTCCTTTTTACCCAATGTAGGTAAAACACTAACTGCACAGAAAACATAAATAACAAGTGAATAGAGATCGGCGAGAAATAGGAAACAAACAATATGTTTGATGAAATGTCTTTATTTTAAAAATCTCTAAACATTTTAGCAGTCACAAAAAAATTTAATAATTATTCACCATGAATATTTCATCATGCAGGTCCAAGCGAATGAGTACAACGCCACTGCTCCATCTTATTTACTAGTTCCGCAAAATTGGGAACAAATGGAGACAGAGCTGACCTCACGTCGTAATCGGGGTTCAGCAAACAGTTTCGTTTTGTGCTCCTTATGAAGGCGAGAGTGGAAAATCCTACTTCACACATTTGGGTGTAATGTGTATTCCGAGGTGTGTCGTTACCCAAAGAAAAACCACTTTTACCCATTTTGGGGTAATTTGCCCAGGTTTGGGAAGCACTGGTCTAGGCCCGATAGGAGCCCATCATCACAGGCACACGGTCACAACCAAATACACCATTCCATTGCAGTGCTGGTGTTTGTTATGGTTTATATTTCGTTATAAATTGATTCTTTGTGTTTAAGTAAGTGGAATGTCTTATTTCTTTTCCGATAACGACTGTTATAAAATTGTTTTGTTGTCTGCGGTCTTACGTAACATTAGCCGTGAAGTACAGAAGCGATTTACGAAGCAGAGACGTTTTCGAGAAAGTGATAGTTCTCAGGTGATCAAGCGATTCTCACTTGTCTCCCGCGGAATTTGGTCGTGCTCGCAACTTACCGCCACTGGACCGTGTACCAAGCCAATTGAATTCAGCCCGCACCCTCGCATTCCATTTGACGTCATCATTTGTCTGCAAGTCTTTGTCCCAAATGGTCTCTTGCCCTCAGTCTTCCTGGATTAAAATTGTGCATACCAATTTCTTCTTCGCCGATAGCGTTCTCTTTGATCAGATGACCCCAACAGGGACAGTCTAAATCATAAATGACGTTCTAAAAGGCTTTCATCATTCTATCACAGTTAAATCAATTAATAAGTCTTTGTAACTGTATGCAAAATAATTGTAATTTAGCATTAAGGTCTCTTGAAAGTAAACTATTTTATTCTTTCCTGGAAGAGATCACAGGCTTAGTTTTGTAAGATATTTTAGAGTAATTACTGAAAGAATTTGTTATTCTTCGAGGCTTAAAATTTAAATGTTTTCGCTATAAATATTCTGTTTTCTAAAAGGGTTAAACTGTAAGAACTAAAATGTTGTTTTGGTAAACATGGTTTTTATTTAGAAGGACCAGTGAGCAAATTCGTCAGATACAAGAATAACGTATGAAGATTTTGTTCCGCATTTCTCGCCTCAAGCCCTAATTACTCTGCGAAAACGCTTGTTAACGTACGCCAAATGCAATTAAGGTGAACATCGAAATTAACATATAGATGCACTGAGAAGTTCGTTGTCAGTCCTTTATATCGCTGGCGTCCTCCTGTGTGTTCGGAGGCACACAGAGAAGTGCAAAGTAGCCCATGTAAGTGGTTCATGATGGATCGTTTGCTTTAATGCGAGTGAGCAGGCCAGGAGGTTATGACTGCCTCTAGAGTAGCGCCACGTTTCATTATAGTAACATGTTAATGTGTCGAAGGAATAGTTTCGAGAGCCGATTTCGACTCGTGGATCAAAGGAGATTCTTCTGCCTTCGATCTGTGCGGGCCGGTCTCTTTGCATGGTAGAAACGTTATAATAAATAAAGCAACAAAAGTCGAGCCTTTGCGATCAAATGCCTTTGGGTTAAATATAGAAGAGAAGGCTTGTGGAATATTTAAAATCCTCTGGGACAAAGACCTTTCATCGTCGCAATAAACTCGACTGATTTATAATCGATAACTGTGGATACAGGAATATCTGTTCGGAATAACCAGCACCGGTGCTTTGATAAGTAAAGAAACGTAATGAATAATTACCACGATCCTTCCAGTGACTTACGCGTGTCCTTATTTCACTGAGCTGATTGTAAAGACAATTATGTAATAACAAATTAAGTAAGTGGTTTGTACGCAAACCGCCCACTTGCTTTTCAGTCGCGTAATCCAGAAGAGCCCACAGACGCTGCGTTAACTGACGCACGACGCTACTACGTGTAAGAGCCCTTATAACTCAGTAGATCATCGGCCGTTCATTGCCACTCCCTTCGTACGGTGAAGTTGGTTATTCAGAAAGAAGAAAGTTAATTTTACACTCCATTTGACTCTGCTGTAATGTGGTTAGATAAATATTCCTTTAATTTTATTTTCTGACTCTGTGAGAATTTTAATGTTCCTAAACCCCATGCTCCAACCTCATGGCGTTTCTCTAAATAAATCGAAATTCAAGGACATTAAGTCGGGCGTGGGGGGGAGAGGGTGTTGGTATATTATGATCCTGAAGCGAATGTTTGCTGAGACGAAACAGTTGCTTCGATACGGATGCTAATATCAAAGTTTATTTTATAATGGTATAAATTGGTTGATGTTGTAAAAACAAGAAATTGTTTTTAGTCAGTTCTTGTGATACGAGAATATATCCTTCAGAATTGCCCCATTTTCGTGTTCAAAATCAAATACTATCCCATACTGCTCACGTGCTGTTTACAAAAGAATAAACAGACAAGACCTAAGGGGGGGGGGAGGAGATATTTTATGTATTCTATCTAGCAAACTCTTAGTGACGTCCATTGTGCATATGGGAACGAAATGCTTTTCACCGGTTTTTGTAGAATTGCATTATATTTGTAGTAAGTCTAAGCCTCGCTGGGAGACCGAGACAAATTGCCTGGGCAGGTGTTTCAGTTTTGGACAAACACCGAAACGAAATGATTCCGTACTTCGAAGTGAACTGCTTTTATCGGGCCAGTGATGGAGAAGCAACTCAATACAAAAATGACAGCAGCAAAGTGGAGGCATCTATCTCAGCGAGTTGGTGTGAATTTTGTTTCGTCATACAAGAAGTAGTGTCATCAGAACAAATATGCAAACTTCCTCCTGTAACGGAGCCTACAACTTACAAATTTTCGTCAGTTGTTATTAAGGTCGTCATAAAAGTCCCAACTTTCCTCAAGTAAACATAAAATAGAAGATGCGTTTTCTCAGAAGTCAACTTCTCTGCAACCCTGAACGTATTCCTAAAATTCTCATGATTGGTAATATTTCACTTATACCTTGCCATATTCTCAACTGGTTTCTTTGTTTCGTATGAATAGTATCATTCTTACACTAACTAGTAATAATACTTATAAGTCATTTAAATTCAGTTTTCGTTAATTATTTAGTCTGACGTGCCAGCTTAACAACTGTAAGATCCAATGAGAGAGGAGGCAAGAAATAAGGGACTAAATACAATTAACACGAGACAAAACAGTACATATATGAAATAAGCACGGAATTAATATGTAGTAGAACGCTAATTATGCAGTACAGAACGCTGGTGGGCAGTAAAATACGTAAATTCCTGATTAACTGAATTAATCAATAGATTCATATTGTAAAGTTAGTTAACATTAGGCCCATTACAAATTGTATTGGCATTTATGGCGCAGAGTGCTGAAGGAAATTTTCTGCGTAGAAGCTAATTGCAGAAAGTAATTAAGTCTCTTAAGTATAATACCAACACTTCCTGACAGCAAAGAGGCGTTAATATTGTCATTGCCAACATTATTTACAAATACTACATTTACAAAACGAAATATCTTATATGTGTTACGTGTGTGTCATTTCATGTCGTCCAGAAAATAATTGTAGTTGTATTGATAATAGTTTTTAAAGAAGTCTTTATCAACATAATTTATAAACTTTTTCTGAGTTCTCTCAATTTATTGGGGTCATTAATGGTACTAGAGCTTGAAATATCAAGAAAATATTCAAGTATTGATCTAACTAGACTGCTGTAAAGTATCACAAGGTTGTCTAAAGAGTAGAAGGAAGTTTTACAGTGCGTATTAGGCCTGTCACCTTTATGGCACGAGAGAATACACTTTCAACATGGTGATGGGAGTGAAAGTCCCGGCAGAAGGAAGACATCAAGGTCTTTAACTCAATCTTTACATAGAATATTAAAGTTACAGAGGACTTAATTTAAAGTCAACATGTTGGCTTCTCCTGTAGAAGGAAATTATTCTTGTTAAATCAATATTAAGCTTCATATTATTTGTAGTACACCAATTTGCACGGGGTTTTTTGTCTGACTACAAACGCGAGAAGCATTAAACCGACGTAGTGCGGTGAGAAATGATTATATATCACCAAAGAGAAGACAATTATAATATATAATGTGAAGGCGACGTAAGATTTTTACAGAAACAAACTGCAAAACCGGCTGACGTAACCAGTGGACAGTCCATAACTGCTAAGCTTGTCCAAAAGCAAAGAGCTCAAAACCAAATCAGATAAGCTACTTAGATCCAAATGGGTGGAAACACATTGCCCGTGAGAACTCACGGTCGGCGTAGGAGAGTATTTAATTTGGTCTTGGAATGAATAATTGAAGCCAGTTCTTCATTTCATTGTGATGCATCAACAGACAAGTGTTGAATTGCGTTTACAGCAGAAACAAATAAAGAATAAAGTGCTTTAAACGAATTAAAATAACTTCTAAAATTAAAATGAAGTTTACACTACACAAAAGGGAAATTAATAAACAAATGTTCCTAACATAAAAACGTTACTTTAAAATGTGCACGAGCCATTCGACATTCGTACACACAACATTCGCGGCTGATTCACTTTTAACGTAAAGAACTCAACAGTAAATAAAGGTTAATCTCAAAAATTCCATGAAGGAGCTCGATTAAGAAAGGACAGAATTGGTGTCCATAAAAAGACTGTCCTGTTGTAATAATAATATCAGCTGTGATTGTAACAAGAACAATACTAGAAAAGCGTTTCTAGGAAGCATTACAGAGTGAGCACAAAAGAGCTTTACACTTTCAAAATGATACAGAAAAATAAATGCCGCGTGCTTTGAACTTCGCACCCACGCCAGTTGATAGAAGTTTAGTTTCAAATGACTCTGGTGATTGTTGTTGCTCGCCTCCGCTAGATGCCACTAGTTTTGAAAAATGGCTACACCACAACAGAAGTGTTAGTGTTTTGTGTAATTAGC
The DNA here is from genome assembly GCF_977971745.1 of Zootermopsis nevadensis. Taxonomy (NCBI): domain Eukaryota; kingdom Metazoa; phylum Arthropoda; class Insecta; order Blattodea; family Termopsidae; genus Zootermopsis; species Zootermopsis nevadensis. Next base: position 14,094,651 of record NW_028259138.1, read on the forward strand.
GAAGAAAGAGTGTGTAATGGCTAAGGATTTGAACACTATTTAACATGGATCTACGCAGCCGAGTATCTATTTACGTCTGGTACAAGAAATTCGTATCACAACTCTGCAAAAAGCCTTGGACGAGTTCGATTATCGTCTCGGCACCTGCCGTGTGACTCGCGGAGCACATATCGAGTGTCCGTGAGGCGTGTACAATACTTCGATAATTTTTATATCGACTCACGTAGGTGTAAAGTTAAAAGAACGCACCATTTGTTTTCTACATCAGTTTGGAAGTGTAAAGTTCTGTTGTGCTCACCCTGTATATAGTAAACGATATGTACTACGAGAGCAGTGAGAAGAAACTCTTGAATTTCTTGTGTCTGTGTTCCCTATATTAGCAAGTAATGAATACATAACACGCCATGATATCCAGCCTGCATTATGTAGACAGTATGCAAATTATGTAACTGAAGGTGGTGTCTGCATGATCCATATTCAATATGTGAAGAGACTGGGAAACAGCCAGCATGTGGAACAAATGAAATGGTAAGCAATGTGGACAAAGTATTGAAATATCACAGAAAGATCTTCATCTTCATTGATTTCAGCATTCCATGAGATATGAACTTATTACGAAAGAGAAGTTGCTGAATATTTCTCATCAGGAGAATTCAGAGATGTTGGTCAGGAGCAAGACTTTTGGAATAATACGTGGAATGTTATAGACACTTTTAAATTCCTCAGTTTATCGAATATCGGAATGTCATTAGCGAGATATTAACACTGTTTTTGTGAGAATAATTTTTCAGTATCGGCTAATTTCTGTCATTTTCATTTGCCTGAATCCTCGTCGCGTCATCTGTGACACGTGCCCCAGTTCTTGATTTAATATTGTTCATTAACCTCAACAATTTCTGGCGATGACATTTGAAGCCAGTTTGTCAAATGATGTAACTGTTTCTAAGCAAACCAGGGCGACACAGAAAAGCAAATCGGCGATACTTCACCGGGCTGAGTAGTTGATAATCGCTGGTGTAATTTTGTTGAGCACAGCTTGAGCGAAACAGTGTCGAGAAGGCTGTGTCTCAGGAAATAGACATTGTTTAAAGATAATGTTTCATCCATTGTCACAAATCTTTACAGGGTCACTATAATTGAAGGGATCGTGTTTTGTCTAAAGTCATTATTTTTTTTTTCTGATTTCAGGTACGTACGAGACGAGCAGCCAGCTAAGTACACTCATTACTGCGTTTATGGTAAGAGTATTTAAATTTAATTTATCTCAAATCCCAACATGCGCGACATCTGGTGGTTATGTCTGCAATGCACGTATTTCGCGGCCCGTTCGCTAGATGGCGTCGTGGTCTGGTCCAATTTTCATCAAACCGGTCGATACCAGAAAGGCGGTAAAGTGGGAACGCGAACCGAGCGTTGCGTAGAAACCAAAATGTTACATGTTAAAATACTGACACTTTAATCTCTGCAAAAGCAGAGTCTGTAAATCACATCTCGTAACATGGTCCTGGTTCTTGTCAGCGGTTGTTAGCAACCCGCCCATCCGAAAAAAGTGAGGACGTCTCTTTGTTGAAGAATATTTTTGTGTCCTCTACAGGGTGATTCTAACAAATAGAAACGAAAGACAATACTTTTGCTTTGTTATATTGGCCACCGAAGCTTACAAATGCTTGTGTAATTAGTTTTTCTCTTAGTAGGAAAACTTGTCAGGGTGATTAAGTCGAGAAGAATGAGATGGGCTGGGCATGTAGCGCGCATGGATGGAACAAGAGGTGTGCACCGGGTATTGGTCGGGAAGCCTGAGGGGAAGAGACCTCTGGGGAGACCTAGACGTAGATGGGAGGATAATCTCAGGCGGGATCTATGGGAGATAGGAGTTGAAGGAGACTGGGTCCGGTGGAGGGCTTTGGTTAGTTTGGTGATGAACCTTCGGGTTTCATAAGCCATCTGGTTGGTTGGGTCCACTATTTGGGAAGCCTGAGGGAAAGAGACCTCTGGGGAGACCTAGACGTAGATGGGAGGATAATGTCAGGCGGGATCTATGGGAGATAGGAGTTGAAGGAGACTGGGTCCGGTGGAGGGCTTTGGTTAGTTCGGTGATGAACCTTCGCGTTCCGTAAGCCATCTAGTTAATTAGTTAATTAATTTAGTAGGAAACCTGTGTTACTTCGCCCGTCTGTACTGGATTTAGAGGTACCAAAAATGGAAGCAGTTGGCCGCCATTAAGTTATTTTTATTAACTCCCAACGTTGCGTTCTCTGTCCGTGGCTGGTTGCAGTAGTTATGAATATTCGACTCTGGCTATTTCCGTGTCGAGAAAAGAGCAATAACGTCTTCTTGATGGGAAAGATTCGCTTCCTAATTACGATCGAATCACGATTAAAAATAGGCTTCATGGAAAATGTAAATGACTGGGACATTCTAACGAGTTGTCGTATCCGGAAAGATCGGATTACTCAGAAATAAAAACGTAGAACATACGAACCCCTGACTGGAAATAGGATTCGGAGAAATTGGGGCTTCCAAGGATGAAACACGACCGCTGTGCCATGCAACTATGGTTAAAATCAGTCGTTGACAAGTGTTGGTACCTAAAATTAAACGTGTATTCGTATTGGGATCCTGAGTAGAAGATCGCTTCACAGAAGTGACTTTCTTTCCTTGAAATTGTGACAGTGTAAACACATTTCCTTGCTACTGTATAAAGTGTATCGGTAATGAACTGGAGCATTGCAGTATGCTTTATGGAAGGTTATTCATACGAGGACAACTTTTCGCTTTGTCCTCCGTGTTTCACCAAGTGGGTTGCATACATAGGGACAAAGGGGTTGGAATATGTGCCGCTAATATTTGTACTGGCTTAAAGCTTGAAATATGAACTCTCATAAAGCATTGTCTGTCACGTGACCTTGTTCTTCCGTGTTTACTGCAGCTAGAATTGGGTCGATACGACACAGCACCCTGAATAGTACTGCTACGATGTTCACAGATGGCGGTAAGATCGACACAGAACTCGTGCTGACATCTGCCGCAAATACCGGTAGCATAGATTGCTGTCTTCTGGGTTATTGCGCTGTGTAGTCTGGTTGATGTTAACCGACGTTTCAGGGGTCATGCTGCCTCCGTCATCAGGGCTGGGAAAAATGTTTTTTAAAATAAAACCGCCTGAAATGAGTGACCTCTGCGGTGGATAAATTCAGGAGCCGTGTAAGGGTAAGAACGGCGTAGTTGACAGAACTGTCTTCTGTTTTCCGAAACTGTGGTTTATGGAACTTTATTTTATCAATTTTACAAGTATTTCGCTGAAAAGTGACGGAAAGGAAACACAGATGACACCACGTGCGTTGAGGTCCATATGGAAATGCCGGACGTCGAAATGTTTTCTGCCTGTAAAGCTTTCGAAACGTCGAGCCGACGAAACACGTGTTAATTGTTACGTTGTGGAGTTTCATAGTAAAGTCTTGGACTGATGTTTCGAAACGTGTTTTACGCGGCAGTGTTTAAATATTTCCGTAAGAATTTTTTCGAGAGTTCCAGAGGAAATGAAGTAACCAGCTCTTAGAGATAACTCTATTCTATTTACTCGTTACGAAACTGGCATCGTCTTGTCTGTACTCTGAATCGATTCCTAAATTTCAAAGCCTTTAATACAGTTCAGAGAGCCACTACTTTTATTGGACTCGTGAGGGATTATTGACCGAGTGTTTCGCAAGATTTGGTATTTGAAGGATAGTGCGGGATATCTGACTTGAGGAAAAGTTACTGAAATAATATCTGTAGCTCCGCCCCTTCGCGAGTTAAAGGTCACGAGTTTGTGTCTTCCCTTGCGGGAAGGGCTGCAATGCGGGGTTGATTATTGCCCTTTCTGGTCTAATTATAAAAGAATTCGTTTCGCGGCAGCTTCGCTCGCTGCAAGGTAATTATTTTATGCGTGCGGTGGTAGAAGACTGAAGACTTGTTTGACTTTTGGAAAGAATTAACTTTCGACTATAATGCGATCATAAATGTTAGAGATCTTCCAAACAAACTATCCCGAGTTTAATATTAACTGTATCTTGTTGGTTGTTCGGTGGCAGCGCCGGTGGATTTGTTGTGAATTTCACCAGCCCTCGCAGAACGACTGGTCATAATTGCATCCCTGCCCCACCATCTCTTTCTGGCTATCTCTCGTGCCTAGTCTACTCCAATTTCATCGCCTCTACGTGCAGATGACTCATCTTCGTCTTTCCCCTAAATTTATCTCAAATGTGTAAAGACAATTAAACAAATAAACAAGGCCCTGAAGGAGTCATTTCTCTTTGAATTAGCTGTGTTTATTCTTGGTGTGACAGTCTGTATCCATTAAAGTTGATCCTAACTGGAAGATGTAAATCCACTCGTTAAATCACACCCACATTTATGTCAGAGCCTAATTGACAAGTAACAAGCGTTCTCTCGAAATCACATCTTGAAAATTAATGCTGTAACTCCTGTAAAGGGTTTCGAACGTCTAAAACTGTTGATACGTGGCCCAAGTCATTTCGGCATTCGTGCGTATTTTATTCTCTGAAGAAATAAGCACCCGGTACTTATTAGTGCAATTGATTTTGCCGATAAATTACTTGCCCCAAAATGGAAAATAAGGACGCGGTTATACAGATCTGATTTCCTGGTCAATTCTGTGGACATTCTTACCGTATGAGCTTCAGTGAGAAATTATAAAAATGCTGTTTAATTTCGCATAGACTTTTGATTTACGAGATTAATATGCAAGTTTTTAGGTAGTCAACTGAAGCCTCGTCGTAATTGGTCGATGTATCTCTGAAATACCGTCCTTTTCAATTTATTGAAGACCACTACTGAGTACTACAGAACGTCTGAAATAATTACAGAATTCTTGAAACAAGAAGGATATGCCTATATGTTTCCAGAACCTACTGTATCTTTAAGCCCGGGCCTCAAACATTGCGAAGATTTGGTGACGACGAGTGGACACCGCTTAGGACTTATTACCTCCATTCGATTACTTCTCGCCGAACCTGTCATAGTTCTTCAGGTTTGTCTATTAATGCCAGCGGAGAGGACAGTCCGCCTCACCACCAATTTTCACGCGTAGAGGAAATTGTCATACTAATTGATGGCGGGAGGTTACTTGTTTAATTTACAAATCGAATGAATAAACTTGTCAGAAGCCCGGGTTCCTCATGCTTCATCGGGTCTTTCATATTGTTTCGTATAATAAATAGTGGGCCTCGATTCAGCTTGTGAGGGGCAGAATTTGATGGCGGACTGTACGTTTTTACTGCAAAGGATTTTCTCTTTATTCTTGACGGGACATTTAATAGTAATGTCTGTTTCATTTGTTCTCACTGCGATGATGTAAAATATCGGTCTTCTGTTAGTAACACCGCGTGAATTTGTAAAGTTCGGAGGTACACGCTGCCTCCATCGTCAGAGCTAAATATGTTCTGCGAGGTACACGACAATAAAATCTACATCTAGGCACGTTTCTGTTCTGGTGCAACATTTAAATATGTACAAAGGAATTACATGTTAAAAAACTAACCCAGTTCATCCTTTACGGTTACGAATTCACCCAAGTGAATTACGATGAATTGTATGACGTAGTGCAAAATTTAAATAAAAATTTTTATACCAAATTCATCCTTGCTGTCCGTGGCAGTCTGAGAAAATCCTTGAAAAGTGCTCCATGAGACTTTTTTATACTGAATTCAGTCCGACGCCTCATTTATTCAATGCCGCTAATCGTGTTTGCTTTGTTTCTTTTGCATCAGTCTCTAAAATGCCACTGTGGACTTAATTAATGAGCACCTATAGCAACTGTTTTCACAGTAATGTCTGTTTGACAACGTGTTAATGGCAGAGAAAAACAACGGAAGACAAAAATAATCTAATAATGTGTTGAGGACGTTGTAACAAGGACTTAAGGATATTAGCAAGACAATATTACGCTGCATAATAGCACACGACGTTCGAGGAACTCCGATAAATATAGGGCTCCTGTGCGGCATTGTGGCTGTGGAGCGCGTTTTAATAGGGGGCTTAGCGGAGCTTGAGCTGGGGCCGGCTTAATGCAGTCAGGAGAGGAAATGTCAGTGCCGGGGACTTAAATGTCAAACTAAATTGTCCGTGAAACAAGGCTCCGGAAGCAGATGACTTACAGAATATTTACTCCATGCAATTGGCAAACCGTGGATTTGTAGCCATCGACTCTCAGAATTTTCTGCATAATCTGAACGTGTGATCGTTGCTGAAGACTTTAAACTTCGCGTTCCTTCGCGCAAGGGCGCGTTTATCTTAGTAATCCGTAACATGACCTGCGTTTTTTTTAAGAATTAATCGCAACAAATTATGAACTTCGAGCCTGTTAACGCATCGTAACCCGTTTATCAGAAAATAGCTCAAATTTGTTTAAAATTTATGTTGACCAATCGCGTTTAATCACCTAATTCACCCCACACATTTCAGGAATTTGGAGATTCTGCTAAGGCCGTGAAGCGGTGGAGAGTAAATTTGACAGGTGATTTGTAACCATTAGCGTGGAAAGTAGGTTACAGTCAAAACGTGCTTGATAAGTCGTAACAGATCCCTTGTTCGAGTCCCGGCCGCTTAACAGCTATCTTAGACTTTTCCTCAGTTCCACCATGACAGTGTTTTGCTATAGACGTCGACAGCCTTCATCCAGACCTTCTATGATAACTACCAGTAACCTATGTACTTGGTATGACGCAGTGGAAAAACAAATAAAAAGGAGCGTGGTAAATTATTTTGTTTAGATTGAGTGACTTTTTGATTTCATTTCACATTGCCGGAATGAAGTATCTAACAGATTTTTTAATTTAATTTAATTTTTTTCATTTGTTATGCCCATGTCTTTAATTAGAAAAAAAAGTATTTTGTGAAAGAAGAATATCTTTACAGTTTTGATATGTACCAACTAAAGTGATTTTAAAGTTTTCAGAAGTACACCGACCGAACATGGGGCACATCTAATAGAAAACAGAAACAACACATCCATAGATGATTATTCCCGACGTGTATTAGACGCAGGCCACGCGCATTATAAAAATGCCAAGCCACCATAAAAGTAAAAACTAGAAATAAAGAAGTAATTCGTGTTCCTAGATAGCAACAAACATCAATTATCCATTACTGGAATTATTCGAAAATTTAATTCATAATCAGTAAAAAAATCTTTCTTTGTTTCCGTTTAGTGACGTCATTTCACTTTGTGGCTTGAATTGGTACTGAAATGTTTTGCGTTTGTTTTAGTACAGAATTGACTAGAAGCGTCCCTTCGGTGAACACGGTAATTTGAACAATACGTTACTCGTCAATAGTGAGTAAAATTGCAAATGAACACGACATATGCCGTACTTGGCATAAATATTTAATGGCAGAAAATCCATCAATCCAGCCCTGTAAATGTTATTTCGTGCATTGAGTGCGAGCAAAAACATTTCACCTGTGAAAGACGGAATAATTAATGCCGTGAACGAAAGGACGCTCTTGTTTGTTGATAAGACAGCTTACTAACTACAAGCGTCTGGAACCATCCCAGGCCATGACTTTTCAGCGACTGCGACTAAAATTATACAAGGTTCCGGTTTGTAAAGCCATGAAGAAGACTCCTTGTATAGAAGATAATAGTTTTTCAACTGGTAAAAACTCGACATTCTTTTACCACATTCAAAAGAACCCACCACTGGTACATATCACGAGCCACATGACAATTGCCCACATTTTCATAGTTTTTAATATTATCCTGCCATCTAAACCCACGTCTTCCCTCCCATACACTACTGATAATTCAGAAAACATCAAACCGGAACACATCTTATGATCGGATATTTTGCGTGAGTTATATCTAAGTCAGCTCTTTCTGAAATAAACAGGTGTGTATTCGTGTTTGAATGGGTTCGCCAACGAATATTGACTGTTGATTTTATGTTGACGAAATATTTTAAATATGCCTCTGTAGTGAGTCTTCTTTCCTCCGTCTCGTTTTGCAATTAATTCATCCGTGTCACGTACGGCAAAGTTATTTTCGCGCAAAATATCGGTTGTTCCTCAACCTCAGTATGATGACTGATGACTGATGACTGCCTTTTGCAGTCTTTGGTCATTTCAACTTTCTAGCGTCTTTGTCTAAAATCTTTCCACGTCACATATGTCGCTCCTTGCGTAGAAACATTTTCACTATCTGTTAATCCCAAGTCTTCGAATCTATCAAACAGCTTCTTTGCTTATACGTACAGAAAACAAAATAATGTTTTTTTCCATTTTACTATATTTTAAATTCACTTTGTTCATGCGTTTGCCGTTAGGTAGCGTTCTAACAAATCACTGTGGAGAGACCTGACATCACTTTTCTCGCATTCGAACAAAATAGTTGTCAGATTTGTTCTAAACTGGCGCATGGTCGACTAAATAACACATTTGATCAATAAGACAGTCCATGCCATAAATATGGATCACATAATTTTACTGCGGGTAATTCTTCAAACTTTGTGCTGTCTTCTTCATGGAGTGTTTTTGATATGCTATTTCACCACGTTGAAGAAACGCAGTCTCTTCAACGCAGTATCGCTTTCACAAATTCTCTGTATTTCTCAGTCCACACACACACACATCAGTGTCAACATTCTCGTCATTTGTTTCACTGTGAAGCCTGTTTGACCATAAAGACAGCTGCTCCTCCCCCCTTCACTCCCACCCACCAAGAGTTCGCTCGCATTTCTCCTCACGTGGAGCTGCAAATCCTCACATGTATCGTTCCCGAACAAACCTAGTCGGTTCAAATGAGCACGAAAGGACGCGGGTCTCGGCTCGGGTTAAAAAGTTCGTCGCTCGCTTTGATGTCCGCGTTCCCCGATCGTCTCGTCGCCTTCCAGCAGTCTCGTTTATGTCTCGGGTGAACTTTTCCTAATCGGCGCTCTTGGTCTGATAGATATAAAATAACTAGATTCAAATACACGTGTTGTCTGCAGATTCATTCATTATGTTGAGGGCAAATCAGACGTACCAGAATAATAACACTACAAGACGTGAAGTGATCAAACCTGTAATGACATAAATCCCGGTCCCAGCGTTACATATGTTCTGGTAATAATAAATAAACGAAGTGGATTGATTGGACGAACGTGTCTGTAAATTAACCTGGATAGAACGGGCTTATTGTTTACTTTTATGTTTCATATTCTCATAAGATCAGTGAACTCTGTAGGCCGTGCTGTGTGCGAAGTGTCCCATTTGTAGTCGATGGCTCCAACGATTCAGAAGTCAGTTTCAGCGATAATTCTGTGGAGTAATTATAACTTACCATTAGTCAGGAGGCGGCGTGCGTACATTTGCCTCAGCGTGAGCTGAAATTGGCGTTAGAAAGTTGTTGACTGGCCGCACATTCGAAGGAAAGTAAACCCAAAACGGAGTTGTCGAAATCATATTTGTCTCTGCCAGTTTCGCCCCCACCCCTCCTCCCACCCCCAGCAACAAAACCAACCCCCCCACCCCTTCCCTCCTCTGCTACGTCTCAGCTTTTTGACGGCATCCAACGGATATATTGGAAGCTAAATATATTATCATAATCTAAAACGGAGTTAAGCTATGTCTATCTCAAGAACTTTGTTTTGCCTGAGACTGTACTAAGTATTTGTCTCTGAAGTTAAGATAATGTCAGATACAAGATTCGCAGTTATCAGCCCCAAAGGCTTGATATGGCGGAGAAAGCGTTTCTCCAATAATCCAAGTATCTGCGCTCAGGAAGACAGCAAACTCATTGATTGGGAACATGAAATAACAAATGCCAATAACAGTGGCAGGCCCAGATGTGCAAGGGTACGGCGTATGAAGAAGGACTAGTGGAGCTGGTACAGAACAATTATTTCGTGGTGAGTTTAATTAAGGACTTAACTGCTTTGGTCTGATTTCACTTTCCGTTCCTATCTGAGAAACAGAAGTATTAAAATTCCCGGCAGGTTCGAAATCTCTCCGGCTAATGGACAAATAATTATTAATTTGTTTTTTAACAAAGCAACTTATTATATAATGTGTCAGGTGTGAACTTCTTCTGCTCATTTTTCGTTCAATAATTTCAAATGTTTGCGTTTCTTTCCAGAGTAACACGAGCAAACTTGTATTACGCCGCGAAATATTGAGAACTAACTAAGTCTCCTTTCTGCAGAAAGATAAATTGTTCCACGACGATCGATGAACAGAAGGGACAGCGTTTGTTTTGACAGTCGAGAGAACACTCATAAATCAAACGGCGTAGTTACAGTGGTCTCATGGAGACTGGTATTCAAACTATAAAGCGTAGTGATTTTGTGAGAGAGAAAACTTTATGTTGCATAATTTTCTGCTCTAAGACTGTGAAAAGTGGCGCACTTAGCAATGCAGACTGGCGCTGGGATGGAAAACTCTTAAAACAGGTCGTGTTTGCTTCATTGCGAGCGTAAGAAAACTCCGAGGTTGTGCGCAACAAGGAATCAGGCCTACACTTAATTTTCTTACTGAACTCGAGAACCGCTGGATGGATTTCGATGAAATTTGGTATGGACCTTCTGCCATTGGATTATACTCTAATATAGTAGTCGCACATAGAATGGGGCAGAGCCTCATCGGCATCATCAAATGCAACGGCGGTAAGGTGTCCGGAAGACCCGATGTTGTGCGCAGCGGAGTGGAACGCGTGTGTCTGATCGACCGCTGGGAAGAAACCTCTGTGTGCGTCGAAACAACTGGAGATTGGGTTGGTTATGGTAGGTCAGAGTATGTTGGGTTACGGCGGCTAGGTTGAGGAAGGCTAGAAGTTTAGATAGTGGATGAGTGTGGTTGAGATAGGTTCATTAACGTTACGAGCTCCGGATCTGTTAGGTTAGGTTAGGTTAGGTTATGATAGGTTGATAACGTAACGTTAGTTCCCCTGGCGCGTGCCACGAGGGGGGGATAGGGGATTACCCCGGCGTGTTTTTCAGGGATTGCCACCGGGAGTTGTGTCCCGCGGGAGGAGGGGTCGTCAGTGTATTTACCAAAACTTGAAAGACTTATAAAAATTGTGTTGTTTGCCGACTGAATATCCAGTTTGTCATTCATTACGTAATAGAACGTAAATAAATATAAGTATTGAAACTAAAGGACAAGGAAACAGCGTTTCCGCTCATTGTACTGCAGATCTTTTGGCGGGAACATATTACAAGGAGCCAGTCTCTACAATAATAGAATTTAGTCAGGAGGGTCGCGTACTTAACGTGAATGATAATTTGCCTGTTTAGGTTTACTCCTTAAAATTCCTGTTATCCATTCACGTATGACGTCTTTTCATTTCGTCTTCTTCCGGCTCCTTGTTCGCCATTTATGTGAGAGGGTGCGATCCTGGAACACAGGAAGCAATTCCAGATCTCTGGAATGAGCGCATGGATTCTCTCCTGTACGTCAGAGGCGGTGAGTTAAAGAGAAAAATTTGATCATGAATTTCAACCGAATGTGCCTTTCTACTAAAAGAAGGAAATAATACGAATGGAACTCACGAATTTGAAGTATTGTTAGAGAGGATAGAAGCGAAAACAGTAAAGTCAAGAACTTCCAATTCCATTGTTTGAAATTCTTTCTATTGTCATTCACTCCACATTCCACTTTCATATATATATATATATATATATATATATATATATACCGTTACATAGAACGAAGAGCCACGCTGTTTTTTTATTAAGAAATCGCCTTGAAGAATTACATACGTAAAAGTACTGTATGCAACATTAATGTCAGCCATAGTCATTAACTTGTAAATAAATTACAAATGTGATATATTTTCAGATAAATAAAGAATTGAAAAGAAAGGGCATGGTAAATACATATAATGGAAGAGTGCTTACGGTATTACGGATTTAAGAATGCGTATTATTCAATTGGGAGAGAAATACTAATTAATATTTTATTTAATGAGGAGTACTAAAACATTGGAAAATGCCTATAATTCAGTTAGGAGAGTGTAAATTATTAAAGTTTTACTTAAATTCGTGGTACTTAGTCATTTAAATATGCGTGTAATTCAGTTCTTATTAGTACTTAAGTTGAATTAAAAATAAATAAATATTTAATTACGGGCAATATTCGGTTGGGTTATAAATACTCATTAATACTTTCATTGAATTTAAAGGACCCCAAAATAACTGTTGAATCAGTTTAAAATTCGTATGCATCGCATTTTTACTACTGTTCGTATCTGTAAACCTTTATCTGCGTTCTTCCAATACAAGAACATGAAGATGGGCCGATATTATATTACTCATATCAGGCACTTGTTTGCGCTAAAGATGTTGATTTATGGATTACGTGTTGTAAATATAATACAGCAACGCAGACATTCTCCTACATGCAAATGAAGGTACTAGTATTGGATTAAGTACAAATAAAAGGAAGTATATTTGTATGGTTGTCATTGAATTAAAATCAGTAACAGAGTCATTGCAGAACTGCGTTTAATGAATCATTTCAGAAGATGGCTGTCTTCTGGGTTGTTGCACCGTGTCGGCTTGTAGAAGTTTACCAGTGTTTTAGAGGTCCTTGCTGCCTCCATTACCTGGACGATGGGCAATTTTAGAATTAAATATTCAAAAATAAATACTTGGAACATTTCAGAAAAGTTTAAGAATTACAAAAACTTACAAAACTTACTAATATATAATAAAAATAAATTTTCGAATTTTTTTAAATTTTCAATTTTTTTCAAATTAAATTTTTTACGAAATTGGCGAAATATCTTTAAAACATTTTAAAATAAAAAAAGAATTGTTTTAAAAAGTTTGGAAAATCATAAACTAATTCAAAATTGGTTGACATTCTCACAGAATTAAAATGTTCGAAATTTTCCAAAATTAAAAATACCTAGCCTTCATACGAATCACATGGGCAAGCGTTAGGTTAGCTTAGGTTAGGTTAAAAGTTTTTTTCAGTACCCTATTTTCAGAATTCTAAGGCATTAAAATACTATTCGATTGTCTGTTAATAATCTGGAGTACGTAAGCTTTATTAGTCAATCAGATTCAATTTTTCTGTTTACATTATAGCAAAAATACAGAAAGTAATTTATGAACTGTAATTCAGGCCTGTGAAATCTTGTGATTTGTGATTCAGACTAATAAATGTGTTAGATCTTTGGCCTCAGCGTGAACTACATTTCTGTTGCTACATTTCCATTATTTGGCGGAAATGCGAAAGGTGGAAAAGAAGGAGACCCCTCGAGGCGATTTCAGCTACAGCAGGAGGAATTGCGGATATTACTTCCCCATCTTATAAGGATCGCGTTCTGTACACTCGGCTATTGGATGTCATAAACATATGTATGATACGCATTTGTATAGATTACAGATACACGTTTATTAAATTGATTTGTATCATCCACATTTTTATCAATGATATGGGCGGGGCTTATAAATTATGCATGGGAATTATTAAAAATGCACTAAAGTTCCAGCCGGAACTCCTGAAGACACTAGTTGGACGACCTGTGCGATGCTGAAATGGCTTTTAGGGAAAGATAATGTGAGAATGTGGGCTGAATTTATTTGGCACTGGGCAGGGATTAGTACTTCGTAATGAACGATCGGGTTCCAAGAAACGGGGAGAAATGTCTTAAAGACCTCAGCTACAATCAAGTTCTCAGGAAGATATCTGCTCCATCGGCTTAGTTATAAGCGTTGTATCATAAACTATCGCTTTGTAATGCTGTAATATTGAAGCCCGTTCCACGTGCCGAGGCACCAAGTGAAATCTGTAAGAGAGGTCAAATTTCTTTGTTTCAGATACAAAGAATAATAATGTGTGGATAATAATTCAATATTCAATGTAAATATGTAAATATGGCAGTCTGTAAAAGAGGTTCTGATTTTATTTATAAATTTCGTATCTTTGCGGCATACATTTGTAACTTTTTTCAATAAATTTAGAAAATTTCAGTATTTTTTCTGGTAATGATTTTATTTATTTTGATATAAAAAGACGACAAATTATTTTTGAATTTTAATTTTTTGAAATTGTAAACGGAATCTAAGTGTACCTACTTTACTCACTGGTCTGTGAGGATTCAGTGGCGTTTCAAAACGCGTTGACACCCTCTTCTCTTCAGCGTTTGTGAGTAATGACACCTCATCGCATTTTGTATTGTGGCAGAAGGAGCGGACGACTCAATTCTCATTTCGGTTTGCACCTCTTTTCCTGAGAACTACTTATCGATTTCCTCGGAGGTCGCCAGCGTGTGCAGAGGAGCCACTCGCATTTCCTTGGCTCACACGTTAACGAAACCCAAGTATCAGAAACCAGGAAGTCTAATACAGAAAGGAAGAAACTTTGCAGAAATCTTGTAAAGGGCGGAGGAAACTTGTGGAGGTTTTAGTAAACACTGCAATGAGTTTTATTTTCTTCGAAGCTAATAACCAAATATATTGGCGACTTTCATGACAGAATAAAACTGCTGTATTTTATCAACCCCATTTGCAGACATTCCGAATTTAGGATTAGATTTCGTTAAAGACGTCTCATAGAGCAACGCATTTTTACCCCTCTGCTCACTCTTGCCTCTGAGTGTATTTATTTGCGCGCATAAACCAGGTTACCGACTGTGAAAACTTGGAATGAAGTGTTCCTTATTGAGCTCTTAGATTTAGAGTAATTATACCCGCGATTACCAAATTGCGTGCTCCAAAGCCACGGCCAGTCCATAGCTTAAGATCCCTAAGAACGTTGTTATCGAAGTTTCGGACCTGGGGCTACAGAAAGAAACAAATGGCCACTTAATTTATTTTATGTTTGTCGATTAATGGATATTTTAGGGGTTTTTTTTTTTTGTAAATTTCAGCCATTTATAAATAAGCTTGTTGAATAAGCAAGAAGAATGAATCCCCTGTGAGCATGTAAACTCTTATATGGATATTGACGTCTGTTCATTAATTTAATTGTTTAATATACCGAAAAGACCTTTAAAAACAATCGATGATTTTTTAATATTTTAAATTCCAACGTTTTGTGTCTGATTAATCCCCAAGAAACAGTGTTCATACATATCAGCATTAGATTTCTATCTCTCGTCTTTTGGTTTCCAGCTCCGTTTGTACACGGACCGCGTTACTTTGTTGTACATCTTCTCCGGATTTCCAGCGCTCCCGAAGACGCTCGTCACTCACCCTGGCGCGTTTATTAACTAAATATTTCTGTCGTCGTGCTTATTTAAGTATCGTCTGCAGTCATCATCGGTGGTTGATGTAGACCCATTGAGAAATATCGGTTGCGCCTGACAGCGAATCCGTCCTGTCTAACAAATGTTGAATCAGGAACGCTCTCGGTATTTGCGAGATTCGGTGTTGCTGCTGGGGGGGTCAAGGTTTTCGAAACCTCCGCCTTACGTCTCAGAGTGAGAATAAACTCTATTAGACATAAGCTAATGGAATTCTGTTGACGCCTGTGGACTCTGAGTTACCTTAATAGAGATTATGAAATATTATGTGGTATGATAAATTTAGCGGACATGTAGTCTTATAAAACATTAGACAATTAAGGACAAACAATTTTAATTCCGGAGACAATACGTTACGATGTTTTACCAAATAAAAATATTTTCTTCGGACTGAATTAGGACACGTGTTAAATTTCTTTAGACGTGGAAGGGGGAATATTAATAAAAGTCACATTTACACATGTCCATGCGTGTTCTATCGGATTTTCAAACATAAATATCTAAATCAAAGATTCTCAGCACTGAAATCACGCCACTTGAATGAATATTAACATGGAGAGAGAGGTTCATCGCTTTTTAATGTTGCGTGAGACGATGACTGGTGAAGTGGGGGGAGGGGGAGGGGGTCTTTTGAATTTTGGGGGGGGGGACGCCGTAACAATACAGGGCATTTAGTACCACCGGGAAACAATATGTCATTACTGAGTGCATGTCTGAATAAAACCATTGGCTGAATGTAATGTAAATTGAGTATTGTACAGTGTAAAGTCTGTATGCATTGGGATTCGATTTCTCTGCTTATTTTAATCATTCATTTAAGAGAATTTTTAAATTCTACAGACTGTAGTGATTGGTGAAACTGTCAATTTTTGAAAGCGTGAAACTCGCAGTGGACTGACCGGTAACTGTTATCACGTTACGTTTTTGTTGTTGTTGCAAATCTGCATTTATTGCACGTCTGTAAAATAATGTCGGGTGAAAGAATGATCTTTTCAATGGTTGAAATGATAGTCCGGTTGAAATTTGAAAGGATTTACCCTGTTGTATTTCACGCAATCACTGTGGCTTGAAATGGCCGGAGAAACCACGGAAACTTTTCAACCCGATAACAATTGTTAAGTTGAGGATTTGAATGACGACTGTCCCAAATATGCTTTCATTGTTATGAATACTATTACAGAGTTGATGACCTGTTTTAGACCCCATTATGGACTGGAATTTCAGCTCTATAACGTGTCTTACTTGTAAGTGGGAACTAATCTGTTTGAATTTCACCTGGAGTACTGGTTTTTCCAACTAATATTCTTCTATTCTGCCAGAGGACTTCGTGGATGAATCTCTAGCACCGGTACTGACTGTTTTATGTGCGTGCAAATGAAACCCCACTTAACCAGAAAAAGAAAGTCGATATTGTTTCTTTGTTGTGCGAATAATCTTTTCGGTAATTGCTGTTGGAGCTTGGCTGTGAGACATGCAGTTCCTGCCAGAAGCGGGGGGCATCGGTGTAATTAATTTGGCTGATTTTAATCTATTTGAATAATCATTATAGTAAACATCATTTTGATGAATTTATTATTAAAAACGATCTAGATTAAGGAGGCGCCTTATATCCATCGCTCTTGACTTTTGCTTTAGAATAAACCATCAGGAAGGTCCGATAAAACACTGAAGGATTGGAAATGAATGGCGTGTATCAGCGCGTGGTCGATTTTGACGATGTTGATTCATTGAGTGCTAAATATCATAAAGAAGACGCAGAATCTTTGTCAGATGCTGGAAATGAATCTGGTGGAGTACGTGTTCATATCTCGTCACCAGACCATAGGTCAAGATTATAACAGGTAGTCAATACATTCTCTGAGGACTGTGACAAAGACGAAATGTTTGGGGACGACATTAACCAATCAGGATTTAATTTACGAGGAAGCTGGTGGAGACCGACTGAGCGTAATGTTAGCTTCTGAAGAACGAGTGTTCTCCATGAAGTTACTCGGTTGGTTACTGAAGGTAAAACAGAGAATTAAGGACGTGGCTGCATCCAGGAAGTATGTAAGCCGAGTGGAGGGCGAAACCCAGACGTGAGTGGAGTACGAGAGGATACGATGTTCCAAAATTGGCTTCAGGCACAACGTAACTTACGATGTCACATGTCTTCAGCGATATCACACTCTTTGAAGACCTTTCAAATCCGATGGTTATAAATCCAAGTTTTGATACTCATGTTTTGCTCTTTTTACCAAAGTTTTAGAGGTCCTTTTTCGAGTTTTAAAATGTTTTATCTGATCTTGAGCTATCTACGTTAATTTTTGTATTCGTGTATAATTTTAAAGCTCCGTGATCACGGCTAATGGTAAAACTGATTGTTATTTTTTAACAGTCGCATTGAATTTTATTTTTATAAAAAAGTACCTACCTACTTTGATTTACAAAATATAATTACAATTAAAGGAAGGGTCGCGGTTAGAAAATGTTAAGAATGTCTGGTCCAGTTTTATATATGAAAATCACGCTTTTGGTTTCAACATATTGTTTTATTGGAGGATTTATTGCTGATGAGTGGAAAATTCCACATTTGCGTCACTTCAGAGACACTTTTGTGCTGCTATAGGGCCGGTGGTTGTTAACAAAACTCGCACTACAAACAAAATAATCATCGCTGCACGCGGTGTATTTATCACAGTTTTGTTTCGTTGTTTTTGCAGTGATTTGCAGTTTCTATTTTTTTTCTGGTCCAGAAGGACTTTGTTAAATTCCCGGTTAGGTTAGTATTTTATAAAAAAAGTTCATTTATTTTCAATGTACTTTACCTTGCGTTATGACGTAGCCTTAAGTAAGCTCAGTATCTGATACAGTTTTTTTGCACAATTAATTGAAGTTTATGTCAGCGACGCGATAAAATGAAGTCCATGTGACATGGGGTGATGATGTCACGGGATGGAGCGTAAGATTTATACGCAGTTCTTAAATATCTCAAGGGTCAGAGTGGAGAAACACGCACGCACGCGTGTACAGGCGAATTTCGAGAATCGTGACTGTGAACACTAACAATGAAAATTTGACTAAATAATTTACTTTAAAACTTTGATCAGCTTTTGTGACGTCAACACTACAATTTCACACGTGGAAATTACTCTGAAGAAGGAATTTAGTACGCAACGAAACGTGTAGTCAGATAATGCTTTAGACTTTAGGTTCGGGTAATTCCTATGTGTTCTTCATCTATGATTGTTCTGCGTTCATGTTCTATTATACAAGGATTGCTGACGAATGTGACCGAATCTACTGACTTTATCAAATGATAATCTCAATCATGTTACCTGTCCTGGGGGGAAAAGTAGAACAGTGGCGACTGATAGAACTTGACGAACGAGGTAATGGATAAATGATGGAGGGGAGGGGATTTCATTCGGTTTCTTTCAGTCGTATAAAAGAACATGATTAGAGAACTACAGCAGAGAAAGAAGTTTGGCAGCCAAAGAACCACGGATTTCTATTGTGGTAACTTGTACGATAATCCGTTACATTCCTCAAGGAAGAGACTCACAAAGTTATTTAAGTGTTATGCTCCATTTGAAACAGATATTGCATGTTCTGAAGAATCTTTCAGTTGAAAAGCGAAGTATTTAGGGAATGTAATTCACCAAGTTCAAAAAGCGTCGAGTACTTTGCCGTACCTGGAGTGAGTGTGTTTTATAGGCTGTCGCTCCAACTTTAACTACCAGGCAACTAGCAGTTTTCTACAAAGCGCACAGCGTGTGTGTTTGTCCTGAGTTTTTGAAGCTATATGTTCACGGGATACATGGACCAAATTTCGCCTGTCACGTGTTAAACTTTGCACAGTATAAAAAGTTATTCTGCTGAAGAAGGGTGCTGTATGAGGTGTAGAAACGTGATCTTAGACGCACCTGAGTTTAAGATTTAAGGCGCTCTCGGCTTCTGGAATGGTCTCGTTGTCATCAAGTACTTTTCAAAACGATGATATTCGGTTAATGTGGGTTGATCACCCAGTGACGTTACGATCACGTGACGTCATGGCGTATCGCGTGAGACGAAAATAGCCCGCGAAGAGGAAAATTGATAATTCAGTGCGATTCAAAATAGGTGAGAGCAGTGTCCAAATTTGCTTACAGATAATAGTGAACGTATTTTCTATTTAGTTGTTTATTTTACAAAACAACAAAGCAGCAGCTTCACAAAACGTATCTTTAACTTCCGCTTTGATGAAGGCAGCCACCGAAACATATAAGATAATTCTCTGAATTATGTCTGGCGGTAGACCACAAATCTGCTTAAGATACTCTGTAAGAAATATTTTTTCTATATGTGAATACAACATGGTGCCGATGCGAAACTTTGCTGCTATACATAAATTTTGAAGCTATTAATTTGTTAATATTAGTAGTCTCGCCATATAAACTTGAAGGAAGAGTCGACACGAGTTTTTTTTTCCAGAAATTACCATTTCTGGCTGATTGCGTTTTTTGTAAATGTGATGTTAGTCCATGCCCGTAATTTAACCGAAGTTCACACTGCATGGCTCAGGAAGCATCATAATGAATTACTGCTACGTCTAATGCCATGTATGCAAATATTTCCTTCTTTTTACAGAATTTCACTCTCTTGTAATCTTAACATTCTAACGTAGAAAATATTTCTTAGTTCAGTTTACAGAAACCCGATTAATGGCTGGAATGCAAGTACACAAACATTACTAACGAATTGTTTCCTTTAGTCAGAATGTTCTTGGATTTGCGTGGGAGATAAAAAATTCTATACTTTCAGTAAGGAACATTGAGAATCCTGTTTCTTTGACGTACAAGTCGCATTTCATTGGCTCCGGTGATGAGTTTCTTAAGCGTCGCGTTGTTGCGGAAGGAATGTTACGTAGCGGAGATCGTTGCAGTATGCAGCTCCTCTCCGCTCTAACCCAACTGCGTTCTGGTTATAACTCAGGATGGACTGAATCTCAAGTTTGGGATTTGAACGCCTTGCGTCTCAAGGCAAAGACAGACTCGCGCGGGGCTGTGACGATAAGGAAACATGGCGCCATGTTGCCGTAAATGGCAACGAGTGATTTAAGACTTTGTCGGAGTTTGATTAAGCTAACAGCAAATTTGTCGTGGCGAAAGACATTGACCTTTTAAAGAGACCGTTGCTATACCATCTGACATTAAAAGGATTCTTGTTGGGTGTCTTTCGGAAAATTTTAATGTAGAAATTTTGAGTTTTCTTTGGCTGTTGTCCTCTGCGATGGGTGGGGAGGGGGGGTAATTTTAATTAACCGAAGACGTCCGTGATTAGGGTTGGCGGGCTATGCCCCTTCTGAATTATACCTTTGTATTTGTCTTACAACTGAGGAAAACCTCGGTCAGGGTAGCTGAGTAGTCAGACCACTTGTCCGTCTTTTCAGGGACAGTCTCAGCTAGCCTGCTGAACATCAGGCCACCCCCCACCCCCCTTCCATTCCCTTGGATGCCCAGGGTTCCCTCAGGCAGCCCTTGGTCCGTATAAGTGCCGCCAATTTGCGGAACTCAGGGTTTCCCTGCGTCGGCTCTGTTCTTACTCGACTAAGAAGCTGTAAACCTCTCTGTTAATTACGTGACGATGGCCCAATTCATTCGCATTTCTGCTTCTGTGTCACGAGTCAGAAAGTAGCAAGAAGCATCTCGGATGGCCCAGGTTCTTTACGTATTTCTCACGTGTTCTTGTGTACGCAAATGCCCCGTGATGTCCGGACGATCGAACTGGGCAGCTCGCAGAATGGCCTTAACGCTCCGCACTGTGTGCTGACGTGAGAACAAGACTTGGGATTTTCAGCTCCGTTTCATAAATAATAATACGAGCAAGGGAAATAAATTGTAAGCGCAGATGACGTGGAATATTGATTTATAACTTGACGTTTCTCTTCCAGTGAAATTTTTTTAACAAAAAAAAAAATTTACTCAGGTCTTAGACAAGTGAATGTAATCTTACTTTCTTCTTTGTTGTCAAAGGATTGTACTGACTAGGAATGCCCTTGTATTTTAAAGGGCGGAGTAAGGCATTTTTCATTTGCCTCGTAACCAGAGACATTTTTTATTTTATTTTCATTGTTAATGTTCAGGATTTTGATTCCTGTCAGACTTTCTTGATTGGATTATGCCGTGTAATAATTCTTAACTCTGACTGCAATAGAAAATAACTATTCATGTTCATAGAATTTTATATATTACCTACGGAAATTGTAAGCAGTTTCCAGCAACCTTAATCGAAAAGGTGGGGAGGCCGGGGCAGATTGCAACAAATTTTAATTTTTTTATTAATAACTAATTGAAATCTTTGCAGTGTTTCAAACATTAGAAACAAGAAAATACGTCTTACGTAAGTGTGCTCTCCCAGGGCCTCCTTGAGGTACATCAGTGGAATTCTTACAGTAAAGAACGTATATTATTTTGTTCCCTTAGAGTAAAATGCTGTGTTTTGGAACGATACAAAATTAACAGGAAGAACTGCCCATATTATCTAGATCAGGGACTCTCACCATTTGTCGGTGGCGTACCACCAATTATAATTTAACACACTAAATGTACCACTAACCAAATACATTCTGGGAGAACTTATGTATGTTAATATTATCTTTTTATTTTCTTGCTTAGTTCGCGTACCACTCAACATTGGCTCTCGTACTACCAGTGGTACGCGTACCATAGGTTGAGAAACGCTGATCTAGGGCTAATAAAATACTTAATATGTTCAAGGAGTCAGTCCCACATATTAATAAATAGACTTGATTGGTACCCGTCCTTGGTATGGTACGTGGTTTGGTGTTAAAATGTAAGGCTTCGACGTGAGGTTCCGAAGGCCTCCTTGCTGCCGGGGAGAAAATATCGACTTTTTCTGACATAAATTACTTAAGGTATGTATTATACTTATTTTTTGAATATTCTTTACACATTCAGGTATTCCAGAGAAAATCTTGGTTACAGTACTCACTTTATATTTAACTGTGTCATGTCGCAACGTCTCTGGTTTTATCACGGGTTTAAATAAATCTCGTAAACTTAACACGTGCTATCTCCAGAAGAAGCAGTGTCACGTGAGTGTCGCTACGTAATGGAACTTGTAAGCACGTGCCGAGTGAACCCTGTTTCGCAAAAATGAACGCGAGTCTTATCCTTGTGAATCATAATTCTCCTGTGTGACAGTCAGTGGTTGCTAAATTATTTATGGAGTTCAGAAATTGGAGGGAATAAGTAATTTTTATTCAAAATTGTGCGTATACCGTTATAAGGCTTGTTGCACGTAATTGAATGTCATGAAAGACAAACTGTACATTTTTATGTTAATTATAATGGATTACAGGAGGCAACATTCATCCCCACGTTGCCAGTAGACTTTTATATTAAATTTGTTTTTTGAAAAAATTAATTAAATAGGACAATCACGGATGATAAGATAATAATTGATATGAACATTGATCTATTTATTTTATTCAGTACGGACGGAAGAAAAGATGCAATTAGGTTGTAACACGTCACAACTGAACATGAATTGGAAAATGAAAGTGATGCCAACATAATTTATCAACGTATAGTGCAAATGTTTGTCTCTGTGTTATTGTCTTACGGTTAATTTATGTAAATTTTTCCTCGAAGAGTTGTGTGCGTTTTAAAGATCTACTGCCACTCGAGAATTTCGGATTTTAAAATAAATGTTATCACCGATGTGATCATGAAATGTGTTTGCACACTTTTTGCAGCGGGGTTAAAACAGTGGGTGGAAGTAGGATTGGTCTGATATAATATGCAAATATGACCCCTTCCTGATTGACGGGCAATGCTCTGAAGGAATGCACTGGGCTAATTTACTGCTCGCAATGATATAATACCAAGCCACGGTGGTCTAGCGGTTAGAACGCTGGCCTTGTAATCCTGGGGTCTCGGGTTCGAATTTATAACTTGTGTTGGGCAAGGCCGTAGTCTAGGCAACACGGAGTTTTCCTCCGTGGCATCCCAACAATTACTCCATTGACACACAGAAGAAGGCAATGGCAAACCACTTCTGGATCATCTGCCAAGAACGTATATGAACAGGTCCCAGTCCGAGAAAAGGATGGAAGGATCCTGTTCATATGGACCTGTCGTCAGACAGAACACTAAATAATAAATAAAACCCAAAAGTATGATACAGGCTTGCGAGATTTGTTCAGTCTTCGTTTCGCCTGTGCAGTGCGAACAGAGATGAATCTAGAGCGATACGGGGCTCTGGTAGCTGAGCCTAGTCATGATGGTTGTCGCTGAGAGTCCTTCGCAGTTTCTTTAACAACTCACCACTTGGTAACATCCGTAATTAAATACCACATTAGCACACCGAGGAAAAAGACTTTTCATTTTCACGTGCTCATCTGGAACCAGTTTCTTGACGTTTGAAAGGAAGCCAACTGTTCTGGCCCTTGTACCTCCCGTCCTCGTAAAAAGTTCCTTTACTCGAATCCAGAGAGTAACATCGCTCCCTTCATTGAATTTGCATAGAATATGTGCATAGATTAACGAGAGACGCGAAATCGCAAGCTGTATGCAAATTTGCATTCTCCTGACATGTGTCGTAATTGAATGGTTAGTCATTTCACGCGCTCTCTGCAAGGTGTTGAAAGTGGAGATGGCGCGGGGGAGGGGAAGTAACTAAATTAATTGGAGTCTGTAATTTTTACTTCGCAACGATCCACATGTTTCATCTCAGTGCATAAGACCTGAGTTAATCATTGTAATATTTATTATTTTATTCGTAAGTGGCACAACCGCAACATTTGACCTCTGTGTGAAATGTATGTGTGTGTATATATATATATATATATATATATATATATATATATATATATATATATATAACAGTTACAAAGATAAATTGATGTAGTAACTTAAGTATTACTTACAGAGATCTGTGTTTTAAAGGTATGTGCGTAATCTTACTTACGTCGTTCAAAACCTTGCAACGTGCAAGTCACTCATTTCTACAAGATGTCCCAAAAATATATGTTCACACACATTTTGCGTATGCACAATATATAAAATATTCAATGAATACACATTCATTGAAGTAAAGACATTTTAGTAAACCAAACCATTACATGCATCAGCATTGGCACTTCAAAATGACCACCTTTAGCTTCGTGACACAATTGACAGCCGTGAGCAAGTGATTTACAAGCGGCCAACAAATTTTCAGCTGGGACGCCTGTATATACATTTTTTGGGACACCCTGTAGTGTAATAAGTTTCTTACAAGACGGAGGTGTATTTAACGAGTGTATACATAATGTATTTAAGCTATGTAAGCAAACTTAAACTCACGGTCACTGCTCAGACTTACCCATTAATATATTGTCAGTGCGTTTTGCCAAGGGCCCTTCATTCAAATTTCATAAAAATCCAGAAAACGGTTTGCGATTAAAGAGTAATGAGGCAGGCAGACAACTTGCGGGTCCTAATGCTAATTTCCCGCCTCTCTCGAGTAGGTCTACGTCCGGAACTTCCCATCGCATGACGACATTTAAATGTAAGCTTAATTGTATTAAATTTGGTCTCTGTGACCGGAAAATGGTGCCACTGGCCTCGAGTTCGAAGCGGCGTGTAAGATGCTTCGGAGTATAAAACTTATTCCGTGTAAATTAGAATTAAGTTATCTCAAGGATCCGTGAATTCTTTTTGCATTTAGTGGGACGCGAGGCATTCTTTCCAATTGACGACGCTCGCAGAGGCTAATGTGACGCTTCAGTTGCTTAAGGGCCAATAAACTTAGACTCTGAATTAGTAATACTTGAAGACGTCGACACACGGGCGGATTTTCTTATATTTCCTGTCTTCTCTCATCGCCAAGTTACGAATTCTGCCAATTAAATCTCGTTTCCCCTTTTCATCAAAGTGTATTTGAATTTTACAAACTCGCTTTAGGAATGCGCAAAACACTCCATACATTTAAATCAAGTTTTAAGTAATACCTTCACATTTTAGCATATATTTTATTTCTTCAGAACAATTGAAGTACAGTATGTATCTACGAATATTTCTGTGTATAGTCTTCTTATATACACATGTATACACACAGTGTCTAAAGATGAGCAAATATTTTAAAATGTGGTATGAGAAGAAAACAGGATTAATTTCTCATCCTTGATCCGCTGGTTATAATAAAAAGTGGATTAATGTTTTAAATTATTTGAGATTCTTAAATAAATATAATAATAACGTAATTACGTCATTAATAACTTAAACAGAACACATGGAGATTGCACCGACAGGTATTACGAAACCATTTCTTGACATGCAAGTTTAAACCAGTATTTTCGCTGGATTAACCTGTCCATTTTACGCTCCGAAGCAAATTATGAAAGGTTATACAATATATAAATAAAATAAATTGAAGTGAATGAAGCGAAACGAAGTGAAATATAATAATTTGATAAATTAAATAAGGTAAAGCAGCATTAATAACAATACAATAAAAATTATAGTTGTTCTTATGTTACTCAAGCAATTAAAAGGAGTTTAAGAGCGACAGATGTTCAAAGAGATCAATCATGTCGCGATATTTAGGGTTTGAGGATCTCACGGCGATGATCCCAAAGATGGCTGTCTTTTGGGTTTCACGGATGGATCGCCCTGATGATGGAGGCAGAAAGGACGCCTGAAACATCGGTAAACTTATACCGTACTACACGGGGCAACAGCCCAGAAGACATCCATCTCGAGATATCAGAACTTGATGGGATGGCACGTACAATGCTTAAGGACTGTCTGATGCATTTGTCGATTGGGTACTAGACATGGAGTCACCCGTTTGCAGAAATTCCTCTTTGTTCGCTATGGAGAAAGAAACTTAACAAAAGGTCACGAAACTGGTCAGCCTGGAGTCTGGAATTTATCTGGGATATGAAGAAGGAATAAAAAACAAAGTTGTGATATTCATCAAAGTAATCTGAAGAAAATGCAAGGCCATAGATAAGGTCATTGCTTATGAAGAATTAATTAGTCTTTTATTTCGCGGTGTGCCATGTTTTAGCATTTTATGAATCTTCAGTTCTCGCTTCACGTCTAATCACACAGCCGCCTGCCTGCCTGCCTGCCTGTCTTCTTTTTTCTTATACATTAGCAAACTCTCAAGAACTTCTTCAGCGCGTCACAGTGTTCTAACAGCATTTATTCCTATCACAGATTAATTAAAACTCAGCTCTGTCGTCTACGAAGTACGACCTCGGCTTTCCGGTTTCAGACGTTCGTTGTTTACAGCTAAAATACTTCCAAAATTACCGATTGTTAATCTTATAAAGAGCGTTCTTTCCCTGTGTCTTAAATCCCTTTGCCTTGTCGAAATCACTGAATGCAGTTGATGGGAATGTTTGTAAACGGACCTCTACCTAGTCTGAAAATTGCAGTAGGGAACTGATCATAGATTTTCATACGTGGGTAGACACATGAAATTGTCCATTTATATCAGAGTTTGATATGAATATTTTACGCTGTATATAAATAATATTTGTTTGTAGTTAGGTGTCGTTTCGCAACATTGCATTTCTGCCTGACTTCATGCCAAATCCGTGCGATGGATAAAACAGCCTACACGCTTTTATATTTTTTATTTACATCCCTTACTCAAAATTCTCGACAAAGTGCATGTTGATGAACGTTCTACAAAAGAGCCCATAGCTTTTCGAAAATAAATTTAAAAAAAAAAAAAACATGCTTCAGATATTCTAAAGAGAAACTGGGTCGATATGTAAAATATTATGGATAAAAGGTGTAACCACTAATGAGACAAATGTTTTAAGTCCTTTGAACTTAATTGTACTTATATAAAAGAGGCCGACTCTTTGCATACTTGAATCTTTGCATGGAATTATAGCATCTCTGGTATTTTTTTTCACACGGAATACTTTCTAAGAGCATGTGGGGAAATTATCTTCAGATTCTTTTGATCTACGAAGTTTCAGGTACACCATAGACTGTACTTTAAATTAATTAATTAATTTTCCACTGTGTCCTCTTCATGCGCAAGCTCTTAAGATTCCGGTGGGACACCAAGTGATTCATATTCTGTTTGTTCAAGTTCTTAAATGCAGAATTTTTTTCTCGGCAAATTTCTAAATTCGTTGTAATGCTGAACGTAACTTGTATATGTTTGATGAATTTATAGAAGAACTGACGTCGTCCCACCCGCGTCCGGTATATTTGCGGGGAGAGAGGGCGAATAGGTTTGTAACCTGTTTGTGACTTATTTGTCTTTCATTAGCGGCTGGAATTTCGATTGCCGTTATCGACTCTAAGATGAGTAGGCGAAGTGGACAACAGATCAGAATGCGCGTATATGATGGCACGTGTGTAATTACTTATTTTCATTTGACGGCCGGTATCTTAAGTGCGTCGCTGTCTTTAAATTCGGCTCGCTTCCTGTCAGAAGTTTCGCAACAAACCCAAACTTTCTCCCAGACATTTGAGGATGCGATAAGATTATCTTCAGAAACATAGTGTAGTCGCTGTGTGTTTCCACACGGACCATCCGTGTTCTCTCACGTTAAGTATTTTAGATCTGCCTTGCCATTACACGATTTACAGTTTTTTTTTGTTCTCAGTCTTATGAATTTGTAGTAGCTCTCGTCTTGTGATGTCTCGTCGGTACAGAGCTGTCTCACCAATGTCATCTGTGCACAGATGACATTGTTTTTGTTTCGCGAACATTTTAGTTGGTTTTGTGCTGTTTTATTTAGTTCCCCTTTGATACTTCCTTCGTAATCCTCATTCTGACCGTACCTTCTTCGCACTGTTCTTTCGTCTATCATCGTTTTAATTCGTGTTTTTGTCGTGAATGTACCGAATGTTGAATTGTTTATTTGCTGATGTAGTCTACTTGGATGGAATGGTTTATAATTTTCTAGGTGAATCAGAAATTCGCAGGTAGACTAAATGAATACACGACATGTAATCTACTCTGAGGATAACTTGGACGTTTTTTCATGAACCACGAGCCCTAAGCGTGTTTACGTTAATTCTGTTTGTTTCAAATTAAATATGATATACTTAGGAACAAAAGTTATTTGTTCCTTAAATGAAATAAACCATACCAGTAATTACAAAAGAAAATTTTAAATCTGTTCTCATTTAAAATGTATGGTGTGAAAATAAAATTACGTCGATTACATATTCCCTCGGATAAAATCAATACGGGGTACTTCCATATTTCTACACGAAGTACTGTACTTACTCTTCCTAAATATTTGCCAATAAGCTTCGTGTTTCACAACTTGCATTTTCAAATGAAATTCCCATGTCTAATATAACCAGACTAACACGACGCATCCTGCAACCACCCGATGTACTTAATGCTCAAGGATCTGGGAATTTGCATTCTCTCAAGTTCCTTACGTAGTAAGTCAGATCGCAGACAACAAGGATTTACGCCTTTTAGGTTTGATTAGTTTAGGAGTTTATTTTCTATTAAGTAAGCACGTGCAGGTGAAAGCCGTAATGACAAAATATTAGTTGAGATAGAAGGCGGGGAGAAAGCGGTGTTAATAAACCAGAAGACACTGCCTCGAATTTGTCTTTAATTACTGAGGGAAGCCACTAGTCGACTTAAGGCTTTATTCGAACTCTGTTCCGAAGCCATGTCTGAAACGACTGTCTGATAAATGGATAATGATAGGAGTTCAGTGTTTCTTACTAAGATGCTTCTTAGGAATCTCATGATCGGGCTCAAATGGGGATTAGACAGACAGACGTACTTCATCGCAGTTGTAAGGCGCTCGTACTAATGTGCGAGGTGGCGTGGCTAAGAGTTGAGGTCTGTTGCCCCAAGACGTAATTAAGGTAACGCCACCCACGCAGAAACTATTGCCACATTTCAGTGCCATTTGGACATCCAGTCTGCGCGACATTCCGTGTCTCCAGACCCCATTTTATTTTTGGAACAACGGAGAACACAGATTACACTTTTCCGAACTAAAATGAACTTCCTTAGATTGAAAACTAGCGAGAAATGTCTATTCTTTTATATTGTAGTGGTGGATTTGTTGTCGTCGTTAATTACAAGTTCATCCAGCAACAACAATTAAGGATAATTAATCAAATTAATTTAATTTAATTGAAAATGAAAGAGGTAATAGGCTGCTTGAATTCTTCTCATATCTTGCTAATCCTAATAAGTGCCTTTTCTGTTTCAATAAAAAATCTGCTTTCACGAATAATACGTCACAGTTTGCGAAATGGAAGTATGTTCTTGTCGTAGCTACGGAATATCGTGCCTATGGTTTTAGACCCTCGTGATTGTTTCCACATTCTGCCCTGCGGTCAGCGAATGGCTTATAAATTGTATGCCACATGTTGTGTTTTGTAATTGTTATAGTAATGGGTTTTGTGGCTGGAACCTTTCCCGTCGAGCCCGGCTATCGGGAGGACAGAGTCTTTACTATTCTCATGACTTTACAGCTTTGCGACTACGCGTTTGAAGTGTTACAAATGCGGATTACGCAGAAGATAAAATTGTTTGACGGTGAAGGTAAGTTAAGGGGCGGGGGGGGGGGTATATGAAGAAAACCTGTGGGCTCTTGGGCAAAGGATTTTGTGGTTTCTTAGTTCGAGTCAGTAAGTTTCAGGCAGAAAGTCAGTTGCAGTTATTGCTTAGAAAAATAAATTTATGATTGCTGTGGCATATTTGTGCAAGAATAATGTAATGACTATGCTGCTTATTAAAAATTGTTATGATTTCCTTAATATGATGTCATTAAATACGCCTGTGTTCTACAGTAAGCTTCAGAAAAAGCATGAGGCTGAAGAGAGGGCCGGAAAAAGCAAATTTCCTTCCAGTACTCAATTGCAGTATTTCTCCACATAGAATCTTATTTAATTACTCTCTTCTTTATTAATAATTAGCGCTGTATTTAATCTGCCTACAAGGCATTCAGTCACGGGTCATTTATATTTCCACCCGAGTTTGCCCTTGTATTTTGTTCCAAGTTACTTTAAAGCGACCTCAAAAAATTACCCCATGATCGCACAGCTCGAATTTTAGAAACTTCTCAGTCGAAGTGCAAAGTTTCAAGAACTCACTTTCTTATAACTCACGCGAGGATCCCAGTCTGGGTCAGTGGCTAATCCAAGTGAGACTCGTACGATTTTCTCAGAAGTAGTCGAGATAATTGGATATTTTTGAAGAGATTTCGCCCTTCTTCGTGAATAACTCCAGAGAGCATTTCAGTCAATCCTTCAACAATTTTGCAAAGTCACGACGTCTGGCCCACGGTAACATTTCTCAAAACGTGTGATTTATATTATTATTAATAATTATAAAACTGAGAGCCCGATGTTATGAACATTACACTATTACATCAGAGAGCCACTGCCTCGAGTGTTTCAGTAAAATATTCGTTTGTTTGTTAAACATAATTTAGTTGCGTAGTTTGTTATAGAGCCTTCTTACAGTGAAGCACAAATTAATATCCCCACATTTATTCTTATACGCTTTAAGATGAAAGAAAAATATTTCGACGAGATTTTGGAAAACTCACAAATTGGAAAGTCTACAGAGCACAAAATATTATTTTACCCGAAAAATTAAAACCGAACCGATATTTTGTAAGATCTATGTATCTTATTCTTTCCACTCTTGAATACTAATTACCTCCACGAGTTCTTCTCACGTCCATATTGTCAAACCCGAGGGAATTAGTTGTGTTGACGTCACAGTATGAGTTAGGAATTATGATAGGGCGTTACTAGAGGAAGACTGTGAAAAGGGACTAAGTGTGCTGGATATTTGGGGAAATAAATTTTACTCAAATAGGAATTTTCAGTTGATAATACGTCATTGTATATGCACGTTTGAACTTTAACCTGAAGATTGAACCTAGTTTCTGCTAAACTAAACACGTCGTTTGAGATTATTACACAGAAAGACATTCGTTATTGCTATTTTTCTTATATCTGAATGAAATATAAGTTTATCTTCCGTTGTACTGCAGGCGTCTCAGTAATCTTGATCGTGAACTGGGCTGTACACTTCATTCCCCAGCCTCGGCTAACAGCAGAAGTCTCACAATGCGACTGGACCTGAGCTGGCCGCGAAACGCAGGTTATCGCTTAACGGCACCAATATCGGTAGTCAGCTGTCTAATAAAGAACAGAATCTCGTTCCGACGTCATAATCACATTTTCAGTCGGTCAATTCGTCCTCTGGAGCAGACAGTTAAAAAAGACTTATGTTGCAGTATTTGTTGTCGGTCGAGGGGTTAAGAGAGTGAACATTTTGTTTTCCGCTTTACAGTTTCCCCGATTATCCAAATAACGAAGACAAGAAAAATGTTTCTGGCTCTACGACTTGATAGCGCATGGCAAATTTCGTTATTGAAAACATTTTCAGAAATCCTGTTAGCTCCGACGAGAGAACTTCGTTGGGCGAGTCTGATGTTCCTCCTGCGTTGGAAGTAGAATTGCATTTTATCTTTGATATTAGCTCTAGGTCTGCTGACGTGTGTCACGAGAAATTTTATCTCATTAATTACGCAGAACAGGGATTCAATTTCTTTCAACAAGTTATCAAGTTTTCAAGTCTTCTTATACAGTTCTCAGTGCGTAGAAATATTTGAGCCCTCAAGAGTTTCAGATTTTGATATTCTTCGTCAATGTAGTCTTTTCTGTTAGCTCTTGAATGAAACGACAAATTTGATCTCATCTACGAAATTTTGGTTTGTCTTCCAATGACTTGTTGAACAAAGTAAGAATTTAGAAACAATTAGTCCTACCCCATATTATCCTGTGTGTCTCCGTATTATCCTGAACAGTACAGAAAATCCACATAACCTTCATCACGAAAACAGAACGAGTACTTAACTGAATTTATAAATTATTACATTTTCCCACCTTCTGCAATGTTAACCCCGAATTAAACACAGCTTTGAGGAACTGACATAAGCGATTACTGTTGGTTCATAAAGCATATCTGTAAAGATTCAGAATAATATCCAATACATGCAAACAAACCCAAATGTTGTCACATGCTCATATTATTAAAATGGTCGGAACTTGCCATATATTTTTCTAGCTCGAGTAAACAGAAAATCAGATAATTTTACCAAGAAAATTCATTACACTAACGCGCTAAGCGAGCTCGATCTGCAAAGAAACATTTTAAAAAATTAGTTGATGAAGGGATGTGAAATTTTATGGTGACGAGTTTTAAGATTGTTTTTTTTTTCTAAAATGCAGCTTCGTGTAGTCTGGTGGAAGCTTCTTCCTGCAAAGAAGTAAATTATTAATGTTGTAAATAAATAATTCTTTTTAAAAATACCCTATATGTTTTGTGGAGTTCGAGACGAGGCTTTACTACGTGTTACATTATTAAAAATTAAAATTATGAAGGACTGATGTTTAATATCATTCATTAATAACGATTCTAAAATTAATTTATTGGACCCCAAATAAATTTGTCTAGTAGTAAATTCAGGTAGACACAAAAGCAGAACTAGCAGTAATCATAATTTATGTAAAACACAATGAAGATGTTTAGAAATGTAACTGTTTTGAGTAAGAATTCCATATGGAAATTAATGTTGTGATGAAATAAGGCCAGAAATAAATTATCCGTATCGGAATGTTTTTATATATTAACTGTTATTCGTAAGTACATTTCGAGAAATGAATTCTGTATTTCAAAATGTGTCTGACTCAATCTTTGAGTTCATCACTCACTGTGACACAGAAAGTAAAGTTATGAGAGAGAAAATATTTTATTACTATCCTACGGTATATGAAAACGTTGACATGTTATATCCAGACGTATTGAAAACACTGAAAAAAAATTGTATTACATATTTCCTGCCGGTGTAAATCCATACACCTATTTCGGTGCATGTTTACGAATTTAAATGTTTTAACTTCATCTGCTGCGTCTTGTGATGAGGCTAAATCTCACGGTCCTCCCTAAAATCGAGTAAAACAATGTTCGTTCACGTATTTTGTTCTATGTAAATTTTACATTCTTTTTTAAACGCAGCGGATTTGAAACGCCCCTAGTCTAACGCAATTTTTGGGTGAGCAGTGTGGCTGTTCCAATGATTCCGGAATTTTTTGTTTAATGTGTGTCCCACTGCACGTCAGAAATTATTAGTGGTTTCTCAGTTGACTCAAGCTCCAGATTCATACTTGACCACAAAAGTTCCCGAAACGTCGTGCTATGTTTGAATTTGAGTTTAGAGTCTGTTTTGTCATCTGAAAATGACGTAGCTATTTTGCTGATTTTGAATGGCTGAAAATTGGGGAATTTGTGTATGGAGCTTCATATCAAAAAGGAGGCACAAAGTTAGAATGTTGAACAGTAGACGAGGTTAGTGGTCTTTGAAACTCTGGGCCTCAGTGC
The DNA here is from genome assembly GCF_977971745.1 of Zootermopsis nevadensis. Classification (NCBI taxonomy): domain Eukaryota; kingdom Metazoa; phylum Arthropoda; class Insecta; order Blattodea; family Termopsidae; genus Zootermopsis; species Zootermopsis nevadensis. Next base: position 14,128,261 of record NW_028259138.1, read on the forward strand.
GACGATAGACCAACCAAGGCAACTGGCTTATCATCGAGATGATGAAGGAAGATCCTTAGCTTTTCCAACAGGAAATTGCGGCTAGCTTTGCGCGTCAAAATGACGGCTGGAATAGACGCGCGCGTCTGACGTTTAAGAGCTCCGGCAGTTATTTATCTTCGTGTCTTATTTTCCTATCATTCAACACGCAAGAACTCCTTAAGTCTCCTTTTCCCGCTCGACCTTTGCTTACAGAAGTTGGAAAGCTGATCCCAAGAGTAAATGGCCGAGATATATTTTTATAGATCTAGAACTTTGTACTTTTTTTATTTGAAATGTTTCACCGAAAATTCACGAGGCAAATTCTAAAGTATAGAAACAAATGGCAATGAAACGTAAGGATTTTTTTTGGTTAGGAAAAAAATGTGGTTTACTGAAGTTGCGAAGGAAAATGTTGTTCTGTGTCAACATTATTCTTACGGCTGCAGGAGTACTTCTGAAGTACCATATTTCGGTATACCTGCTTTCTTTAAAATATGAAATATTTACTTAAAAATTGCAACGAATTCAGTTCTTGTGGTCTTGCAACAGCTGTTACGCATGTAAGTGACATTGGCTTGTACTCACATATGAGTTTTAAACACTTAAAAAATTCACTTAGCGAGTTCATTGTCACTTCGTCGATTTCCAAAATGTTCACAAATAACTTATTTAAAAACTGATCTGTCTTTAAGATTTAATGGTTGTAGGGTAAAATATTTCTTGCTCGTAGGATATAGTATAAGTTAAAAATTCTTGAAAATAAAATATAAAATAATATTTCATTTTCAAAGAAACGATATTATTTGCTTACGTATGGGTATTTAATTACAAGGAAAATGTTGGTGCATCCTCGCCTTGTGATTTCGCCGTGTAGTTAGACATAATGTCTCCTTTCAATAAAGTTTGTGAGAAGCACCTACAAAATTTGCTCACGAAGTCTGAAGAATAGATTTATTCCAAGACTGGTTTTAGGTGGTAAGATTTCACTATTAAAGGCGTCGTATAAAAAGGGGTGTAAGGACGTCAACTGACGTCATCTGTTCAGATTATTAACCATTGGTAAGTTTTTCTGATGATGGAAATGGAGGAAGCTGCTAACCTTTTCAATCTCAGTGGTAAATGTATGTGCCATCTACTTTAAAAAAACAGTGCCCTAGCGTTGTGTTTCATGTTCACAAGTTCCATTCAATTCTCAGTTTAAAGAACGATTACTTTCCTAAGCAGTATTAATCATCTGATGTTTGTAATGGTGAAATGTAGTGATTCCTTTGCGGTACGGATCGAATTCTCAAGTACTTAAACGAGTTTCGGCTTCAGAATATTAACTGTCTAAGCGCCTATTAATATTTCACGACTTTATTCGGTTGTCTTCTGTGTTACACTATAAGATTCAAGACGTCTCCTGAGTCTAAGCAACTTTAAAGCGTTCTTGAGTGCTTTGTTACATTCATTTAGTTAAATATAAGGCAATCGCGTTAACAGTGTAGGAGAAGTCCAATTTAATAAGTTATGGTTTAGTGAATTTTTCGCTCACTGGACGTGAATGCAACCAGTGAATACGAATCACGCACATTGATGAATATCAGAAAAATGTTGAGTCATTAAACTGGAGCGATTGTTCAAACAGAAGTATGAGTTGGAAGCAATTAACTTACGAAGAAAAAAACTCTGTCAGCATTTTGAAAAAAAAAGTTTCTGAAATTGTGCTATCGACTTCCAACTTTTCAGAGTAGTTTATATAATTTCGGATCTTTATTACCGGGACTGTTTTATTACGGATGAAGTTTTGTTAAATACAAAACATTGAAAGCAGTGTTACTGTTTATTTCGGTTTGCGCGGATTTTAACCGTATTTTAACTCAGTAATAAATTTATAAACCCAGATTAACGCAATTTCCTTGTTAAATTGAAAGGTCACAACACACGTAATAATTTTAGGGATACCGAAATGCCAATAATTCAGTCATATCCTTTCCAAATCGTTTTCCATTATTCAATTTGGTATTGTACCTTTTTTATGCAAGTGAAATTGTGATTTTTGAACTATGCAGCTCTGTGAATCAAAGTATCCGCTAAAAACATTCGGGTTTACAAAAAACGGACCAACTTTCTTGGCGCCTTCAAAGATGTTGGTTGAAACCAACATCATATCCGGGAGTGTCTGAAATTGAGATGCGATCTGTTTCAAATTTGGGTAAGAATCCGTACAATGACCTGGGTTTATACATTTATGAATATCATCCAAAATTGTGAGGAAGAGAATGGTATGTTCTCAACAAAAATAAGTGTCATAAATATCGTTAGTTACTGTAATAATTGCTACTAAAAATAAGTTACTTAATTGTTTTATTTTAATAATAATAAGCGCTATCTAAATTGAAGAGTAGGAAGTTCATATTTGTGTATTTTTCACAGCAGGGAATTTGCACTGAGTGAAAATGCTATGCATTCTGTTTCACTTTAAAAATTAAATACATAGTTTTGTGACTTACTGTAGACTTTCGCAGTATATATGTATGTATGTGTGTGTATAAAACTCTTGGTGGTTTAAGAGCAATTTTAAGAAGTAGATAATTTTGTTTTTAAATAGAAGCAAAATATAGAATCATCTAATTTTTCTTACTTGAAACCTTTCGCTTCCTTCATTCCCTTTTATCATATTCCTTTTAGCTGGTAACAACGAAAAATATCTGCAATGAATGCTCGCTAATATTAGAAGTACTTCAGCAAAGTGCCTAATTATAGCAGCAAGCTGCATTTCGTCTCATTACTAACCATGATTCACGATCACAGTCATTAAAATATTCTTTTATATATAACCTATATGCGTAAGTACACATGTAGGCTACATACCTGCCGTGGAATCTGTTTATTTTCATTTAAATTCATTGATTTTTCCTGTCTCAAACGATCTCTTGCCACGAGGTTTCAGTGCCTAGGAACATGACCCAGATATATTTGAGAAATATTTCCTTCGCATGGATTATTTTCAAAACAACACAGGCAATTTTACTCTTAAGATGTAGTCTGACATATGCAATTCGCGCCACAGTTGTTGACTTATTCTGTGCGTTATAATTTCTATTGTTTTCCAGGCCAGTCTCAAAAAATGAGATTGCCTGATCGTAAGCATTACTTTTATACCGAGAGAATCCATAGATATTCCGAATCTTATAGTCTTGTTTTCCTACAAGAAATGACCGTTCCATTCAATTCGTTTGTCAACGCGGAACATCCGCAGCCCCCACGTTCACTGCCAGTGACCTAGAGGTCAAGCCTCAGTTCGTTGACCGAACCGATTCTCTTAACCTTCGGGTTAAAAATGACACGCGAGTGTCTTTCGGTAAGGCAATGCTACTCCATGCTTAATTTAGAATCGCACCCTAGAGACGTTTGCTGAAGTGGGGCAAAGTTCCACATATTCAAGTTGAGCTTACGGGTAGCTCAAGGTCATGTCAAGGCCAAGACGAAATTGGCCCAAGGGAATGCAGGATATAAGACTCTTAAATTTTTCAAGGTTAATTTTTCTCGCGCTTATTTCTGCAGAACTGTAAGTCTCTGAGTGGCCATACTTATATCAGTTACAGGTCACTGATAGGCCAAGGTCACGTCAATGTTACGAAAATATTAGACCAAGGGTTTGTCGAATAGACGTCCTTAAATTTTCCAAATGTATTTCTTCTCTTGCGTATTTGTGCGCTGGATCCGATAACTTCCCTAATGAACTGTTTTTGTGCTCCTGTAAAAAATGCACGGATTGCGGTTCTGGGTTTTTTAAATTCCACTCGGAAGAACAGAGTTTCGGCATCATGGGAGAAACCTGAAATAATTCCAATCCTCATGCAGCCAACTTATGTAGAGGATTATTTTAAACCGATTAAACGAACACCTTAACAGCAAAAGGTCGTTGCCGACTTCGAGGCTAAATTTCGCAAAAACAGAATCATTAATGAGCAAGTCATTTACTTTTGTCAACAAGTCAAAATGGTTTGAACACGAAACAGTCCACAATGAGATTAAACTGGCCATCGCCAAGAAAGTTAGAAGGGACGTGGAAACCTATGAGAACGGGAAAATGTGTCGGAGTGTAACCGGGAAAAACATTCCACCACCTCCCAAGAGAGATATTTGTAGCAAATTTTGGAGCCAGGGCTGGCCATGATTACCTACAGAAGCAACTTCATACAATGGCCCATCTGCGAAGAAGGAATCATGGACGCTCACCGCCTGGCAACGTGTGGGGGCGAAAGGCAACTTAAAACCGGCGTCGGATAAAAACAATTCCTAACCTCGGCACTGAATATAAGTAAGTTGTCAGCCTCACACTCCGGCAGCTTTACCTCGGGTTGAGTAGGGCAGGTAGACGGGTTTGGATGCAGTGACGAAGAGAAAAGTTCATTCCCAATCCAAAGCCAGTGGCTATACCGACAGAGCTGTTTCGGCTAGTCCAGTGGCGTAAATATTGACTGTAATCGTAGGTAGATTTAAGAATATGCCTTCTTTGTGACATCTCTCAACAACTGATATAGGGCACAATTTCACATTATAACAGGCGTGCTAATTGCTTTTCTAAGTAAACAAATTTTTAGCAGTTTTATCCTAAAACGTATATTCGATTAGGTTTGCGAATAGCTAAATATATGATGCGGTCCCTTACATAGGCAGCGACGAACAATTTCATCGTGCAGCTGGGAGAAAGCTCCAGGTGGATTCCAGCGTCACTGTGTAAATGATCCAGAGAAACACTACTTAGACCCATAACAGAAACTCACACTGACATATATGTCTAATATATCTGGAATTTAAGAAATTTATTTAAAAATGTCGATTAATTTGGAAACAAAATAAATTTTACCCCTCTTTTGGGAGTATAAAAGACGTACCAAAATACTGACCAATTACACAAATCACATTTATGAACTGGACGATAGCTAATGTGCCCTCTCCCAAGGCAAAAACAGTTGTAGAATGTTTTGGGTAAAAAGCATTTTCTGCTCTAGAAACTTGCGAAGTGACTTAAAATAATAAGGGAGCTTCGCCCACGCTATTCGTAATTTTCGTTCCGTTCTCTGGACCGGATTTTTGTATTATATTCCCCTCTCACTAAACTGCTTTCTTAACGTGGGAACTAAAACAGAGATATTTCATGTAATCAAATCACTATTAAAGTAATAGAAATCAATAAACTTCTTCCATCGGAAAGACCTACAAATGGATAAGCAGAGTGCAAGCTCCACTGAGACACCTTTCATTTTTACGTAGATAAAATAGAATTATGTCGGTGCAATTTATAATATATAAATGCGTTTTAATACATTATCTATGCTCTTAGGTGTAGAAAATATTCCTTACTTTTTTACAATCATTGCAGTTGAGTAAGTCAGAGAGCTCATTCGATGACACCCTTTTACACAAATCATGGTCTTTCAGGTACACTGAATATGTATGTTTGAATGCGTAATGACCCGAAGTCAGTCCGAAAAGTTGAGACAGAAGAGCTCGTTCGGGCGTATGAGAAATACGAGTTCTGTGCCGTCAATAGACGAGTAAATATTTCATCGTTCTGCAGACGCCGAATAGTCTGCGAGATAAATTACTCAGAGACATTGATCTGAGGTCTCCTCGGACTCAACTGCCGGCAGGTGGGAGAGCAGTTTCAGCGAATAAGAAGAAGCTGTCGACCGACTTGTGGATGCTGTGTTATAATACGCGCTCGTGCGCGCATTCAGAGCTCGAATCGTCTCCAATAATTTTGTTCTGACTAAGGACTGAACGACCGTGGCACTAAGACTATCAGCAAGAAAGGGCGAGTGAAATGTACGAATTGTGTGATTTTTTATTGATCCTTGGTGATTGTGGACCACAGCATGCGAAATCTCCGGAATTAAACTCTCCGTACAGGAACATAAATAAAAAATCAAATCTAAAACTTCTTGACGATGGTGAAGAGTCAATTGAATAAAAATTTCCTTGGATATTATCCATCGTCTAGTAAATATAAAACGTAAAAAACGACGTTTCGGAGATGGGACTCTATCTCCGTCTTCAGGTTCCTACACAGTTGGTCCGGAGATAGGGATTAGCTCTATCTAGCGTAGGAACCTGAAGACGGAGATAGAGTCCCATCTCCGAAACGTCGTTTTACGTTTTATATTTACTAGGCGATGGATAATATCCAAAAAAAATTTTATTCAATAAATAAAAAATGTTTACAGGGATTCTGCCGATTTACACGGAAGACTTGACAGCAAAGTTTCATGCTACTGTGACGACCAATGACGTGTGGTCGCTAGTATTCCACGACGTTTCGGTTGAATGCCGGTGAATGCATGGTGGACACTTCGGTTATCCAGTAATCGAGAAAAAGCGAGTGTCCAACACCACATATTGTCCGTGGCTACTCCACTTCTCGCAAAACACGAAACAGGACACTAATTAATTTTGATATTAAGTTATTCGGGGAAAGTATTTCATGAATTCTGTTTTTCAGGTTAGCGTCTTAATGTAGCGCTGATTCGGTGTACATACAACCCTTATTTAACCAACGTCACTGCTCAGATTTATTTTGGTTGTTGAGCTAACACTCAACGCAAACATCGTTTGACTAATTTGTATGGTAGAATTACTCTCGTGCACTGAAATTGGCTCAAACCCGCGAGTGTGTGGTTATATAGTACTTGTTGTCAAGGCGTCTCAGCGTGGTACCCGAACACTGGCGAACATAGCCGAAGCTCGCCGTCGCAGAAGCAGTGCGCATTCTCCTTCCGCTAGTTGGCGGGAGTTGTTGCTTGGTCCCGCTAAGCGTGTCATTGCCGCCCTATCTAACTTTGGGACGAGATCTGTCTTCGTGGTCAGTTTGGAACTAGTTTCTCGCGCGGCGTATCGTAAAGGAAAGAATAAAAGTTTGTTTAAATTAAGTGTGCTAAGTGTCTAGTGCTTGTGTTGGTACTTAATGTGTTTAGAAGCTGAAGAAATTCTCAAAGAGTTGTTTATTATAATTACATTAAAACAGTGATAGGAGCTGCAGGTTTTTGCCAAAGTTTTTGTTCGGCGTTGGCGGGATGGGCGGCCAAGTGTTGGCCCAATGACCGCCCATATTACTGCCCCCCATGAAGAAGCTAACCAGTTGCAGCTTCTTTCTCGGACTTGGCCTATTGGCCTTCGCGGTTTGCCGGACTCTGGCCAGCGAATTCCCAGAACGGGAATGTTGCGATCCGGTGTACCCTCTGCCTGCACCTCCTGCGTCGACAACACCCTATCCTTCTGCCGCCACTCCAACGGGACGATCAGGTAAGAAAATTGCTCAGTTACGAGGTTAAAGTGACGCTGAGATATATTTTGTTACTTTTAAATTTCTTCACGAAACTAGAGACGTTCTGTTTGACCGTACACGAAATGCAGCAAACAGGTTACGAACTCTTTGTTCTTATAATAGCAGGTTGACGATGTCATGACTCGGGTGACCTTCGCGCGCTCGGCCTTGCGTCCGCGTACCGAAAGCTTCAGAGGCGCCCAGTGTTAGACGTACTTGATGGAAGTTTTGGAAGTTAATTGGGCAGCGTTGGCGGGGTTTTGTGTAATAACAACAAAATAAAAGTCATCACCTTTCGTTAAATATTATTATACTCATCGACTTAAAAGATACAGTGGTTTCCGGTTAATTGGGACACATCGGGACTAGAAGCGGCTGCCCCATTTAACCGGAATCTACTGCATTAAATAAGCCGGGCGTGTAGCATGCATGGGAGACAAGACAGATGTATGCAAGATTACTGCTTTCTGGGTTGTAGTACCGTGTAGTCCAGTAGAGGTTTACCAACGTTTCGGAGGTTTCTGCTGCCTCCATCATCAGGGCGATGTGTCATTACTCATCACCTTTATTGCCGTTAAAACCTCAAATCCTACGGAAGTTTAAGGAAAGAAGAAACTTGGAAGACCTGGTCATGAATGGGGGGGGGGGTGGTGGTGGTATGAAAGCGTATCGATTGAGGGGTGTGAACTAGATTTATCTAGTTTTAGATAGGGAAGAGTGAATGTTGATGAAACTTGGAGTTCGACATGAGAACGAAAGTTTCTTGACTTCCCGAGGCGCTGACTAATTAGCTTCCTGATAAAGGCATTGCTCCACGGAGCTATAATGACACGCTCCGTACTTCCTCAGTTTAGTCAGCAGTTCGCTTGCGTTCGTCGTGAGATTTTAAGTAAAAATTACCGTAATGCTGAAGTGAAAAGAATAATTTACCGCTTTAAACTTTCGACGCAGTGGCTGTGCGATCGTCCAGGTTTGGTGGTCACTTTTTACGCTGATGTTGTTTTCCTCGCGTGCGGTCCTGGTTCGTTGGGGCGGGAACGAGTTCCCACGGACTCCGGTCAAGATAGACGCGAATGGATTTTTCTTTAGGTCTTAAAATAAAAAAAGAACGTGGCGTGTTCTTATGTTCGTACTATTCTTAAATGTCGTGTTATTGAATGAACAGCCGAGATATTTTTCGATGATGTGCCAAATATATCTTCACCCTATAACTAATTAATCTGCATTAACACTTTCAATTCTAAAGTAGTTTGTATCTGTAATAACTAATTTTCTGGAGCAGAGTACTTCCTCAAAGCTGATAGTTTTTTATTCAACCAAGAATGTTCCTGTGTTTTATGTAATCTGAGATTTATTACAGTCTTTAAAAGAGTACGCCACTGGTCTCTATCCTGACTCCAGAGCACACCCTTCCAAGATCCATTTGAATGTTATCCTCCCATCTACGTCTATGTCTTCCAGTTTCCCGGACCGAAACCTTGTGTTCACTTCTCAGCTTTCGCTAATTTAAATAAGTCTTCGGAGCAGATGTTAAGACATTGCGGTTATTGAAGTAGTTTCCAGCGGTCATTAATAGATGTCACTGCGTGTACAGAAAATAGACCTTAAACATTCTGAATATATTTTGTTCGTCATTGTTACGATAGCCCCGAGACTGATTTCGTATTGAAATCAGAATTTCGCCGTCATTATTTGCAATGTGGAATTCTTAACAATTGTAACGTGATGGAAACAGAAGAACTGTAATGTAAGCTGTTCATTGTTGGTAGTTGAAGATATTTTCATACGGATTTTGAAGGGAACTCAGCGAGAAGTCGGATGCCCGATCACAGTATTTTCGAAGCGATCCGCTCGGTAGTGAAGTTCATAGGTCACGTGTTTTTTCGGAGCCTGTGACAGGCTTGTACTTGAACGTGTAACGTCATTCATAATTTGTCAGTCTGCTCTCTCGCTTCTGCATTACACGGCCACGTAGACGCTCGCGCAAATAATGCATGTGCGTTTAGTGTTCGCATTTGTTTTGCAGAAAATTTTCTGTTCGTTACTGAAGAAATGATCTTTGTCGCATGCGTGAAGTCCGAAACTAGTTAATCCAAAAGCCGTGTATCCTGTTAATTGTTTTTAGGAATAGGTACGTTCATCGACGCGAGTGTAAAATTAAATTGAAATTCTGTATCATTTACAGCAGATTTTATTAATTATTCCGGCGTTTAGCAGCAAAATAATTGGAGACGTAAATATTTGAAAATAATTCGGCGATGGTATTACAATTTCGCTTTATTTATTTTTGGGCGTTGTCAGTTGTCTGTTAATTTTTCGTCAGTTTCCCTCGTAAAAACACGGAAGTCGATCCATCCTTCGAATATTTTTCAGATCTCGATGAACACAGTTGACTGGCGACACTTAGAAACCTCCTCAGTTGGGTCCGGTAGACCGAGTTATTCCCGATCTGACGAATTCTTTTATTTCTTTGTTTTAAAACGAGTTTCGGCGATCGGAATAGCTCAGTCTACCGAATCCAGTAGTGCAGGTGTCTCCCCCCCTTATAAAAAGGACAGTCGTCCATGGCCTTCTGCCCCCAGATTGGTTTCCTCACCCAGAACTCGCGTTTTACGTGCTTACGTGAACAGACGAAAACGAGCACAGAAAATTGGACGTTTTTCCAGAAACAAGTTCTGACGATGTGAGGCGTGTTTGGAAGCAGAGGGTCGTCACTTCGAGCTTCCCGTGGCAGCTACGGGATCCAGTTTAACGATTAGCTGAATTTCTTCCAGAATAAGCAGCTGTTAATTCCTTAAATAACATTAGAAATTTGATTTTTGTAGTGGAGTAATGTTTTCTTTCTTTAAATCTTATTAACACGAACTTCGACTTCAAAGAGTTAAGTCACTGTTTGTGGCGTCTGATTTCCCTAGTACGTATCTAAACTGTTATGACTTAATTCGTATTAAGTTTAAGTTTAAAAACATTCTATTCTAATATTTGCAAGAGTGTGTGTCGAAACGCAGGGCGAAAGCAGTTGATTCGTGCGTCGTGATATTAATTACTGGCGCGAAGTTGTTAATGATTTTGTGAAAACAGCGACTGCTCGGAGAAAGACTGCAGGCCACGTGTGCAGTCGAAATGACCAGGTGTTCGCCGGATGTCGCAAGGTCAGACAAGCAGCTCGCGCTGTTACACGTCGATAGACGAGGATCGCCGGTCTTAGTGCGAATCTCGTGTCATCTGATTGATTTCCAGTTTAATTGAGCCAATTTGGCTCCAATGACTATTGCTGTTCAGCCAAGCTTTCATTGCTTCGCGTGGTGTATAATTTTACTGTCTGATATAATGGAAAGGTTGCAGGAAGATTTGTATTTTGTCATATAAATATTCTGCACATGAAAGTTAATAAAATTATGTTTCTGTTGAGGCGAAAGTTCTTAAGTTACTCGAACGACGTGTTTATTATGTCTTAATGAAGGAAGGAATATTTTAACGAAGTAACGCGTTTTATTTAGAAACATAAAGTCGTTAAAATTGTAACAACATAAAATATTAATCAACGGTTTGGATTAATTTTACTGTAATTTATTCATGTTTAATCGTCATTTTTGTAACCCATTTTGAAAGCAGTCGAGGTGTTTCGGAATCGTCTTATTTCCTTTCTACGCTTAACGTGTGTTAAGACATTCGGCTCATTAAACATTGAAACAGGAAATTCTGCTAGTTTTTAATGTAAGAAAACATGACATTGCAGAAAGACATTAATACGTATGATCGATTAATTATAATTAACATTTTGTTGAGTAACTAGTTACAGATTGTACCATCCTTTAATTACGAGTCGTATATCGTGAGTTTTGTTAAGTACCAGAGCATCAATCAGCGTTTACGAAGTCTGATTAGATCGCGTTAGCTCTTGTGTCCGGATCCCCTGTTTTCAGCTGCACTTGTATCGCGTCTCAAGGTCTCCTCCCCGCCCCCTCGGCCTCATCGTGGGAAATTGCAGGTGTCCGGAGTCGCTTTCTGTTACTCGTTTGTCAACTAATTTATACGCCTTTTATGAAACGCACAATGCCCAGTCTGTGTGTACAGCCCCCCAGTAACATTGCGACACCCCTGAAGACTCTACGGATTTTAATTAAATTTGGAACTGGTAGTCTTTAATAAAGTTACTCGGACCTGATTCTGGTCCGCGTTGGTCCACCGCAATCTACAGGCCACGTTTCAGACGCTGGAGCGTAGCTTCTGTTAACACAGAAGGCTTGGCGTGTGTGTGTGTGTGGAGATACAATTCATCGTCACTTTACCTGAAACACTGATGACAGTTACAGTTAAAGACCGAGCAATGTGCAGAAATTTCGATAAATAATTCCGGAACTCTGAACGCCAGGCAGCTCTACAGCTATCTAGTGCTTCAAAGCGTCGCGATGCGTATTTCGCCAGTCCAGGTAAATCCGGGAATGGGGAACGGCTATAACGGTATACTGCCTTTTTATTATTCAGGAGAATTTTCAAAGAACATTTAGCGGTGGAGTTTTAAATGGCCACTCGGTAAATTGATATTATTAAAAAAACAAGGAAAACACAGCTCATACGTTTGAAAGAATTTGGAGGGCGGAGAAAATGGTGGGTTGAACATGTAGAATGACTTTCCGTTCTTATGATATTCGTAATGCGCAGTTAAATAACATCACTCGTCTCTGAAATGCGACGATGCACTGGATTAATTCGTCGTTGCCGAAATTGAAATTGAAGGGAATTGACACAGCTGATCTGTCAAAATTAGATGAATTCTATTCTGATGACCTTAAAGTTCTGCAGTTTGCTTTCAACGGGAAGGAATCACAAAACAAATAGCAAAACTTTCGTATGTTAACTTCATATTCTGTTCCTCAGTTCAATGCGATTTACAATGTACAGAGTGAAACGAAATTTGCGCAAAAGCTCTCCGTAGCGTTATTTCTTGATAAAGTGAAAGCCGAGAGAATATTATACAAGATACGTTCTGTGACGTTTAGTTTTCCTAAGAAACGTCACCGTGAAATGGCGCAAGCTGTCAGATGGTCAAACCATGGGCGCCTCGTACCTACAATGTGTTCGAAGCGGCCTCCGTCCATTTTAAGGTGGACGCCTTAACACGTTGGCGTCGACCGTCGCTCGAAGCCTTGAGAGATCTCCGGTAGTCCTGGGCGGGACTGCCTCAATGCGCGTTCTTCTTCAGGTACTCCCACAGGAAAAATCCATCGGAGATAGCCCCGGCCATGCGATCGGCCCTCCACGTCCAGTCCACCTTCCCGGATGTGCCGCGTTCAACCACCTCCGGATATCTTCCGTCGAGCTGAAACCACAGCTAGAGATTTTTTAGCCTGCGAGGCAGCTCGTACGGCGTCTTCACTGGTTGGCGTCCGTACAGTCCGTGGGCGACCTGTAACGTCACTACATAAATTTTTTTTCAGAATGAGCCCCCCCCAAAAAACAACAACAAAAAAAACAAAAAAAACACGCAGTCACAAACGCGCTTTTACCATTCACCGTGTGCCTTTAATTAATGCGATTTTAATTACCGAATTGTTACTGACGAGATGGGCGTTGTTGGAACGAGTCAACTTTCAGGTGGAGGAGGAGGGCTTAAAATTTAAATTATGGTTGCACTGTGTTCGCATTTTACGAAAATTCTAAAATTCTGCCGACTGAACAGAATTTTCCGCGTCATGTAATTGTCGCACTCACGTCTGTGAATTTGTGTGTAAATACAAGTGTAAGATTTTATATATTTCAGTAAAAATGTAACTATTTATAATTATGTCTGAATGATGTCTTCTAATACACTTTCCCCCTTCGCACAAACATTTTCAGTTTTGAAAGCCATTTTTCAACTGAAGCACTGATGAACACATTTTGGATAAACCTAGAAGCAGTTTGTAATTTGTTTCAATTCTTCTTCTTAATCTTTTTGGAATTCGAATTCGGCATCAAGAAATACGATTTTATTTTCCGCGTTTGATGCTACCCGGGTAAAAAATACTTTTGATTCTTTGCCAAGAGCCGATGACTGTGGTAAAATGATTCCCGTTCTGAGGTACGGGACAGATTATGGCTTCGAGTCGTGTTTGTGATTCAGAAGCAAAGCTGTTAATTTATTCGTCACGTGAATGAGGAGAGGCCTTTATAATTAACTGAGTTTGAATTCCGATGTACCGTAAAGCATATTTGTTTGCTGTCACTGTCAGTTTCGAACAAATGCAAGTTTGCTTGTCTCATAGACAAACGCTTAGTGCACAATTTGCCCGGTTTCCTGGAACCGATTGGTGTCTGTCATGACGTCGAAATAAACTTCGGTTCCGTGCTTCAAAAACGTATTTGCTCCCTTTAAAGCGAAATAAAAACTCGTGATGCATAACAATTTAACGAAGAGAGCGTACATTTATAATACATTGAGGTACGTTTGGCAATTGTACTAAGTAAATGCACGATTTTAAAGTACTTTAATCGTTATCTGTTCCCGTCATTCAAAACTATTCAAATATCAATAATAAAAGATAAAGATCCAAATTGTTCTACCTGTATTTAGACTGTGAAAGCACGCCTCTAAGTTAAGCAGTCTGAAGTATCTCCGTCTTTATCTTAGATTCAGTTTTGAAATTGACAAAGCAGACCTGCCAACCTAACAGAAATCCCGTAATTTATTTTGTAGCGGTATTTTTCAGAGACGAAACAAAAGCGTGTATCTACGCGTCAGTTGGGCTTATAATCCATGGGTACTTAAATTGGCAAGAGACGAAAGCACTGAACTTAGAAAGGAGTGCGTATATAATAAATGTTGATTGACGCAACTGTTCTTGTAGGGCTGCATATTCAATACGAAGAGCACCCAACGGCGTTGTGGTTTATAGAGGATCTGTCTCAGAATCGGGGCAGAAAGTCTTGTTCTTTTTGGAAACGGATGGAATTCCTGTGATCGTTTCGCGTGTGAGAGGAGTTTTGTTTCTTGAACAGTTCTAAGCAGAGTGACGCTCACTTTGTGCAGAAATCTGACTGCCGTACGATTCTCGTGTAGTGCTGGAACTCGTAAATTGTCCACGTAACTTTTATAACGCACTTGAATCCTCCAAGAAAGCTTAATTATGTGATTAAATGCGCTTTGTTTAATTCATCGTCATTTAATTGATACTAAGTAAAGTATTTATAGAGTCACTAGTGTCTTTGTCGGCCTGTACAAGTGTGTAGAATTATGAATATGGCCTCTTCTATAATATTTTTGCTCATTTGTTTTATATTCTCGATAATAAACAAATTCTGATGAGTTAGCCAATGGGAATGAGATAGCATTCTGACGCTTCGCCGGGCTTCTCTCTCTCTCAGTCGGCAAAGTAGCGGGCCCTCTTTTGATCTTACGACAGCGAAACATCGGGTCATGACAGTCGTTCTTCATGCATCGGTCATTAATTCATGCCGATATTTAAACTGGCTTTCTCGTTCCAAGACTTAGTTGACAATTCTGCCTGAAAACTTCTGCCAATCAGACCAACGTACCGAAGATAATATTTGTACCACGGGGGGGATTCAGGAAGCTGGAAAAATTACGTAATTACAGAATTTATAATTGTCGCTCTTCAACAAATAGGCCTGTTGTTATTATTAATGTAAGCAATGCAAGGGGGATTAGACTGGCATGCACGTAGTACGCTCGGGGCAAATGATAAATACATGAAATTGGTTTAATTTATGTGGCCTGGATTCATCTTTAGAATCCTATAATCCCACAGTCAGTCAAGAAATTTACCGTCGAAAATGAAACCCCAAAGGTTAATTACCGTATTAAAAATAGCCCATAATGGGGCCCGATCTGAACCAGATATCTCCGGGTTGTGACAATTCTTTAAATGCTGGTTAAATTCTACGACACAGCTTGTCGATTTCAGTTCCTTTCTCCCGCTGCGACATTTTTAGTAGTGGCAATCCTGTAAAAGTGTTTGTTGCGAGGAGAGGGACCTCATATTGTGACTTAGAATAGAAGTGCGTAAGACTGACGTCGTAGATAACTTAAAGCTTTTTCGAGTAAATCTGTTTCCTGGTGTCAGGGGCTTCAGACTTAATGAAACAACTTTCACGAACGTGCTTTCAGTGAGTCTGAAAGTTTTGTAAAACTCCTGATGCTGATGTGTAATGAGAGTGGGCCATAATCTTTATTATATTATTATATACGATTATAACTCTAGTTGTGACGGTCCTTCGACTTGATCCATCGTTCAGTGTATTAAAAACGAAGCCACGACGTCTTCTTCTTATTCTTCAGGGACTGGGAATTGCCTCTTCCGTCCGACCCGACGTTATAAGGGAGTTTCACCTGAAACGCAGTGGATTCGTTTTTAACTTTGCTGCTGAACTATGGCACAAATCCAGAGGAAAAGAAACGAACAAAGAACATAATTTTGTATTTCGTTTCTGAGTAATTCTCAGTCCTGTCCAAAGAAGAGAACTGGGATCACTTGAGTTAATTAATCTTAAAAATTAATTGAGTTGAGATTAATTTCTTAATGTGTAATAGAGGAAAATAAATTATTGTAATATTTCTACCCGACATTATTGAACTGAATTTAATTATTTAATGTATGGAGGATCTCATTATGAATTTTTATTAATCCCCTTGAAGTGACAGGAGGGAGGTGCACAGTTTGTACACTTCACGAAATATTTTACTGTAATAAAATCAAGGAGTTTAAGACGGACGGGGCGTGAGGTGCCCGTGAGGGGATATGAGAATGCCTGAGTAGAAGGGAGTCCTGGAAAAACCTACGCGAAGATGCAATGGCTCTTTGAGAAATAGGTTTTGACAGTGTGGATTGCAAGTGTCATGCTCAGGATGGGGGATCAGCGTCGGTGTGTTGTGATCACGGTAATGAACCCGGATTTGTTGACTAGCTAGCGTACTAGCAGCTTGTCAAGAACTCCGGCGTCTTGATGTCAGGCATCGTTTTAGAACACAAAAGTGCGCGTAGGATTTGTGGCTAGGCTCCTTGTGCGATGCATTCAAACAACTTTTCGTGTTTAATGCCCTTCGGTTTGTTTACTGTGCAGTTTGTGCAAAGAAGTTGCCTTTGTAGGCAGATTAACTCTGAAAATAACTGCAGGACTGCAGAAACCAACATTTCTCTTTAATTTTATTGTAGAAACCTCACAATGACGGTCTTATTTATAGGTTACGTGTTTCTTTCTAATTTCCTAGTTCTAAAGGGATTTCTAAATGAGAACGCGTTGTTCTGCCTCTATTCATCGTAACTTAGCTTAACGTAGCTTCTGTAAATTTTGCACAGTTTTCCATTCATCAATCATTAATGTAACCAGCGTGGAATTAATTACGAAATGAGACAGCTTCGTAAAATGTGCCATATTCCATCTCCGCACTTTTAGACGTAGGAATAAAAAGCCTCGAAGCATTGTTGTAGGTCCATTGTTAAGTGGGATATCTATAGACATTAATTTTTACTTTAATTGAAGTGCGGATTGTGGTAGTGTCGTCGTCAATTGTTGTACTGGTTATCGACGTTTCAGAGGGACGTATATTCTCGATATTTACAAGACAACACGACTTATTCCCAGGAGATCACAATCAATTTCATCGCCGTTAGATCATTGTATCTCAAAAAAGCGATTTTTTTTTATTGTTTGTAATGCAGGAAATTTGAAGAAACCTGTAGTCAGACATTGTTGAACTCGCGTTATATCCTGGAAAGGATCAACTGTGCGAGATTGCAATGAATAATGAGTGTTGACATTGTTACATTGTTATTGGTACGATTTATTAGATCTGATTGTGTCCAATTTCTAAGAATCAATTTTGCAGTGTTAATTATAGTTTAGTTAGATTTATTGAAATGTCAAATATTAATGGTTGTCTGTCTTGCTTGTTTCTCTGCAGCATCGATTTCGGAATTTGTATGAATTTATCAATTTAATGTTTCGTACCAGTAAATTTCCCTGAGCTGAATGGAGTAGAGAAATGTGCAGTGTGTGTTGGTAGATGTTCTTTAAGGATCGGTGACCTTGATTGATACGTCGCTCACTTTACAATCCCGGATGTAAGTTTATTAACTCGTAAAAATTTCAGCTTTTACGTGTCGTTCTGCTGGGGAGTCGAAGCTACGTGTTTCGGTCTGTGCCTGTGGGCCTACAAAAAGCCTTCCTTATCATCGAATTACGCTGATTCCTACGTATCTGAAACTGTCAAGGAATTGCACAATCTTTTTCGACAGCTGTCCTAGTCTAAACAAAAGCCGTACTGGACTTTAGCTGATAATTGTCACAGAGTAGACCTTTTTTATCCTATGATATGACCTTTGGACTTCGTAAAATGTTCGAAACAAAACAGGTACGATGCATTCATCAGGAACGTACAGCAAATTTATTGAGCAGGCAAGCAGAGAAAGGACGTTTTCAGTAACCATGTCCAACAACAACTCCACAGTGCATAAACAGGGGTGTCCAAAGTGCTACAAAGAGATTACCATGTCAGTACAATCTACGGCAAAGCTGATCGATCCTGCGGCTGAGAGACCTTAATTTTTCCATTTAAATTTTACTACACGTGTGAATACACTTCTCAGCTGTCACTGATGGCTTCAACGCAAACAATTCGGACTTATTTCCTTCCCAAACAAAATGGCTTGTGCTGAATAGACGTCAAAAATACGAACATCGAATGGCCCATGAAGTATGTGTATTGTTACCACCAAGTTTTTTGGGCTCAGATTTTACCAGGACGAATTAAACATTGAGCTACAAAAGTTGTGTAAATTTAAATAACATTTATAGCAATTTTCATAAATTGTGTGAACATTTCTGAACGTACGCGGACTTACACTTTCGAAAATTAAGGAAAGGACACTCGTGAAAGACACTATTGCGTCTTTAAGGCTATTAACAAGCAGATAAGGGAACTTCGGAGACAGAATTCAAAAACGGCATTTCCTGAAGTTTGAGACGAACTTCCTCAACATTTTAAAGTCTATGAAATCGGTGTGCGTCCTAGGAATCTCTATAACGTCTCTTTTCTTGAAAATCCTTTATTAAATCAAGATTTCGTCTTGCAGTCGACGACGTCATAGAAGGAAATACGGTATATCAGTGTTGCCAACAGCAGCTTGATGAACAGACTCGTCTGTGTGGGACATTGTACGTAAACTGTCTTTTCCACTAAACTAACTTCGTTTCTCTCTTGCGGCTTGTGCCCTTTTTATTCCTACGCCTTCAGTAAAGGAATTTTGATATTACTGCTGTTTCTACTGGGGTTCGAATCCCACTTCATAGGTAGAGAGAGACCTTGCGACGGGCCGATTCCTTCGTCCAAGGAGTCCTGCCAAATGTCTAAATAGATTAAGATAACCACGCAGAGAGAGAGAGAGCGAGAGAGAGAGAGAGAGAGGTAATGGTTTATGATTCGTGTTTATTATTTAAACGATTTTGGCTGATATTACGTATCAACTAAAGTCAGTCGGATGTTGTTTTAATAAACCTGTGGGTCTTTAACTTGAAGGTAAATTTCCCCCTGTTCGTATTTAAACGCCACGCCATAGACACGTAAGAGAAATGATTTCTAGCTCTTATTTTCTTAACCTGGGGTTTACGTAAATGTTAGGGACTAGCTTCATGCTCTGCCAGGAGTACCCCGTAGGGGAAGACCCCGCGATACCCTCAGGATACGAGGCTGCAAATCCAGAATAAAACAATCCATCAGTCCACAGCCGAATGTTTATATCTGTTCATCAATTTACCGCGATTGGAACACGTTGGGTTTGCGTGTGTACCGTGTGGGACATCGAGAAAAACAGATCCTTTTCAGATGTGTTTTTCATTTTGAAAACAATGTTGTTTTCATTTCATTCGATATTGTACCGTTGTGTGCTTTTTATTGTCAATATTTTACTAAACCGTTTACATCAGCGTCCGATCTCGTGGTTGGCTGCTGCTACAGCGGACGAGGACCACAAATGCCGCTCTCCTGTTCTCGTGCTCGGGGTAATAAAATGGAACATAAGAAAGGCTTCTGTGTCTAAGGAAGAAAGAAATACGCCCTTGTATCTTGGTAGGACTTCATAGTACGGTACTAAATTACATGATCATCTTATTCTTCTGAAGTCCTGTTCTGTCTGGTACGGTCCGCGAGAACACAGAAAGGTGTCCATGTTCGTGTTTGTAAAATTAAATATTTTACGTGCCACTGACTGCCCGAACGAAGGCTCGTTACGTGATGAATTAATTTGTGTTTCGAAACATTTTGTAGTGACAGGAACTTCGCCCCCTGACTGCTCCTTCCCGTTTCATGCAGTGATCTCAAATGAACGTTTAACTTTGTTGATGTTAGTGAAATTTAAGAAGTTAAGCAACGTAGATAATACAGGATTAAAATATCATTGAAAGTTTTGAATGTATTCATAGAGAAAATACAGTAGTTCAGTATTCACTCTGTTTCCAGTATTAGCCAGCTATAAATGTCGATAAATCTAATTGAGCAACCAAATTTAGTCTGTTTTTCGTAACGTGACCTACTGGGTCTAATTACATTAAGTCCACAGCCGTCTTCGTCTTCGTTTAGTCATCCGTCCTTCTTCCACATGACTCGCAGGGCTAGTAGTCCAGCCGCGCGCCACAGTTTGCCGACAGAAATACAGTAATTCTGAAAGCCAGAAGTAGATTGACGACTTTTTGTGTTCAATCTATTCATCATTTTACAGGGTATTTACTTACATGTATATTAAGATCAATCCAGAACATTCGTCAAGGCACATTTATGTTACCCATTTTAATATTATCTTTTCCCTCGAATTGCCAAACTATTCTTTTCAAGAGGCTATCTCGTAATTATTGTTATTGTCACAGTGAACTCTTGGGAACCGATGTGTTCGGTGTCGTTGAACGAAGCCGTAGGCCTGATCATGCCTTTCCATATCG
This sequence comes from Zootermopsis nevadensis, assembly GCF_977971745.1. Lineage (NCBI taxonomy): Eukaryota > Metazoa > Arthropoda > Insecta > Blattodea > Termopsidae > Zootermopsis > Zootermopsis nevadensis. The sequence continues at coordinate 14,148,527 of NW_028259138.1, forward strand.
AAGAGCGAAATGCAGGCTTCTAAATTGATCTCGTAGTTTTTGTGGTTTGCAGAGACACTAAATAGGCCAGCTGAAAGGAACACGTGTCTGAATAACTTGTATCTAGTTTACCGCGTTCTTCTCTTGATCTCTGTAATTTCCAGTGAATTTTTGTGTCTTTGATGATGATGTGGATATAATGTAGTGAGCGGGAGGGTTTGATGTTCTGCTTACCTTAAACCTCACTGCAGTGTCAGACGTTAATTAGAGAGAAAAGAAGTACGGATTGGAAACCTGGTAAGTCAACACAGGAGCGGCTGTACCGCTGACGCTCTTAGTTGCAAGATCTCCATGGGACCCAGTGAGATAAATACGCGGATTCAACATTTACGTCAGGTATAGCCGATGTCGGTGGCCTCTTGATGTTGGGATCGCGTTCTCAAATCCCGCTCAGTTCATCGACGTTTGTCCTCGACTTCCTGTTTTGTGCTGTCGACTGTAATCGGTGACCTTCCTTGAGACGGGCTCATCACCAGTCCAAAAAGACCTGCCTACTGACGAAACTATTTTAAAATTTCAGATGTGTTTCTAAAATGAATCAGGCCACGATGTTTTATATGTAACAATCCATCGCGATGGCATCACTTACGTTAGCTATAATTGAAAACGAGTATCTGATTATGTAGGATTTTGCCATGATGATGGAGGCGGCAAGGACCTCTGAAACGTTAGTAAACGTCTACCAGACTACACGGCGCAACAACCCAGAAGGTATCTGATTGTCGGTATCGTCACAGTATTTAGGATATCTTATGAAGATAAACGTTAATCCTGTCTTGAAGTGGCTTACCACAAAGGCGTATTGCGACGTGAGGGTGAACTTTCATGAATTCGTAACCTCGGGTATAAATTATTACAGTGTTAGGCTTCGTCCTTTGCTTTGTGTTCTGAAATGTATGACATAGGACGATTTTTATAAATTAGTTTTAATAATATTCGGAAGTTAATACAAAAGTGGGAAAATGTCAGCCACCAATTTCCTTATTAAATTATTATTTTCCACGCCACCGTATTATTATCATTATTATACAACTGTTTCTTGGGATAATGAGGCTTGAAGTGAAATTTGATATCTTGTAGACTTTGTTTCTCTGCCCTCACTGCAGACATTTCATCTACAAATTTCTCTCTGTCGGTGCAGATTAATAAGTAGAGAACAGATTTTTAGGTGCTATAAGCGGCGAAATATTTATCTCCCCCCAAGCGCCTATAAGGCGTATAGTGGGACAGCTTTCTAAAGTTACAAGAACACGGACTTCATACTCAGAAACTCTTACTGTGACAATAGGCCTGCATTGATCGTCCATTATGCAGTCCGTCGGCTTCACGCTTCGAGTAAGTGCCCTCAAACGCAGTTTGAGTATAATCGTGTATATCATGTTCGCGTTTAGTGTCCGTGTGTTGAACCAAAGGGACGTGTAGCCAGCGATTGGTCACAAGGACGTGTTACATGAAAGGAACGGTACTGGGTTGGGTTAGGTTAAACAATAAATGAATTTGTGCTTGAGTAGTTAAGGGTTTTACATTTGTCCAGGGGCTGGGGGTTTATATTAACCCTTCTGCAACTTTGAGAAACGAGAAATACAGTCTTTTTGTCTCTCTCCATACTCTGACACGCCGGAGACCCGATCAGATAAAATGCGTCGTTAGCCAGTTTTAGCTATCCAGACGTTGAGTCTTGCTGGCTGGAGCATTTTATCTGATCGCTTCTGCTTTGTTCCGGTTTATGTAGTACCAATAAACCACGGAAGTAGAACAAGACACTTTATTTTTTGTCTTTAAATGTGTAAGCCCGGCTAACACGATTAACACGAACTCTCAAGCTCCGGGTTTATCTGTGAGTGAAATTCGTTCTTGATGGAAACAGCTCTTCGACATAGATACTTTTAGTTCAACGATGTCCATCTCAAAACCTTCCCCAAAATTTTACGCGATCTTTTTTAAATCGAATCATGCGTAAAATAGGCAAACGTGACTACATTACGCCTTCGTAAAGACCGTAGATTTATTTGAAATCAGTTTTAACTGACAAAGCAAATCTCAGTTCTCGTTTTAGTCGAAATTTTACTTCGTACAGTCTGTGTTCTATTATATAAACCTGAAAGACATTCCGCATTCTACACTTGCTAGGCAGGAGAGAAATGTAAGGGGCAGAAGGATCCCAAATACTCTGATTTCCTGACGTCTCGTTGCGACATCCTCCGCGTGTAAATTCTGTGTTTGCCGATCGATTGCTTTCTGATATTACAGGTTTCCTTCCACGTCTGGCGCCCTGCAGTGCGTTCCCTGAAATGAACTCTTGTCTCAGAATAAAGGCATCTAATATTGACCCTTCTGAGAACAAGTTGCATTCACGGGAAGAATTTTTACTTTTTAAAGTTTATATCATTACGCTTTCTGGATACATTTGTTTTATTTCTGTAGTTAATACTTTATGATTCAAGTCCTGTCTTTGTATGCAGAGCTCTCGTGGGAATGTCAGATTTCCCTACCCCTGAAATAAATCTCAGCGTTCTTTTTAGTACGAAGTTGAACTGAACAAGGGAAGGGGGACAGTTTTACTTGCATTTACTGTAATATGGAACTATCAGTCCGGTTAAAATCGCGTGATAAAAAATATGAATCATAAAATTTTCAATTCAGGATGACCGACGATTTTGTCCTAGATCTTACGAAGTCACAGTAGAACGATTAGAAATATATTTGGTACGTGGGCTCCATTTTATATTGCTAACAAAATTTTAAATTCCTCGGGACGAGAAAGCCATTTGTCGTAGAGTGTCGAGGGCTCGTTTAGGGAACTTGAGAATATTTCTGAAAGAGTGATCGTTGTTCTTAACCGCGAGTCTGGCTGTACGATGCTGCAGTAGAAATGGCACTTTGGTATTGTTTTTGGAGTTGTTTGAAGCTGTCTTATACGTCACCTTCACAGACAAAAAAAGTGAACAAACCATAACTTACTTTATACGACGCTGCAAGGAACAGAACCCAAGATGGCCGGATATGGAGAAGACATCCGTGCCTCTTTGACATAAATGAGATTGAATCCGTCGGATGACTTGGTACTTGAATATTCTTGGGGGGGGGGGGGGGGGGGTCGTGTAATTTTATAAATTCGTCGAAACCAAATTTAATTTCGCCGTATCCAAGCTGTGAAGTCTGTGGAATATCTAGCAGAAAACGCAAATATTAACTTTTGCGAAACGTGTGATTCAGTGCCTGATATCGGAACGCTAAGGAAGACGAGGGTGTCGGTACTCGGTAGCCCTGTGTTTCAAGAGGCGAGATTTGCACCAACATGCAGTGCATTCCCTTTAAAGGGTTTGTAGTACCTTTTCCCCTGAACGACCAAAAAGTTTGTGTGTCTGTTTCTTAGTGTCATAATACAGAATGTTCAATAGGAAAAATAAATACAGTCTTCCCCAACATTCTGCACAGTTGTAACTGTGACAGTTTTTAATCTCTTTCTGAGATATTTTTAGATTCACATTAAAACTGATTAGGCAAATCTGATTAACTGTATTTTTCCCGGTTGAATTACCCGTCAATAATGACGGGAATATCTGAACAAGTTCTCCTTAAAAACAAATTTTTACTAAAAAAATATATAGCAGTGTCATGAATGTATTGATCAGCTTGCAATACGAAGTGTGCTTCGTCTGAATTTATGTAAACAAATCAGTTTCCGGTGTATAATTTAATCAGGAGATAAGAAATAAAACAACGTTGAAAACGAATGTTTGTGTATTTCGGTGAAATTATTGGAAAATGCTTTGAAATTTCCTCGCATGTTTTGTTAATAATAAGATTAATAGCGAAAAAAGTAGTGAAGAGTCAATGATTAAATCTTACGTGGAAATGTGGCTTATCTGAATGAGATATTTTCATGATTTTCCTTAGTTTGTCTAGGATAGAGTCCGGTGGCGGGCTTTTTTTGAACACGGTGATGAACCTTTGGTTTCCGTGAAGAAAGTGGACTATTCTTTGAAAATCCGTGTATGCAAATGGAGGGATAGTATTTTGAGTTAGTTCATGCTCTTTTCCTTTCACATTCTTTATAATTAATTTTTTATTAATATTCCCATAATTCAATATAATGTAATACGAGGTATTCTAAGCTTTGTTAAACAAAGTGTAAGCGTAGATAAAGTCTGTTAAAGGCAGGAAAGCACGTTTCTGAAGTGTTTCAATGTCTTTAAAGTTTAAAGTATTTCTTCTTATGACATTGTACAGTTTTACTTTGTAAACTGAATTGATAAGCCCGTACAACGAGGACATGTCAAGAGAAATTCAATGTGCAGTGACGCATTACCCTTTGTGTTCTCCTTGCATCCATGCCCTTGAATTTTAAACCGTGATTTTAGTGGCTGTACGTAAAGTAATATTTATTGAAATATTGGTCTCTTAGTATATATTTAATTTTTTTCCGAGAAAGATCAACACCTCTATGGCGTTATTCTTTATTAAAATATATGTACATACATTCCTTTGAAAATTGTGTTGTTAAACACAAAGAGTATGAGACGAGAGACTCGGGGATTCTTCGTATCAATCATGATGTCTGTTCCAAATGATTGATGGTCTTACAGTTTTTAAATTTTCATTTTCGTATGACCCAGCAAATAAAAATGAAAATCAAAGTTTTCTAAATCGTCGCAAGAATTTATGAAACGAACTGCTCTCGATAACGTAGAATATTAGACTGCACCCCCTCCACGACTAATGGGCCAGTCCCGGGCGTTAATTTATGATGTAATTAGTAAATCAGTTATGTTTATCAAAATGGTTTATATTAGAAGACCTAATAATGTACAGTATTATTATACAATAAACGAGCTGAATAATATAGTCCAATAGGAAATTGAAGGCCGTGGAGTAAAGATAAAATATTCTGAGACTGGAAAAGTGGTTATTGATTACAGAATTATCGGTTTCTGAAAGAAGCTCGTGCTAAGGGGGGAGGAGGAAAGGAGGATTAATTACAATAAATTTGCAAGAAATGATACGGAGAGATAAGACCAGTTAATTTGATTAAAGAAGTGGGCAATAGGAGAATGTAGTAGCAGTTCTTACATCAAAACACTTACATAGTACAGCATTGATTTTAATCGAAACTTCTGTATCCAAGAGCCTTTATATTATCTGATGAGAGACGAGACTCAATAGTAGCATCTTACGTATAATGCAAGGTTAACATTTCACTTTCCTGAAGTACTGGCCGAGTTCTTCCACATTCGTTGTTTGTGGTCTTGAGGATTATGCTTTAGTCTTGTAAGAGAATAAGCTGTAACTCTGGAGTCCACATCTCCACCGCCCGCGGAAACCTCAGGTCCCGTGAATGTGGTGTTGCAGTTTCTGCAGTAACGGCGGCCCATCACAGTAAGAAGGGAGCTGAGATATGCTAAACCCCAGAAGAATCTTAGTTCTGACCATGAAACATTTGTATGGGCTTGAAAATAGAAAGCATAAATGAGAAAAACTGTTTGTTAGACCACAATTACCCTTTTTTCTAACTGTGATTAATTAATTACTCTTGTATTTTAAAGAAATTTTATTAATACCTTTATTGCATAATTAATGTTATTATTTTACTTGTTCGATGCGGAAGGAAGATAATAAGATTCAGCTGCAAAATTTCGTAACCTATATTCATAATATAATCTACTACTTGAATGGAGAATTTGTCTCATCCTTATGCACTTAGCCACTTTTCATCTCTCTGTGCTGTTACGTTTATCTGTATGTAGTCTGTTAGAGACTAAAGATGTTTTCAAATTCTTTCGCCTTGTGAAATCTCCGGAAAAAGAGGAACACCGATGAGGACTCTGGAAACGGAAACAAAGAGAATGTCACGTGGGTTGAGGTACCTCGGAAACATGTGCCGATAATTTTATAACCAGTAATTGTGTGGTTTTTACGAATTTACGTATTACGTGCTGTTAAAATTGCTCTCACACAGCTAGACCCAGCGACTTGTGAGTGAATTCCTCATTGTATCAGTTTTGGACAGCCCTTGTATGCTGACAATCCGCGACAGAATATTCCTTCGACCTTCTGACCGGATGTCACACTTATAAATAGATAAATCCGAAAATTGTATCAAATATACATCAGCCAATCGACAATTATAATTGTCTAACGGACTGTTTCTGTATAACTCGGGTCTCTTTATAGGCTGAAAGGAGACAATTATTGAGAGGCTTCGATATAATTTATAGCTGCCGAACTGTTTAATCAAAAGTCACCATAATAATTGCGTGCGATATTAGAAATATTGCAGAGGTCATAACTACATACTTCATGATTAAAAGATCTACAAGTGAAATTTTCTAAATTGGCGTCAGCATGTAAGCTGTTACGAGGCGTATGATGAAACAATTTTCTGTTTACCCTTCTATAAAAACACTTCTACAATATCAAAAATTTGTAGCGTCTCTCGTGGTTGACATCGGAGAACTGCGGAGGCAATGTGGGTCACAGTGCACAGTGCGTACCAAGAAACTGAGATATTCAATGATAGCGTCGTATCCGATGTTGAGGTTCTGTGTTTGTACCTCGTGATTCGCGTTCGTAAAAATATGCGTACTCTTAAAATTTGGTGGAAACATTGCAAGCTTTCTAAATTTGACGAGACTGAGTTGGTTGCATTGGTGGGCAGGACAGACTGAGGTACGCAATAACTAATTCAAAATTTCTGGATTCGATCCCTAGACTTCATGGAAGCGGCTACACCATGTTATTTATTGCTAGCCTTCATGAAACGAAGTTGTCAGTCAATTCTCTGTTGGCGTCCGGTGTTTTCGGTTATTAAACGTAATTGAAAATAAAATTGAATGTACTCATAAATAAATCCATAATGAAATAACATATTTATTCTCACACGGAAATCCTTTTACGGTGACCGATTGTTCAAACCAGTTGTTCTGGAAGTCGATTGCAGTCTGTACCCCGCTCTGTCTCACCTTTAATTCTGAACATGTATTGCGTGTTTCATTTTGGTATTCTAATATAATTCTGGAAGCCGCCACTGCTGACTAAATCTCTTCAGCACGACTTTAAAATATTTTCGTGAATTATATTGACCGATCTTCGGAATGCATTTGTTTTATGTACGATGCAACTCAATCTTCGAATTTACAAGCGTTCGTCTCCTTTAAAAAATTTTCTCTTTCCTTAATCGTTCAAGCACACGCCGGAATATTAGGCTTCAACAGAATTAGTTATTACTTTTCATGATTCGTACCGATTCTTTAAAATCGTCCATCGTTCAATAAGTCATCCCGTGGTTTAGAATATTCTGTGGCTGATCCATCGTTCAATAACAGATAAGAATACTCACTCTTACCTTCTGTGTGCATTTTATATTTGCTGTACCAGAACTACTAGCCTAGATCTTCGTTATAGTTCTTATTTTTCGGGAATTATTTATTATAACACAGAAGGAGATTTTCATGAATTAAATTTTTGTAGTTTCCTTCAATCCGTGATAAAATTCGTACGCTATTTTCTGGACACGGTTTACACCGACACCTTAAATTTTTTTAAAAGCTCCTTAACCCTTTGAAGCCGAAGCTCGTCTGAATATTATTTATGAATTCAGTCCGTACCGCGAAGAAAACACTACACCTCACCATTACGAAAATCAGCTGGTTAACCCTTTGAAGCCGAAGATCGTCTGAATATTATTTATGAATTCAGTCCGTACCGCGAAGAAAACACTACACCTCACCATTACGAAAATCAGCTGGTTAACCCTTTGAAGCCGAAGATCGTCTGAATATTATTTATGAATTCAGTCCGTACCGCGAAGAAAACACTACACCTCACCATTACGAAAATCAGCTGGTTAACCCTTTGAAGCCGAAGCTCGTCTTCATAATGTTTACGAATCCAGACCGTACCGCGAAGAAAACACTTCACTTAACCATTAGAAGTCGAATCAGGCGGTACCACATAAGATTTAACAAAAGAACATCCCGGTCAAAGCCTTAACCTTCATTTCGCCAGCGTCAGTAAGGAAAATCAGAATTGAATTCGCCTTTGCGAGATGATCAGGCAGTCTTGGTCACGTGATAACGAAGTTATCACATCTCATTAGTTATTTCCTTCTCCCGACTTTGGCTTTGTATTTGTTATTTCAGCCCCGCCGGCAGATGCCGTGGAACGAAAAGGTTTCGGCTGGACCAGAAGTCAGCCGAGGCGCCATCTAATTAAAAGCTCTTCGCATTTCCCTCCAAAAAACACATTTGTAATTGAGCAATTACAAGACTGTAATTACAGCTCTCGACAACATAATCGTCTGCCAGATTAAGCTCGCAACTTTAAAGTAATTGAGATTTTTCTCACTAACGGAACCGTATAAAGTGGCGTCCTATCTTACGTAAAACTTCGTCGAGGTATTTATTACACGCCCTGGATGTTTATTGCAGTTTTCTTCTCTCTCTGGTGAGGATTAGAAAGGAAACTGTAATAATTTATTATACATCGTAGATCCGCGGGAAGACTCTTTTTCTCCTTTAATAGTCCTGAGTTGTTGAGTGCGATTTCAACTGTAGTTAGTGTTCCTTAATTTGAACCAAAGATTCGAAGCGGATGTGTTCATGTGTTAAAAGTTGGTAAATCCAGCCACGGAAATTACAGCGTTTCAAGACGGAAATTATAAAAGCTGGAAACGCTTAAGCTGGAATTCGTTATCACTGGATACAGCCGTTCAAATATTCGACCTTCCAAAAAATGTGGTAAAAGTTCCCTGGAAAGTCTGGTTAAGGTCGGCAAATTCTGTGCTAAACTTGAGCTAAACGTAAGTAAGTTTAAATTTATGAAAGTTTTAAAGACAAGTATTTTTGTAGACTTTTGATTCTGCAGTAAGTAACTGAGCTCTGGATGTTTAAGGGGTCTTAAATGTGTAGCCTTTTGTTTGGTATACGCGTAGACTGGGGCTGACGAATCGAACTGTCATAGTTTAAACATGATATTTCGTGATGTGTTAAATATTAACGCTGTTTTAAGTTCGCACTGAAAAATTATACTGAATTTAAGTGTCGTATGATACACGTCTGTGGAGGGCTTTTGTAAGTTGATGCTATGCTGACCTATCTGGTTCTGTCCTCGGAACGGTAGTTGTGTTGGGTTCGAAGCCCGCGTATCTTGCTAGGACGTGTCTGTGAACATCGTATTTTATCCGAAACTGATGCTCAGTGGTTTATTTTACGACAGCCATATCGCGTATTCCAGTCCGATGCTTACGTTTATCTTGTAAGCTTGTGTACAAGTCGGCAGTCCGTCCGTTGGTGAGGTTCTGGTGATTCAGTTCGTTAATGTCCTTTATTAAAGTGGAACATCGGGTATAAATAAGGTTTAATAAAATCTCGCTCCCTTCCCCAGACGAAATACGTCGTATATTCGTCACAGAAGCTGTTTCGTTAAAGATGTATACTAAAATTAATTTATTAATTTATTCTGGGAATTAACGAACTCCATGAGTCACTGAATGATGAAACAGTCGATGTCCATAGGAAACATTACACCTTAAATAATTAAGAGTAATCAGTGAGTTACATTTGCAGTCTTGTTCAATTTGTGTTCGGAATCGGATAATCGGATAGTCTAGCAGTGACGTAATACATTTTCAAAAGCTCCAATAAGAATTTAACACTCGACTTTCCATGGGCAAAAGATTAATACTGTGCTCTATGTCCATGTGCTTAACTTGTGAAGAGATTCGGCCGTCTTAACCAAGTATTCTGTAATTTTCCTCTGTCGTAAACTGACTAACGCGCCCGCTTCGTTCACCCATAATCCGCCCATTGTAAAGACAGCTTCAGAGCTTTATTAAACGTGGGGTGAGGTATCGAACCCCGTCGTCAACAATTTCATTCAAGATTGTAGACTGTGTTTTGGTGTAATGAATTCTGAAACAAACAAACAGATTACGCGTGTTGTGGAGCTTAACCACGCCCCTTTATATCCCGTGCACTTAGTAGCTGCATGTTATTGCTGGTAACTCTTTATTGGTGTCTTGTTCGACCCCGAGGAGGAAACGATGTTCTAAAGGTTTCTGATAATGGTTAATTCAGTATGCAAACATTGTGTTGAACATTGTCCATTTTCTGAGGTGTATCTGATGGACTAGATGTTTCGGTTGTTTATTCTGCGTCCATCTTCAGGTGATTGGAAATTTATATTGTTATAGATTATTGTTATTACATTTAATATATATTTTAAGGCACAGGATGTTATGATATTTTCATTGTTGATAATAAGAAAGTTGTAATGTTGTAAATGACACTATTGTACGAATTAGGAAATGATGGTGTTCTGGTTCATATAATTACGCCCAGGAACGTGCCGAGACAATAATCACTTTTTCAGACAGCCAATGCAATTTTTCTTGATTAAAATTCCAATTGTTCCTTCCTTTCCATAACAAATTGCTGTATTACTTAAACAGTTAATTAAATTAATGCATTATATGTTATGTTGCATCTCTTTTAATTATATGTTTATTAATATAATACGTACGTATAGTTATTATTACCCTGTTTATTGCAAGATCAAATTTATAATTTCAAAATGCATTTCTGTGGCAGGAGCGCGGTGTGACTTATTACCGTGACTGTGGTTTTAGGCACTCACTAATACTGATGATAGACCCTTTGAACACAACATTATGCGAGTTTCTGAAGTTTTGTTTCGTGCTAAAACTGTGAAATGTGTCAGAACGCTGTATTAGACTTAAAGTTATCGCTGGCTTCGTCGTCCCGGAAAGAAGGAACAATATAATTTCTGGTGACACTTGTGAAGAACTTGAGTGAGGTTTAAGAAGACGGTGCTGTTGGCGTGTAGTCGCATTCCTAACTTTTTTTTTTGAGGGAACTTTAGTTGTTGTTGTGGCTGTAGGTGTAGACACGACTTTAGTGACAGTTCAGAAAGCAGGGCTGACACTGTTACTGAATACCACATACCGTTACATGGCGCAGGATATGCAACCTTTTATCTAGAATTTCCCATCACACGTCATTTGCCGATAGAAAACTTGAACAAGGTGGCAAAGCTTTGCCATTACCGTTGAGTACACACTTTATACATTTAAAGTGTGATTAAATAATAAGGCGTTTACGATTCCAGAACATTGTTATGATTACGCTTCATAGCGCAAATGTTACTTAAGTTATTTACAAACGAATGCATTCACGCACTGCGTTTCAGTTAGGTGAAGTAAGTCCGAAGTGGAGGATGATGCTTAATGCGTAACGCGGGACTTCGCATTAATCGTACAAGCGCCGACGTTTGTCACAGTAAAACGATGAAATACATTTCTGTGGGTTGGACGTGTAGCATGGATGGGACAGTAGAATCCCTGAAGGAATTTTGTGGCGAAACTTGCAGGAAGCAGGAGGCAGAGCGATGTGGGACATGACAACTGAAAAACCAACAATTTCTACGGAGTGAGTATGTAATTCTAGTTTCAGCCTTGCTCCCTTAGACTCGTTGCGGTCATCCTCAGATAGAGCAGGCTGTATGCTCGTAAAACCCTTAATGAATAGTGCGCTGATACTTAATTTGGCCTTATGTGGGTAGAGCCGTTCCCACCAAGTCTAATGGCGAATCTACAGTGTGATGACGCGCGAGAAGCAAAGTGTTCAAGACCAAATACTGTGGAGTACTTTCTTTTATCGCAAAAAAAGAATTAAGTTTGTCATAACAAGAAAAGCGGAACCAACGTATAAACGTCGTAACTCTAAACCGATGGTGAGTCTGACGCTTCTCTTCCAAATGATGTTTTCGAAAACCACTTTAAGAATTGCGCTAGAGCTTTGAATCACCCTGTATATGGATTTTAAATTAAGAGTTAGTGGCCTGTTTCTCCAAATTCGCCTGAAGATTCTCACAAAAACCGCAAAAATTATCATGAGGGTGTCCGATAACACGGCCAAGGTTCGATCTCAGTTTGCCTCTGAATACGCGCTATTAGATACGTGCTCGACGCTGGATCGTGAAGATACGAACTGGATTGGGTAAAGCCGCGGTCGTGACTTTGTGCTTCCTTCGGTATTAACTGTGTGGAACTTAGGGGCTTATTGGCTCAAGGCCTGCTACTTAGTCACTGATACGTAATTTCCTTCTCGTAGACAATAATGCATTACTCTCGTGGTCGCTGTGCGCCCTTTTTGGCTACTTTTATTCTGATCTTGGCACTCAGGTGACGCTGATGCCATCCGGGTTCGTGATTGGTTGTTAGGTAAAGACGCCTCATAAAGTCTGGCAGACAGGAACGGAGAATTTAATGAAAGTTCCAACACTTCTTAAGAGCATTGAATATTAATATAAAGTTTTGAAATGCTAATCGTGGTTAGTGAATGTCAAAATGAGGAATTGTACTTCTAAAATAAGACCCACATTAAAATGCCCATTTAAATGTCATTTTTGATGGTTTCTTGCCGGGGAAGTTTGTTCAATTTCGATGTAGACGCACGTTGAATCAGAATAACATAACGATTCTCAGTTTCGTTAACAGTAATGTTGGCAGCACTCTTTGAATCGGCCATGGTAATTCAGCGATACATTTTCCCTTGACGTCACTGCCTATTTTCCGTGCTGAAGACTTTTCTCGTCAAAGCAAGTGCTCATGTAACAGATGAAGATGCTTTATAAGATAGGGGTCAGTAATATCGGCTGGTGAATTCTTAGGAAGTAAATGTTAATATCTGGTTGCAGTTTATGACGGTCAGCGAAATCACCAGTTATTTTTATAAACTATAATCGAAACAATCATTATCTTCACAGTTTCGACCATAAATACAATTTCAATAAAAGTTTGTGTAATCATTTATAATTTAAACTTGCTGCAGTGGCTTTTGAGTACATTTTAATAATATGTTATCAATCTACATTTTATCTACATTTCTGTTAACAAAATTCAATGGTTACAGAATATTAAATTTTGTATTAATCAAATATTATTTTAAATACTTACAGCTGCTTTATTTTATGGACATAGCCACTAATTTTTCTTCATCATCATTATTACCATTATAAATCTATATGACCGCTTTCTCTGCTAAATTGAGTTACCACGGTGATCAGAATTGTTATTTAAGCAGAAGTGATTTCTTACACGTGGCTTTGGAGAATCTTATGATACGTCTAGATTGAAGTCAATGACAGCTTAATTTATTATTCTAATTTCGTCTTCACGTGGTTCTAAGTATTACAATTTTTAATCAAATACTGAAATGTTACTAAGATACCATTTATATCACAACTTTCACCCATCGTCACTATCTGATTTTTTTATAAAGTTTGATTTAATTAGCCCGAGTTTCGAAGATTGCATAAGATTTTTAAATTTTTATTCGGGGCACCGACATCAGATAGTAGAAAGTAGCAGCTCTTCCCTGATATTCTGGTATCCGGATTTTTAACTCTCAAGAGGCAGACAGATCTGTAATTTTCTTGTTCCGTTATTAATCTCTGATTATCTGATAAACTCGAGGAAAGATAATACAGAGGGAACGAAAATGTATTATCTCTGTGGCGCCTTGAACGGTTTCCGTCGTCCTAGGCTAATTCTTGCGTCGACATTGACTTGAGTCCTATTTTGTAAAGAAGTTCAGCGTACGATCTGTAGACTAAATTTCTTACGGATTTCGAAGCGCACAACGAGTTAATTTATGCACAAATAGTGTGGACGTGGCAACAGCCGACGTTTCTAACGAAAGTAAAAAATAAAAAAGTGTCTTATTTTTCGCCAAACTATGCAAGAAATGATACTACGCTGATTGTAGTGCTGTAATCGATTTTGCATCGATTTCCAGACGTACTCTTCAGATGCGAATGCAGGTAATGCCCTCTTTTTTTTCAGACTTAAATCGACGGGAAGTTCGGCAGCTGTCGATTCCAGATAAGAGCCTGTACGAGTAGTCTATAAATATTGCAACTGCATAAATTTGCTCAGAGAATCGGTATTTATCGCCGTGCTCTGTCCGTTGCGAATTAATCTTTAATAAACATTAAGAGAGAGGAGTAAATGCCTTGGTAACGAGTTGTTTTAACTTCTCTCAGAGAAGATTTAAATGGAACTCATCTCGTTATTTGTTGTCGTGAGTCGCATTGTGTGTTACGTGGAAGGGAGTGTAAGAATGAAAAGTCCATCTCTTCAATGTGTTTGACAAATCCCTTTTAACAAATGAATTGCAGTGCAGAATGAAATGGGATTGAAGCAGTGGAAAGAAAGTGAATGTTTGGAAAGAGACAGTTGTTATGTAATTTAATGCACTATACTGGTAGTCCAATGTGGACATGATAATCGTTTGCTCTTCGTGGAGAAGCTGTGAAAAAGTCGACATTTTTCAAAAAGAAAATGAAGGCTTGTTTTAAAAAAATATTCAAGTGTTGGAGTGTTTGTGTGTATCTCTTTGTTCACACGAGGCACTCCTAATATCGCCGTGGGGTTGTGGGCATGCCGAAAGGATTCACACTTCAGATGCGTCCGTAGGACCGCGTTTCGCGTTCTAGTCCCCCCCCCCCCCACGGATGAATTACGGGTGCCCTCGGTGAGCAAGGGGGCTGGAGTCCTGCTTTACGACGTCCGTGGGGTCCTACTTATTATGCCGTGTGGGGGGAGGAGGGTAATTATTCGGGGATTATAGGATTTGATTTCGAAGCTCAGATGTGCATTTCAGAGTCAGATGTTCAGTTCTCGTTGCCCGCTGAAGGTTCAAGACGGGTATGGAGTTTGCAAAGGATTTAAGAGACATTTAGATGTACTCTTGAGGCAAGAATCGTTTCAGAGGCTGATAATTCACCGAGGCACTTCCGACAGCAACTGAAGTCATTTGAATGTGATGGTCTGTGGCGACTGAGACGTGTCATATGGTGAGTCGGATCCTAGTTTACCGACGTCAACTGAGATGCATACTTAACAAGTCCTTACACATGTCCAGGAACGCGTTAGTTTAACAAGACTTGTAGAGATGAAAGAATCAGAAAAATATATCGAAATCCCAAGGACAAACAGGTTAATACACAGAGCACGTGATACTAGTAATTGTGGCGCAGGGGGAAACTTGTGACGAGTGTCCCGTCTGACTAGGGAAACCCTGCTTCATTTACTGATAACCCAAGCTGTACAGTACTGAGCATGCAGCTCGCCTTCTGTTCGATCCTCTGGAGTCATCACGCGAAAAAATCGGTTGTCCTTCGGGATGTAAACATGCCAGCGTGGGACTGCAGAAGACGGCCGTTCCTGAAGTTGAATTTCCTAGTTTATAAACTTTTTTAATGCTGTGTAATGAACTCTTAGACATAGAATATGTCCTCAGTGATTGTGTGAAAATAAAAACAATATTGCTATTGGTGTCATGAGCCCGGAATATTATATAATGTTCAACTTTCAGGTTGAGTAATGCATTAAGATACGGCAATTGGGCCAGATACAACATTAATGAAAATTACAGGTGTAGATTTCTCGACATTTTTGGCAAAGTCACGTTTGATGACACTTTCTCCGTGCTACAAAGTGTTTAGATTGATTACATTTACATTTATTACAACTACGTTTGATGATTCTATAATTGACACCTGTATCCGTTGATTTACTTAAACCATTGAATTATCATTAATTAAACTGAAAGCTTATTACGGTAATTTCAGAATTTTTAAAGAACATTCATGGCAAACATTCAGCCATTTCGCTATGTAACACGGCCACACTGATCACCTCGAGGAAACGTATCAAGGCCTAGTTCATGTCGGTATAGAAGATGATACGTACATTTTCCAGAACTATTATGCAGTGAGTCTCGGGACGAGGCAAAGACATCTCTTGAGAAGATGTGAAAATATTTCAGTCTAATCCAGTTTTCAATTTTCAAACACTAACTCAGTCACAGATTCAGTACAGGGGAATAAAATAAATAAAAAGGAAAAATACATTAAAGAGTAAATGTGTTTACTACTGACATTATCAGGGCGATAAGCAGGCAACGTGCGAATACCTCGGTCGAGATGTAGGAGCAGGTCGGACAAGGCAGAAGGCTGGTAGAAGCTGGAGGACTCGCAAAATAAGAGCCAATTGGAATACTTCTGGGATCCACCTGGTCTCTTGGGGGGGGGGGGGGGGGAGGAGGAGATAAAACCATGCGAATATGCAATAAAATGCGATGTGTTGAATAGGGATAGGAAACAATAACGTAAGGAAATCAAATAGAATGAAGAAAAATATAGAATAAAAGAGAGAAAGTAAACTTTAATTAATACAAAGCTACACAAAGCGAATTCCACGGAAACGCGTTTGCAGGTCCGACATCTGATAAGGGCTGCTTCTACTCAACCTGCCTTATCAGACCTTTATCCGTGGTGCCCGGTATTTCTTTTGTTTCTATTTTTTTATTCCTTGTTTCTTCCATTTCCCTTTCTTATGTTTATTTCCTCATTCCACAAGCTGCATTTTCGTCTATATTTACCCCTACCCGCGGTTAGGCTGTGGTCCAGCCTGCCCCTTGTACCTCAGACCCTGGTCAGGGAGGCAGCAAGCACTTCCGAAAACCCGAAATCAGACAGACGCCATCACACACATCAACATATTACGTTTCAAGCCTCTAACATTTTCATAATAAATGTCTAAGCAGCATTAGTTATTAAGATGGGGTCTATATTTTCGTTGCTTAGGCTAAAAGCCGCTATTAGCTTGATATCGATTTCCACCCCCCACCCTCCAACCCCCGGTCACCATTATGACTACTCAAGGCAGATACAAAAGACATTTTAATGGAGGTCAACAGCAGACCTCTCAGAGGAGTTAATCTGATCTGAATTGAATTTCACGTAAAATGGAACCATCAGATAGACATTGTGGCCACACCCCAGAATTATTGATAGAGGGGGGAAAGTCCTCTTCATAAAGAAATACATGAGATAATGCTCTTACGAGTTGAATCTCGTCTTCCTCGTGGTACATATCACGTGCTAATGACATTGGTTGCAGCTCCTCTCGGAATTAATTTTTAATATCACACGTAGTCACAACAGGTTCAAGACATTACGTAAATAGACACACGGTCCTAACTCTTTTAGCCACAACTGGGAACGAAGTACGAGGTGCGATCCCTAATCAGTGGTTTCATATATTTATAACTCCTGTTAACGGCGTAGGGGCGTATAAAGCCGCTGGTTTTCCCTTCTTCTGCGTCTCAGAATTGTAAAAAGCCTGCGAGCTTATTTGCGGAGCGGAAGAAGGCTCTCTTGAAGATTCTCGAGTGAACTTCGTTGGCGATGAACCTTGAGTAGACTAAATTCAGTAACTTGGAGTTAGAACTTAAGCTGAGTTAACTCTGCAGGTCCCGTGTTCGAATGTCAAGAGCTTCGTTGTCGTTCTTCAGTTGCGTCATCGATGACCGTTGTGCACGTGGGCTACCATTTAAGTGAACCATTTCAGCTTTGACACGGGTGGAAGTTACGTTCTGACAGGTGGTAAACATAAGTTCCCTCTCTGGTAAGATACCTTTTCTGTACCATCGTAATTAGAGCTAATTCGTCTAGTGTACTTTCTTCGGGATTATTGATGAAAGAATATAAGCATCCAAAGTGTTAATCTGCCCTTTTAGTTTACATGGCGATTCTGTTTGTTAGAATTTCAGTTTAGTTTGTCCCTCTTAACGAAAGATTCAGAACAGGGGTACACAGTTTCTATCTCATAACCCATGAAGCGCCGATACTAACTGGACCATAACTTCTGTTTTCCTTCGTGCGTCCATCTGCTTACGTATGTTCGCCCCCCCCCCCCCCCCACACCTCTGACAATGATACGGTACAGTTAAGTGGTCTGTGGCCACGTCCCAATGTCACAGTTGATTTAACAGCTTTATACGTATAAGGACCATTTTTAATAATATAAATGTAATAGAGTTCAAAGTATTTTGTCTTCCCGTCTGATTTGTAGGAACCTAAAGATTAAAATATACAAAACAATAATCTTGCCTGTTGTTTTGTATGGGTGCGAAACATGGTCTCTCACTCTGAGGGAGGAACACAGATTGCAGGTGTTGAGGAGGATATGACCTGTGTCCATTCTTAAATACGCAAGGAGTCAGTATCACTTACTGAAGAGTATTTATGTTATGTCATGCTCTCGAGATTAATGGACCTATGTTAATTTTGCGACATAGACCGTCACCATTGTGATGATCTGCTCTTGTATACCCCTGATTATGTTATGGAAATGTGCGTTTTGACTTTCTTCACAGAGTTTTGGCCAGCTGTCGTTGAGCAGGTTATAACAGCGTGGACTTAATTTTACTCAGCAAATTTCCTCCACAAGTAATCAGAGATTTCCTTTACAAATATCTCGATTTATTTACTTTAAATTCTCGTTCTGTATTAACGTTTGCGTTTTAAACCCTAGATGTCACGCCGGTCAACGCCACATACATTAATGCAGCACTGAGTCTGTGCGCCGTGATTTGCGAGCGTATGGGGCCATATCAGAGGAAACGTCTTCCATTTAACAGGCGGACCCTTGATTAAATTAATTTACTCTCGGAAATTCCGTGTAACTGGAAACCCTCCACAATTCATATCGCTCTCTCATATAATGGACGTCTCTTATTAATAGTTTTATTGCCGGAGAAATATTTCGACGCCATGCGAACCTCCGCCGCATATTTATTTTGTGGATGCGGAGATCCACACACTCGGAACTGAACAAAAGGTAAAGTGTCTATATTCTTGCTTCTTAAAAGAAGGCGGTAAATGATAAAAAAATTTTGTTTTGGAAAGACAACCTCTGGAAATGTGTCAGGGGTGTCGAAAGCAAACTACAAAAGAGCGCGTTTCTAATGAACAGTGCGAAGTAGAAACGCAGTAAATAACAAACGTTTGTCTCCTGTAGAGACAACCCAGTTAAAATTATGGTCATTTCTTTTTCAAAAATTATGCTCACTAATGTAGAAAATCCGGGCGAATTTCCCCGAATTTTTGCATTGTACAGAAAACAGCGAATTTAAAAAAAAAAATCATCTTGGAGCGGCAGCCCAGAAAATATTATCGATTTTTCTGTGTCGAAAATTGGGCAGTGGAATTTTCAAAAGCCTTTTCTCCAAAAGGAAGGAATGTTAATCACAAACGAGAGTCTTTGTTCAGAGATAACCCAGGAAAAATTGTAGATTCGCTGTTAAAAGATAATTAGAAACAAGTGCGTCGAAAAGTAATAAAACTACGCGTTTAACCGACATGGCAAACACAAAATATGTTTCCTTGGAGCGACAGTCAGGGAATAAACCTTGTTCATTTCGAAAATTATACATTGTGGTGTCCAAAAACTGTTAAATGTTATTTATAAAAGTGGTAATAGCAAGAAACCTTTTTCATTGAGAGCCAAGGAAAATTTGTATATTTGTTACAATTCGATAATTAGGTTTGAAGGTGCCCTGAAAATACAGTGGTTCTTTTCTTGAAAGAAAATTTTTACAACAAAGATAATTTTTTTTTCCGAAAAGAATTCTCAAATTCTGACAGATATTTTCCGATGTTTTACTTTAGGTCTCTCTCTATATATAATGTTATAGCACTTAATTTTAACCTTTGGAAGTGAAGTTTTGTGTCTGATATGTAGCAAAATTGAATATAATTAAGCCACTCTTTACGCAGTGGGTTTCGAAGTCCTGACAAAATCACTCTGCTATCATAGCAGCAGCAACGTCGGTGCTAAGTGATGCTAAGTAAAGCTCACAATCGGCTTTAACTTCATGTCCCCTCCGTCAACGCTCGAGGGAACGGCTTTTTCGTCAAATCCGGTTTGCATGTCGTCAAATCAAAGAAGAATTTTCAGAACGCGAGGACGTACGAATTCGCTTTTGTTCCAGGGGACACCGTGAAAAGTGTTTCAGATATTCATGTTCATGTTGCAGACTCTGATACATCTCATTCTTTAACGCATTATGGCGAACAAACTCGGAAAGTGATTTCTGTACCGGAACACAAAAACAAAAACCATCATGCGTTTTTTTGCATAGGGCATTTAGAGACATTAAATTCGTCTTGTGCGATAGTTCCCACTTTGGCCACCAGAACTCTTCTCTTCGTGTGTGTATGTGTTTGTAGGCCTATACAGTTGTTTGTGTGTAAAAGTAATTACTTAACACAGACGTGGATTTAATTTTTCACTCGTATTATTTGAACAATTTGCCCAAACAAGAAAATTTTAAATGTAAGTGCAAAGGTAAATGGAAGGCAGACGCCCTGATTTTTTTTACAGTCAGAAGTAACTGTCAGATTTATGATTCTACTGTCCTCATCATATCAAACCGTGGGAAAGCTGAACTTTGAATTTCGGGGTTAATGCCTACATATTCAGGACCTGGAGATAAAGAAATTAATATGCAGGCCTAGGCCGAGTTGTCTGTTTCTTTGATCCTTCAAAGCATACTTCTAATCCTTGAAATTATATATCGTCTGGTATAAGGTTTCTTAAAGCTTGTGTTTTAAGACGGGTACTAACAAGTTATAAATTCCCTACTATCAAATCTGCCTTATTTATAGCAAAAATGAATCAAGCGATTTTCACATCACACCGTTATTTCCTACGTAAATTTTAATAAATTCGCTCTGAAAATAATCTGTACTTCCATACAATAATTTTCTTAATGATAACATCTCACTGATAATTCTACGATTTCTTATTCATCATCTAACCTGCAGTTCGACTACAATTTAAAATGATGTGTGTGTCATCTAATTTCCTCCTTCTTTTTCAAAAACACTGCCCATGTGACCTTCCAGCTTCCATTTTCCTAACCCCACCAATTAATACCTCCCTCATTTAGTGAGTAGTCGTGTTATGAAGTAAAACAACCAACTTATTATTTTTCATATGTCCTGAAATGTATTTTCTAACCAAGTCGGCTCAGTAATTTTGTTCTGTTTATAAGGAAATGCTGAGTTTGTCTGCTGGTTCTATACCAAGTTGAAGTTTTTTGTATAATGAAGTCTTTGTCACGACATTTTATAAGTACCTGGAGAAGGGGGTAAGGTCCGCGTCTTCTAATTAGTTGCCGCCGTGAGGATTGAAATCTTGACACAGCGAAGCTTGATAATTTGGGGCGGGGGGCTCTCGTGTAGTTGGCGACAGGGCAGGCATGAAATCAAGACAAAAGTAGGGGAGAAACAAGGGTGGAAAGTTCTTGAGGGCGAAGCTTGCAACACAAGAGCTTTGGGGTAACTGCAGAAGAATACAGGCCGATAGCTGTTTTCCTACACAAAATTTCTAGCAGTTTTTCATTGCATTATACCCAGGAACGCCCTACGAATAACCAGAGACTTTTCTTCCTTTGCATAAATTCAAGGAGACAAATGTATCCACCTCCTCGCCAATAATTTTGCCTGGAAGTCGGGCGTGTAATGAAAAGGGTGACACTTATGACGTTTATGTATTAACCATCGTAGATTTGATATGTATGTGTATATAATTAATGTAAAAACTTATATTTCACGAGTGAAACCACTTTTAAGTAGGCCACGACCGCTTCCTTTTACATCCAACATCTTCTCATTCGACGCTGTACAGTCTGAGATACTGAAAGAGCATCGTTAAATAAATAAATAAATAAACAAATCAGTTCAGTTTCACTCGGATAACAGATTGTTATATATTTGTTAGTAACTGATTTGTGTTTGAGAAATCTCCAGAATTATTCTTCTGTTTTCCATGTACTCCATTTCATCTAACTGTTCTCCACAACAAGAAATGATGTCACTTAAATGCAAGAGATGACGCCAGACATAGGTAAAATACTGCAGCCATATTAGACGTTATCTCAGATATATTTGAAATAACCAACTTTCGGGATTCGGCTCGCCTCATATTTTTGGTTAATTGGTTTGTCATTGTATTAAAGTAATTTTACTTCACAAATAATGGCGATGGTCGGGGACCCGATTCTAGTTAAGATTAGGTCTATATTATGTTGTTAGCATATAGACGCAGAGAAGCGGCCATGGTTTCGACCCATACGTAAGTCTTAAAATGAAAATAAAACCACGTATAATCCATTTGTTTGTTTGTTTGTGTCTCTGCCAGTCCATTTTCCCAAACAGGGAAGCACATTCCAATTACAAAAGGCCGACACAATGCAGTGCAGTTCATGCGAGGTGTAGGAAAGTTGAACATGAAAAAGGAATTAGATGCTTATCAACAGATTACGTATGAAACAGCGTAAGAATTATAAGTAATAAGATTGGACAAACTCTGTGAGGTACAGAAGTTTCAGGTTATGAAAATAATCTTCAGAAAATTGAAGTAAAATGAACTCTCCAAACATCATCAACAAAATAATCAGTCCGATATTAAATGATTGCATATGCACAAGCCCGTTAAAACGCTGATTTGTGTTTTCTTTTATTCTCCACGCACGAAAGAATTTAACTTAATTTTCGGCCTACTGAAATTTACAACCATAATAATACGAACAATGAATCGTATATATTATTTATTAATTGCAGCCATGTATGTGACTCCCAATTAATTGTGGGGCCGATATGGATTGTAGTCGTTTTAATTTGCATGATAATTATTTTGCTAGTTATGAGCGCAAACTATATACCACCTCCAACCTCTCCCTGTTCGCTCTACCATGGCCACCACAAACCGAAACATCATTAATTTTCAAATTGTATTTTGTTTGACACTTTAAAGTACACCGTTGTAACAGACGTTCAGAAAGTCTAATTATGAAGATCTGTTGGGGCCCTGTTTCTTAGTAACATCGAACTGATAACAAACATTTGGCTGCATGAGTGAACTAAGTCTACATGCGCAAACCCAAAACCATTACCACTTATTCGTGTGAATTTTAAAGAATTCAGAGACTACAGTAGCACATCTGCCGCCTTCAAAACCCGACGTTTCTGTAACAGAGAAAATTTCCTTGCCACGTGTCTAATTACGTCACAGTTTAACTGGATTGTTTTTTCTAACTAAAGCGTAACAATTGTGTGATAATCAAAATATGAGAAACTTGGCATGAATGTTCATAACAAGTATCCGGCAATTGACGTATGTACTCGTCTTAAACTAGAAGCGAAGATGTGAACATGGAAATATAGCACCTTTAGTTTACCTGAGTCTTCAAATGCTTTGTTAACCCTTTTATGTCGATCGGCCGCCTCAGTTTTAAATCATCGGACGCATTCGAGAGGCTGCCGGCCAGATTCGCGGTTGACAGTCAGCCACGCTGACTCATATTTTCGTGCGTTTTAATTTTGCAAGTGATAGTAACATGAGACAAAGCGGTCAGCACGAACTGGAACCTACTTGAATGCTAACCAAGAACTGCGTGCTACATGCAGTCCCAGAGGCACGCAACTTTAATGAATTTTACCTCACGTTAATAAAAAAAAAGGGTTTTATGTGGGACATAATCGTGTGAGGAAGGTCACCTTATGAAACAAATAAATCTTAGATCAAGATATCGTGTTTTAATCACATACTTGAGTTGAAATTCTTCGTTTGTAAAATGACGCACGCTCACATACAATTCTGCGTAGCGTTTGAGGGAGGGGTCATTATGAAGCTGAAATTGGAACGAAGTGGACCGAAGCTTTCGTAGCCTGTTTGTTTGCCTCTGTGGACTGGGGGGAAGGAGGAGAAACTGAGGGCATATTATCGGCTCAGTGAAATTTGATTCGAATTCTGGACTAACAATACAAAACTGAGGAGTGTTCACTGAAACGCTGTATTTGATGCGTGCGTTCGTATGTTTTATACACTGTAGTTGGGAGCAGATATAGCGTGGATGCATGCCCATTTGTTCACTATAAATACACATTAAAGTTCTTTGAAGTGTGTGATGCGATGGAACGAATGAATATAATTGAGGAAAACAAGTCTGAAAGGGAGATCACGTCACTCGGCACTTACAGCTGCAAACACAGAGTACCTCACGCACGTTTAGGGTCACTGATTAGTTCCATTAAGATGATTAAGATTTTACTTATTTTAACTTACTTTATTATTTTCGGAAATTATGTAATTTTAATCTCAAAGCTTAGCGGAATTCAGAATTCCTTGTACTGGACAATGTCAGACAGCCCTAAGGACATTCTTTGAGCTGAGAGTCTCTTCTCGACCTGTCTTAAGCTTCCTTTGGGAACGTCGAGAAATTCCAGAAATTTCATGAATGCCAGGGTTTCTCTGGGGCTGCTGAATCTCGAACTGCCTGTTTTATTTATTCACGGATTATCAGAACGTTTATGTTAACCGTGTTAGCCCGGGTAATGTGGCTAACATGAACGATGAGCCCTTGACTACATATATAAAGAAAACCTGTGTGTTTATGCAATTATGTGCTGACGTCTAAAACGTGTTTGTATTTTTGCGTGTGCTCTGAGTCATAAAATGTCGCAAATCCTTTTATTTTGCGGGATTTATTTTAGAATACAGTGACGGCTTGTCGTGGCTTTTGCCGCTATAATCCTGGCTTCATTGAGTTAACGCATAGTTTGAATTCTAGTCGATCATTGGGTGCGTTCACTTGTGTTTGTCATACTTTTGGTAACATCTGGACCGACTGGTATGGAAATGTTTGTTATGTATGCTTCGCTCGTTGCTTTGTTAATGCGCATAAAATCCAAACTATTACATGTTATGGTTATTCTCTTTTACTCCTCTGTTCCAATGTAATATATTTCATTTTACAGAGCTGCATCTGTTACGTGCCTGCAGGTGTTTGCTAGCCGAAGGTTAGGCTCTGTTTTTTACACAGCCTTTACGAGTGACGTCATTTCACGCGTAACACTAAGAAACTAGCCACGTGATTGATTGATTGATTGATTGGGCGAACGGCTAAATGCTACGAAGTAGAAACTACAAAGCTTACTAAATAATTAATTCATTCGAATAACGTAAGTAAATTGTGAAGGCTACTTAACTTCAGAAACATCTTGGCGACAGTCAACTGTTTAAAATATTTTAATATCCCTGTGCCAAGTAAAATGCGAAATTAAGCAGCTGGGTTTGACTCGCGTGTTTTAAGCTTTCTCTTGAATGTGGAGAAGAATTCTGCAAATCAATAGGTCCGCCTCCATTCATGATCTTGCTAAGATGCTGAATTCTTTAATTAATCACATGGCCTTCATGCATGACACTGAACCCCCCCCCCTCCCTCCTCACAGGCGAAAGCTTTGCAAAACAGAGGATAAATTTTAAGTTCCCAGTAAGTGTTCGCCTTATGAAGGTTATTATTGACTTATACGACCCTGAGTCTTGGTAATCTATTGAGCTTTAAGTTTGGCAGTTTTCGTGTAACCTACAGCCGTGAGCAAAAAACGAGTAACTTGTTTCTCATAATAGACGCCATTATAAGCGCCTGTTTTGACCGAATTAGAAATTAATGTAATTTAAATTTGAACTGGACCAGTTCTTCACAGAACTTTTTATTACGTTGCAAAATATCAAATACGGGTTTAAATAAACAAATGATTTATTTTTTATAATAAATATAGACTATTTATTTTAGGTTTCTCGTTGTCTTGTGTCAGAAAAAATATACCTTTTAGTTTGCTGTTTGTTAAAACTTGACAACAAGAATAATTAAAATACGTATTTCGTTAAAAAAACGTCTTAGGATGACGAATACAGGGAGCCACATGAAAGTGTTGATTTTCTACGGTAGAAATGTTATTATTCGTAACATAGAAATTGACATTAATTCTCGAATACTGTCTAAAGACCACTTTTTGTTTGAACGTGAGTTCAAACACATGGATTCGATTAGGACTTGCATTCATATTTACTTAAGTACACGCAGTTCTAATTATATTAATGTGCATCGGATTTAATATTGTAAACTTTAATTCAAATAATTTCTCATCCGCCGAGCAATTTAGGTGTATTATCGGAAGTGAAATTATTATTATGTAGTGGCTCTGTAAATTACAGAATCAAATCTTATTCGTATGCATGGGACATAGTTCCAGGCCAGATGTAGAAAGTGAGCTCCAAGGTTTTGAAATTGATTATTGCGGATGAGTACTGTTTAGAAGGCAGTGACTTGTGTCAGTGCGCTACCTTCGTTCATTGCAGACAGAAATTTACTTTTTTTATCTTTAAGGGTTTTGGAAGCCTTGTAAGATCCGCGTTTCTTTTGTCTGATAAAGTCTGGGTGTTGGCGGAGATCCGCCTGTATAAAATGCGGATTTAGCAAAGCAACTGGCAGCGTCAATGCTTCATTTGCATTGACTGACATGAGAATTCAAGTATCATGTTCATTAATCACCGCCAGATTAATCGACCGTGGATGCCGCATTTGGATCATATTCTAGGGCAGAATACTTTCATTATTCATGCAGTCAAACTGTGCCTTAAAATTCATGGCTCCATATTGGCGCATTGCGCCACATTGCATGACCGTCTCGTTGATGCTCCGATTATAAGAACACTCGCCAGAATTTGGGATGGCAGTCGCAGATCGCGAGATTTTTTTTCCGTTTGTCTCATGATATTTTTTCAGCTCATGTCCTCTCTGAAATTCTGAGGTCTGACTTATCCAAAAAGTAGACTTTTTACCCGCTGTATGAAGAAAAACAGGCCGAGAGTGCCTGAGGAAAGTAAGAACGATGAAGAAACACGAAAGTGGGGAGAATTACATGAATAATACTGTACCCTAAATATTGTTGAAGTGATGATGGATTGAAGATGAGATAAATGTTGCAGACAGTTAGAAGCGAGAGATGTGTATGAAATTGCATCCTTGCAAAACTTCAAGAAAATATGCCTCGTGGTTACTGATTACAGGATGATATTAAATTGGATATTATTATAAGCTGTAAACATCTGCAGTTAAATCGATCAGGTTATTGTTTTATGGCGTGCTTTGGGTGCGTTGTGGTAGGCCTACACATTCGGGTTGAGTGATGTTTGGGGAATCCTTCACGATGCGAATAAATATGAATTAATTCAAGAAAACAACTATTTGCATTTATTAAAAGTGCTTTCTTTTCTGACGTTGGCTCACAACGGTTAATGGATTACATTTCGTATTTGAACAAGACTGTGTAGGTTGCTTGTAAAGGTCCAGACGCAATTTTAAAGTTCAAACTACGTTTGTATGTACCGGCATGAACGCGAAAGCTTTTCATTCAACCGTCGACCTTGCGTTCGTGGGTTGTCAGAGAAGAAGGGGGGGGGGTTCTGCTACGCTTTCAGAAACTTTGGGCCCCTTCGTGCAAACAGGTCAGTCAGTGAGGTACCAGGCTGTGCAAGAGAAGTGCAACGCTTGAAACTTATCGACAGTATTTTCTTTTCGTGGCGATTTCAGGGACCGCGCGTTGCAGGGCGTGTCTTATATTAATTGTAAACGCACAACCAAAGTAACATTCGATTGTATTCACAATTCGTATTGAATCGCATATATTTTATTCAGAATTACCGTCACTCGAGAGAATAGTACAGTAAAACACACAATTCTGTTTTACTGTCAAAGGAAGAAATGCAACGTTGGATATTATGTAATCTGATGTTGTAGGAACGTGTAAGCCCACGCATAATTTATGTCCTGACAGAACACACATAAGTAATGAATTATTGACTGAGAATATACGAACATTTACTTTATTGATCACGTGTTGTATTCTGTTTATTTAATTATAATTTTTTTATAATTTCAACATCAAGCTCAGCGTTACAGAAGTGCCTGTCCATTAAGACTTTTTGGGGCAGGGGGTGTGTTATGTTCTATCTTTAATTATTGCCTCACTAAGATTTCCTCTTTTCTTTGCAGGTAAGACTTGGCCGACCTGTCCGGAATGACATCTGGCGAAAGATCGGCTGCACTCGTAATTCAGCAGCTGAAAAACTGAAGAATGAGACCATGCACGCAAGTCGCAGGGACTTCTGCGTTTTACTCCATTAATAAATATTTGCGAAAATTGCGAATAATTATTACTAAACGTACAGAACATTTGTCCAGTATGACCTTTAGATGAAATAATATAAAATGTCTATTATAATTTTGATATAGACCAGATCTGAGGTCGCAATTAAAAGTGTAAATCTGAACGTTTGTAGTTTTAACATTAAACAAATGCAGCTAAATGTGCGGACATTTTTTGTAATGAAGAAGGAATTACGAATTACAGGTGACATTATTAAAGTACATCATCGAGTATTGTCGTTTTAAGAAAATTAAAATTTGGAATAAATTTGATCTTTATTCGAATTACACGGACTGTTTCCACAATTCAGATGTGTAAATACTATTTCAGTTTTAGAAGTTATGTAGATTGCTACCTTAGGCCTTGATATATCACATCATGCAATGTCAGATACGATCCGGGCTTACAAGGTGATTAACCGCGTAACATGTATTTTGAAACTCGCTTATAAACTTGTCCAGACCTTGCGTTACTCTCGATGTATATCTTTTTTGGTTGCGACGCCGCGTAGAATCGACGGTAGATGTCAGCTGTTCGTTTATTTTTCAGGATGGGATAGAATTAAACACATGAATGAATAATATGAACGCATGTATGATCTCTCATGGTATTGGTTAGTGAGCGATTACACAGAAGATTTTGAATTAAATGCGTTTAGGATTGGAATGGGACACAATAAACTCTGATTCATGTAGAATTTACCGACGTCTCGCAATCGACGAGATTTTTGGATGTTATATCAAAAACTTGAATATGTAACATTTCTGGACGTAGTTCATATTAAAAAACAACTAATGGATTGCGTCCTTCTATTCCGGCTGAGGTATATTGACAATAAAGGTCCCCTCTACTTTGCCAATTACTGCCATAAGAGCTCAACACGACATTGACAAGACGTAAAAGATAAAACATTTGGTGCCTTTAGTCCAAAAAACATGCCAAGCGTAGACAAATACACATTTGTATACGATTATAACACTTTTAACTCTGATATAATGGATAATATAATCAGGCGACTGATTATGGACTGTGTTGACCGACTTGTAATAAGGTTAATGAGCAGTGCGGAAGATGTCATCACCACTCTAATAGCCATGCATCTGCTTGAACAGACCTCAGTTACGAAGACGTAGGGACTCTGAGAACACGAGATTGTGGCTCGGTTTATGCAGGCTTATAAAGTACTTGGAATTTTGGCGTTGAAATAAAATATATGATGTTTATAATTATTTATATAACTTCAAATTTCCAACTGTCATACGTGTAATTGAATGCCCTGACGCGTAATAAATGTGGGAAAAATTAAAGAACGATTATTACCAACGGTGTAACACGAACCCTTGAATACCAATCGGTGCGTGTCCGTTTCGGGTTTCAAAGTTGGCAGCCACGGCTCAAATACATCAAAAAACGAATCCGTAAAAAAATGTTTAAAACGCTCTGCTACAGGGTGTTCCGTAACTTTCGCAGAACATTACGGGTAAAGAAATTAAGTAATGTTGAAATTGTATTATTTATTTAATAAATAATTACATTCTTCAGATATCTGCTTATACTCAAGTGGATCACGCGATGAGTACCACACTTCGTAAGCTTTATTTGTGTTTTTAAATCAGCTGTTGTGTGTGGCTGGACCGGGGTTTCATTTATACTCCCTGTGAGAGAAAGGCAAAATGACACATTTAGTTTATGCTTATTACATTCAGAAATATATTTAATACCTCTTTTAATTTTTAATATAATATTCGCTCTTAACAGTACAGTAAATGTATATTTATAAATCAACCGTGTCTTTGCTACATCCGAAGGTAGATCAGTGTCTTTGAATTTCGTTATTCTCTATCAATACAGATTTTAGTCAATAATTATCCTTTCATTTAAGTGCCTTTGGTGTTCTGCAACATCAGTTTTATTTAATTACTTATTTTTTAAGTTGGTCTTTAAGTGAAGTTACGGAGAGGTTTGCATTTGTGTGCGCAGACAGTTTCCGCCTAGAGGGTACATGTTTAAGAACGAGTTACTGAAGAGGGCACTTCGACTCGGGTGGAGGAATTTGCAGGACGTTACAAAACTCATAATAATCAATACGACTGAGGAAAAGCTGGAAAATAAACGAAAAGAATAGTACAGGGAACTCACGTCAAGGAACGTCTTAAGCCAGATTTCAAACCGACTCGACGCTGCTGACCTCATTCGAAAGCGATTCGGCGTAAATCGGTTTGCGTCATGGATCGCATTTTACCTCATGAATTCGAGGATCCTGTGTGGTACAATTTTTTGTTCACTGGAACATTTTAGTATCTTCTCAAAACAGATTTTAAATATTCGTCTCAGTTCTGTGAAAGTTTGCTAATTCTTTCCATGTTTTATGACCACGCCCATGAAGTACCTGCATAGAGCAGAGTCCTACTACAGAAGCTGACAGTCGCTCAGGCAGTCATAAAATTTTTCCACCCATCATAGGAGTAGAACCCAAATGTTCCAATATCGTGTTTGGAGGAATCCTATGTACCTACACACAAACACAGTATTTTTATCTCATGATTTAAGAGGCTTTAGACCTTCCGGGAAGGTACAGCTGTCTCAGCCATCTAATAACCATGTTGAAAATGATTTAAATATGCATTTACCGCATTAATATTTTATTTAAATACGTTTTCAGTTCTTAAAATCATAGGCATATGTAGTTGAATTTTCAATGAACATTCAGTTGTGAAGGATATGGAAGGAAGCGGCCATTGTATAAATTCAGGCACGAACTCGGCAATTATCTGGAGAGACTGAAGAAGATCATTAATACAGTCAGCAGCCACGCTCGAGAATAAAATGTAAACTTGGGAAATCCCGAACACGATGTCAGTGTTTGCACTCAGGCCTGTTCGTGTTTTGCAAATAATACGTTGTACGACGCACGTCAGTTTGGTTCACTGTTGTGTGTGTGGGGATCAACCCCGGTACCCTTAATAGGAATACTGGAAACTGCAGACGAACAAATCCTCTTAATTTTCAATTAGTCTAATGCACTCTGATTCAAAATTTTGAAATTCGGTATAATTAAAGTGTCAAAGAAAGCTGATAATTGATAATAGATTCGAATGTTTTGCGTGTTAATGCTACTGGATTACCAAAATCGACATCCCCCCTCCCCTCGTCGAGCGTTCATAAATGTGGTTCGCGTCTCATTCGATTATTTCAATAGCATTTTAATGCGTGTGGGTAATCCCAGTCCGTATCTCGTGCGTCACTTCTCGACTACTCACAGATCGACTTTATTCTCGAATGAGTCACTGAGCTCGGCAAAGTGTATGTTATTTAATATTTTTTCTTTGTTTATTCTCAGTCCTGTAACACCATATTCACGATTGGAATACTTTTATTGAAAATCTTTTCTTACACCAGAACAAAGTTTTCTAACACGAAGTTAAAAATAATAGTGACTTTTTTTTGTT
This sequence comes from Zootermopsis nevadensis, assembly GCF_977971745.1. Classification (NCBI taxonomy): domain Eukaryota; kingdom Metazoa; phylum Arthropoda; class Insecta; order Blattodea; family Termopsidae; genus Zootermopsis; species Zootermopsis nevadensis. Next base: position 14,179,942 of record NW_028259138.1, read on the forward strand.
CCTGAATGGTTTGGCAATGTTTATTTCCTATTTTAAGGTTAGTATCCGAGGACGAAACCAATCTGGTAATTTACTTCAAATACGACCGGAATCCTTGCCCTTAGACTTCCGCGGCTGGAGTTCAAAGTCTGACATCTGCCTTCCAGGACTTCGGCGTCCAGAATTTCCTTCGCCTCATACCCACCTCTTTTCGTGTCCGTTTGCACCGAACGGAAAATATTTCCAAAATCTGGACAAGCGGTTATTGACAGAATTGATTTGGAAATTATAATGAGCTAATTTGTCTTCCCTTCTAGACAGGAAATTCAACATGGCAGAATTCCGAACTCACAAGTCGTTAGTCACAAAACAAACAATAAGAGCGACACTTAACAAGACCCCGGCTGAAATTTCTATTCACGTCATTTTGGAGTTACATAACTTTTAGCAAGCGGCCCCCCCCCTCTCCTCACCGGCCTCAGTTTAAAATTCTTTCTTTGGTTTTAAATAAAATATCAATAACTGATTTTGATAAATCTGTTAGTAGGTTCTTATGTGTGCGTGGCAGTGCCCTTGTATTTATTCACACATTTGATCAACTGTTTTGTGGCAGTTAGTTTCGTCTTACCTTTTAAAATGTCGCCGAAAATTTCATGAAAGCGATCCAAAATTATAAGAAATTTTACTGGCGAATTGCAGCTGAGTGGAAGAAAGTTACCGATGGAGTCTGGCTTTTGTAGTAACATCTTTTTTAAATGGGTCGGCACGTAGCTCAGGCTATTAGTCGCCTCCGGCTTCTCATCTCGGAAGTCTGTGTTCGCACCCAGGTCAGTCCATGTGGAATTTGTAGTGGGCAAAGTGGCACTGGGTCAGATTTCTCTCCGAGTCCTTCGGTTTCCCGTGTTAAGTGCCATTCCATCGATGCTAAATATTCACTCATGAAGCATCTTGCTTGTGGACAAATGGTCTGTGAATTCGCGTTTCCACAGACACATGATCGAACAGCATCGCTGTAGTAAGAAAAATGTATCTAGAATCATTTTCGAAGGGAAGATGACATTTGGGTAGGGCGACGTGCATAAAGAACGTCAATGAAGCAAAATTAGTAACACGTTAGGTTAGGTTGTGGTTAGGTTAGGTTAGGTTAGGTTAGGTTGTGGTTAGGTTAGGTTAGGTTGTGGTTAGGTTAGGTTAGGTTGTGGTTAGGTTAGGTTAGGTTAGGTTGTGGTTAGGTTAGGTTAGGTTAGGTTGTGGTTAGGTTAGGTTAGGTTAGGTTGTGGTTAGGTTAGGTTGTGGTTAGGTTAGGTTAGGTTGTGGTTCTACGATTCTATTGGCTTCGCTTTTAGGGGTGCATTGGTCGTGGCCAGAAACGCAGTGACGAGGTAAATTCAATTTATCGAACTGGGTTGCACAGATATTGATGTTCTGCCCACGTCATTCGAACTTGTCGAAATGTTACCCTGTTCCTTTCTATATTTCATGGTTTTGTGGTAATAAGTGTCACGTAAGTGATGCGCCCGTCGTTTTACGGACTGGCCTTTATTATTGTCAGAGTTTATTTCCTTTAAGCTACTCAGAACCGCATCCGAAAAAAAGAGACAGCGTTGTCTTTGTAGAGACCGCAAAATATAAGAGACGAAGGGGGAAGAACATTTTCTCACATCCTGTTCCCCTCCCCCACCCCCTTCTTTGTGTTACATCCCTCATCATTTCGCTTCACGCCGTAGCATCCAACCCTTGTAAAGGTTTGTATACAGCCTAGCGTGTGCTCTGCGTACTTACAGTAACGCAGAGAGAATTGGTTTAAAGCTAAACCCTCTCATATTACTCAATTCAGTGCCATGTTCGTTCAGAGAAGTCACTTTATGCTCTAACAGGGTTTCATAGGAGCTTACATCTCTGACCAAATTTGCAAGTATTTTCCCCTTTTCCCTTGCCGTTCATCATTTATCGACTAGTTTCATTCTATGTGCTGTTCCTCTGTTCGAGAACAATGACCCGAGGCCCTCTGACTTCATTAAGGTTTCCTTGTGTACCTACCGGTTTCGGCGCCATTTTTCCTCCAGATATCTGAATCATTGACTTTATAACCAACGTCATATACCACACGTTGTGATTATCAGAATGCGTTCCTGTCATTGTCAATGCGTATTAATTTTGGTGGTGTTTAAGCCATCCCTTACGGTCGTTGACGTAGGCCTAACTTCTGTAGAACATGAGTGGACATTTCCTCAGATTGATTGATTGATTGATTGATTTTCTGTCTACTCAATTGACTTCAAGGTTGTCGAACCGAAGATTCAGTGCGTCTTTAGGAAACTTCTCATTGCGTCCTCGTCTTTGCCAGTTTAGTTCAATCGTCTTCACTTTGGCCTCCACCACTAAAATTTTCATGAATCCACCCATCACATTTCCGTGTGTCTTCCACGTGAGAACTGTCAGCGTTCACACAAAAATCCTGGTCCTTTGACAGTCCTAGTTACTTCTGTGTTTTCCTCAGTCTTTGCAGGCAAGTAGTCGACGACCGTCGCCTTCCAAATCGTCGCCTGTTCACTGTTCCTGATCATCTTACCATCTCATTCGATTCTGGAAATATTTTCAGAAAATTAAGCGTCACGACTTACCCTGACGTTATCATTTGCAGTCTTTTTTTCTCATTAACGTAGTCATTAAGTAGCAGGTTTTAATTTGATTTCTGATCTGCGTTAAACTTGTTGTAGTCTTGATTGAATTTTCGTGAGTAAATGGTTTATGGTATGTAAGACTCGCTTCTAAAATATTAGGACGCCGAAAAATAGATTTCTTCTTGTAACAATTCGTCTGAAAACGTGGCGAAAGCCGGCAGTGACCCGTACTTATGTGTCAAGACGCTTTAAGAAACCGAACAAAATGCCCCGAAAATCCTTGTGATAATGTAGGATCTTTGGTCTGACGTCTACTCCGAATATATTAAATATGTGAAAAATGAGTTATATTAACTGTATCAAGACTTTAAATGTATTTTTCAAAAACATAATAGCAATAGGGTTTTAAAAAATTAGTTTACCATTATGTGACGTAACACTTCCCAGAATACGATACAAGTAAATAAAAATTGTTGAACTTGTAAAAGAAAGATAACAATTTTTTTATAAACAATTGAAGTAGAATAAACTTTATCATCATATCACTTCCTGTTTATTTTTGGGAGTCCCTCGGTTTCAGACCGAAGAGCGAAGCTATATCAAAACAAAAGCTGCAGAAGCCCGGAGTCACGTCATTTTGCGAAAAAAAAGCTGAATTCATTGACGACTCAGTAGACCTGGACTGAAACGATGCTGTCAGCGCTGTAGTGGATCTTAATTGAGTACATTTGGGTCAGCATGTCGATCGATCGATCGATCGATCGATCATAAACGGATCGGTAGCAATTATTTCGCTCTCCGTTCGATGCCAACTCTCATTTAAATAATAATACTAATAATAAAGGTATTCAGATAATTTCATGTAGACCTATATATATAGTAAGCGTATCTGTATTCCAGTTGTTAGCCCTGAAGATGATGACAGTGCGTTTGTCTTAAATGCTGGCTTATACTTGCAAGTTCATACGACTTTACAACCCGGAAGATGAACATCGACGCTACTTAAATTACATACGCGCCACTTTTGAAGACTCAGAGAAACGCTTAAACGGGGTATCGAATGAAGCAATAAGATCTTGAGCGTGGTTTTCGACGTTTCGGAAACACGTGTTGCAGGTTTAATCCATTTTCATGTTTCGTCGAATGTGTGGGTCTTAAAGAATTTTATTATTATTTAGTGTTCTGTCTGACGACAGGTCCATATGAACAGGATCCTTCCATCCTTTTCTCTTCTCGGACTGGGACCTGTTCATATACGTTCTTGGCAGATGATCCAGAAGTGGTTTGCCATTGCCTTCTTCTGTGTGTGAATGGAGTAATTGTTGGGATGCCACGGAGGAAAACTCCGTGTTGCCTAGACCACGGCCTTGCCCAACACAAGTTATAAATTCGAACCCGAGACCCCAGGATTACAAGGCCAACGTTCTAACCGCTAGACCACCGCGGCTATCTTAAAGAATATGCGACGTTATTGTCTCCACGAAAAACTTACATTCACAATCAGTTGTGTATAAAATAGTATGTCAGGTCAGTAGTGCCAACTTTTGAATATTTACTAGGCGATCGCCGCCTTTTGAATTGTCGCGTGATGTGCCTTGACTGTAAATATTTTTCTGTCAGTACTACTTATGATGTCAGTGCTTTGAAAGCTAAACAGATAGGAATAGCGTACTAATGTGAAAACACATTCTGTGAAATGACAAGAAAATAACTCCCCTTTGGACTCCAGCCTGAGTTATGAGGTACAGAGCAGTTCCCAGCTGCTGCCATTGATTTATTAATTTGCTGGTTATTTCATCCGTTCTGTGTTGTCCCACTCCGGACGGGAAATAAATATTATAGAATGGGAAATTGCTACAAATGCAGTGTATTTTTGTGTTTCAAGTTAATACAAGAGATTCTAAGGTAGGAATATAATTTGTATGTGACTCAACTTAACATATAATTCATAACATACGCACATCCTATTGAAAACTGAAATAAATTCTCAGAGCAAGCCTGCCTCCGGTCTCAATAAATCACCAAACTCTTAATTATAATAAACATGAAATCACAAATATATTTGAAGTAAGAGGTAATTTTGAATAGGTGAGGTAACTTCTTAAGAAGGGTTTTGCTCCGGAAGTTATATAAACGCATGATTTATCGTTTTCTGATATGCAAAACGTCCAGCGGATTAATCTGTAGATATGTTAACAAGTTTGTCGGCTCGTGCCTTTACAGGCGAGCCTTGATGAATAAACAAATATGAGAGACCTTCTGGTATTAATCAACACGGAGAAGATTGATTCAGAGGCATTGCGTTTTCTTGCTAGCAACACGGGTTGAAGCGTGACTTAGGCTGTACTGGACGAGAAGTTTCGTAGTCCAGATGGAACTCGGTGCCAAGACGTATCGCCCGCCAGCTACGTATCCAAATTAGACAAGATGCAAACTGTTAAGGGCAATCTGTCTCTGGTACAGTCAGAACAAAGGAGTTGCTGTAGTTTGTTTCAGAAATTCTAAGGGTTGTTCATTAGGAATTCTGTGTAATTCTGTCGTAGTCACCCTCCGCCTCCCCCGAGCGACCTACATGGCGTGTAGCGGGACTGCTTTACTTTTTAATATTATTTCTGTCCTGCGACCGTTTTAGAATCTGATGATAAAAACTGTTTGAAAACCTTTGCAGTGTCGGTGACTTGTGCCGAGTGTTTTGTGGAAATAAATTGCTTAATCTCTTCAAAATGGCAGCAATGGCCAGTGGCCAGGTGTACAATTTCTACGAAATTTCATCTCCTGTCGCAGAGGATAAGCAAGGAACGTCGGAAAATTTGAAAATTAGCGGAGAACGGTTGCCGAAATAGTAGATAAGCCACACAGTTGTATATATATATATATATATATATATATATATATATATATATATATATATGGAAAGCATATAACGTTCGTATATACCAGTCACACAAAATGTGAATTCGGATATTTGGCTTTAAAAGGGCTATGGCTATGTAAACATGTGATCTTTTGTAAGATGTCCAGAAGCCCAAAGCTTCTACCACGGACCCAGTTAATTCTGTCATGGACTCGGAGATCGAACAAGCGTTGAGACGAGTCGACTTTGTTAATCGACCTTAAGTTAACTTCATCGTTATTTGTGATTTGTTATTTGAGGTGGATGTCATTAAGTTTGTTTTATGTAACGGAGACTCCGAGGGGCTTTAATATACTTTCATGGTCACCCCGTAGACTGTTTGTTTGTTTACGTTTGAGAGTGCGGCGGCATGTTATGTGTTCCTTAGAAGTTTGCTCGCCAAATGAAACCATGTGCTCCTAATTTGTAGTGTACCAGTGGATAATCCTCTGGCGTTTTGGCTAAAATATTAGGTGTCGACACTTCGCTGCAACTTTTTAATGTAGAATTGTATTTTCCAGTTTCTACATAGTTAGATCACAAGTTTCATGAAAGGTGTTCAGGTGGTGACTTTGCTTGACTGGGGTTACATCCCTGGTGATAATTTCTTAAAACTCACGTGATGTCTGTAATGGCTTTGGAAGACGTAAATGTCTATTTATTTCCTAAATTGATGCACATATTCGTTCCATCTCGCATTCTAGTTCGAGAGAAATTATTTGGGATTCTTGAAAAAATTTTCTTCAAACACTTCATTAGCTCTTACTGTTTCCTCAAAAGTCACAATGTCCTTCCTGACAAATGTATTTTGATACGAGTCCTTGATCTTGTGTGTCATCTTGAAATCATGGGCTCAAACTGCAATTGCCTTGAAGGGGGACTATTTTTTACGCAGAAGAGCCAATGAGTATTTTAATAACGTTTTCATGTAAAAGATGAAATATATGAACTTTCCTGTTATCCCCTCATCAACGGCAGTCTGTTGCACTACCGGCTCGTGTGCAACCGGAGAAGGACGTCGAAGGGAAGTCCGATGTTCGCCTTCGTTTTGCTGTCGAACCGTCTGCCAGTTCTCTGAAACGTCATTAACATTAATTAATGTTTTCTCTTCAGATTAGGGAGACGTGGTGGTGTCTGTATTAAAAATACATCTGGTATAAATCGTTGTAATTAACGTAAGTTAGGGAAATACCAAGTAAGACAAATGGGCCTACAAGCGGATTACAAATGACTGACGTTCTGACGCCAGATGCAAGCTCACACCACTTCCGGGTAGGATTTATTGCACGAAAAGTACGTTGATTTTGTCCACATCCGGAAAATCACATTCACATATGAGAGGGAATGGAGAACTATTTACTGTTCATTATTTAAAATTAAAATTAAATGTCTGTATACAATGTAGAAGTATTATCATTATCGACTGAGGATCTAATTAGGTGTGATAATTACTGTTTCTCGTCGCGTTACCTTCATCAACAAAGATTGGTGTCTCCCTATGATGTAATTCTAATTGACTCACCCTGTGATTTTATTTCATATCGTTGCGTTTATTGTATTTTGTAAAAAGTTTATTCAAACTAGAACTCAGTCGGTAAAGTAGTCGTTTTACATACGGTGGTTATATCGGTATCAAGATTCAAGGTCAGTTTAAAAAAAAAATACAAAATTCAGTCGTTGCTTATTCAAATTTCCTTGACAACGCAACCGTGAAGCGAATTTACGCGTTTTGCGTCATTCTGACATGACGGAAGAAGCGTGGAACTGTTCCGCCTGAATCCAGGCTAAAAAAGAGAAAAAAACACTACATTTGTTACCCGCATTAAGTTAACGTTAAATCTCTACGGAAATATATAAAAAAAGGGAAATGGTAAAGTAAGCTGCGTTCTCAGAGTAGACTACAACATTCGTACTTTTTTATTTTTGCATCGCAGCTGAGCATGTTACATGAAAAGATCGGTTTCATTATAAAATACCAGGAAATAAGGCGAACGAGACAAAAGTACTCTGCTAAGCTGCTTCGGTGAAGAAATGCTCGACATCTGAGAGTTTTAACAGCGCAAATGGAATGGAAGTACAAGATTAGAGGGGAGAGATAAAGCGAATGGCAGAATGACTACAATTTTTCGGATGGAAGATGAAATCTTTAACTGAGATTAAGTTCCTTTGTTTTCGGGCAGATTTGTCTGACGATGGTCCAATATGCATCCAGAAACAAGTTCAGAACTGGAAGCCAAATGGATCATAATTAAATAGATCGATATTATGCGCGTGTTCAAATTGTTATAACATCTAGTGGGCACCCAGTCATTGGCTGTATTTGGAAAGGTCAAGATTCAAATTCTCTTTAGGAGCGTTTATCATTCAGCGTAGGCCAATTTGTTGAATTTAAATTATCCCGCCCAAAGGGCGTTCAGAGCTTTATTGTCACTTCGTTATCTAATAAACAGTATCATTCGAAGATGGTTTTCTCTCATGTGGTAAGCTAGTTTTAAATCAGACACATTTTCTGCAAAGGCGATTAGGAGACTTTGTTTATGGTGTAGAAGTATTGCACGGGAAAAATGTGTTTAAATTACAAATAAATATTATTAATTGGTGCTACGGGAATTGTATTTCGTAAACAAAATTCTAGAGAAACCCTTACTTAATCTAAAACACGAATAACCTACAACTCATGATCTAATTGCTCTCACTAAGAGTATAAAACTTGGTGAGGGGGTTGGTCAGAACATTCTTCGATTCCTTGCAACTGAGAGTGATAAAATCTTGGGTTTTGTGCGACCTTATTTAACCTGGTCTGATCTCAGTGTGTGATTCTGCTGTAAGAATGCAGCTCAGAGTGGTAAGTTCCACCGATCGACTTACCTCTTGCTTACAAGAGCAAACATCAAGTTCTTCTTCTTCTTTTTCTTTCCCCGATGCGGGCGAATGTCGCCCACGGAAATCTATAGATATTGGCTTCGCTGCACAGAAGCGGTGGGAGGGGGGAGGTCTATCAAATATTCATGTTCTTCTTCTTGAAGTCGTACGCACTGAACGTTACGCAGATGTAGTAAATCAGTCTGCAGAATGGCGTCGGTACGCATGTTCGCCCATTGACATATTAGAAAACATTCTTGACGAGCAAAGGACAAAGTGGACAGAAATTTAGTGGCTCCTAATTCCCTGGTGAATGCAAAAAGGGGCTTATCCACTAGAGCGCTTTTCGAGGATATTTTACCTGGTGCCAGAATAGAAGGGTAAAATTTCAAAAGTACAACGGAAAAAAGCTATTTTTGGAAAGTTTTTACATTGTGCTTATCGACTTTTAGAAATATTCTTAGCTGTTTTCACGGTTTGAACTTTAGTAATAATTTTAACAAATTATATTCCAAGTAATATAATAATTATACTTCGCCCTTAACTTTGGAACTTTCACCTCCTTCCCTTGTCATCGACGATTTTACCGGTAAAACTTTCTTTCGCGCAATCCGAGAGTAATCATCCGTTCGTTTACATTAGTAACAGAAGCTTTGCAGAAATCGTCAACACTTGCAGTAGTAAGGATTTGCACTTATTTCTAGTGCCTGAGTTTCATAATTCGAATGTACCAAATCAGTTTCCTTAATTATAATATTTCCCTCTCGGTGATGCTTTCGGCGTGCAAGAGAGAAGGAAAGATAGTTTGCGTGTAGTTTTCTATTCGACGTACCACAGATCCATGTGTCGTTTTCCAATAGTTACAAGCATCTTTAATTGTAAATTAGTAACTCCATAGGGCAGACATCTTAACAACCTGTTAGTACGCTCGTCTAGTCATGAAATCCGTCATCTTCTTTATGAAACCCGAAAGTTCATTACCATGGTCTCAAAAGCCAACCACAGGTCCATATCCTGAGTGAGAGGAATCCAGTACATGCTCTCAAGCCCTATTGGCAAATGATTCATTTTAATATTATCCTCCCATGTACACCAGTGTCTTCGGGGTGATCTGTGTACTTCAGATTTTCCAGACAAAATTACGTAGGCACTTCTTATCTCCACCATGCGCTCTACATGCCCTGACAACTGAAAATTAAGGACCTTCTCATTACGTATTTTTCTCTATCCCTCTTAGGTATAAATTGTCTCCTACGCACTATGAGACAAGTTTACATTTACTAATTCAAAGTCTTAAGGCTCCTCAGACTTAACAATCAGTAACGGCGAATCAGTCTTAAAGATCAAATTTTTATCTCATTCCTCAGGACTGATCTTTTAGAAACACGGAATTTGTATTTAGAAACCCCCGTCTGTAATTTTTTTCAGTACAAACATGAGAACAATATAAGTTGAACTTTTCATCTTTCATAAGAAATAGTGCACAGAAATTGAAGTGCCAAGTGTGATGAATTACCTCTCTCTGCAATCTTACCATCTCCGTAGAGATATACTTAATTTTAGACTTCATTTATTATTGACAGCTTTGCTTATTGGAGCACCTAACTTATATTCTTCACTGGATATGTAGTTTTCAGGGGAGAACATCACCTCGTGCCTTCGCAATTTCGTATGTGATTTTAAACACACGCCATACAGCTTTAAAGGTATTAGGAGTTACACGGTGTTCAATCACAGAGCTTCATTTTGCGAAGTGTAAGATACGAAACTCATGTTTGATGCTCATTTTAAATTCTCGGTTACAAAAGAACGTAAATAGACGTATTTAAGTCAAATGAAACAAAGACAGCTTCAATTTTTAGCTACCTCTAGGTGATCTGAGATTGTTTTCAGGAATGGAGACTCAGTATTTTGGCCGTTCCAGTGTCCGATTAGTGAATATTTGATACCGGAAGAATGTGACAGAATCTTCTGAAAAAACCTCTTCTCATATGAAAATGTAGTACGAATCATTCTTTCATTTAACTAATGCAGGCTTTGAAAAACCGCGTCCAGAGGTCCTTTGGGGAAATCGTTTATTGTGGAAATTAATTTTCCAACGAAGGAATTGCAGGTTAATGGAAACTGTGATCACGCGGAACTCGCATGACACTTTCTCGTGAAGAGCGCACGTAAATTGCCCAGACCCAAATGAATGTAAGCCTTAAGTACTAATATAAACTTTTCGTTAATTCCTCCGGCCATCTTCAGACTCACCTCCTGAAAACCTCAAGTCCTCCGTTTTACACTTTGTTTATTTTTTTATCAAACATGCAATTGAAACAGTAACCCCAGAATCACATATCAGTTTTTAACCAACTGGCCTAGTATTTATACGTTCCCGAGTTCGATGCTAGTCGTCCCAATATTTTTAAAATAAATAGATGGTAGTTAGTACGCTTGGCGTTGCTGGAGCCAGCTGTTCATTGGGCAGGTGGAAAAGTTTCTGTTTCTCGTACGTGTCAGTCACGATTTGTTGTTTGTGTGTAGTGTACTTATAATCGACATTCTCTTCCGCGCTATCTCCTGTGTAACGCATTTGATTTTGCATGGTTTACAGTCGGCTGAATCTCTGACTCATCCGCTTACGTAGAGCCTATGAAGGCCTGTCTTTGAGTTCAGGCGTTCACGGATTTGTGGTCGCAGACCCGGAGGAAACAGTCGCCATATTCTGTTAACGTCAGTGGCGGATTGCGGGGAATGAGGGGTAAAGTTTGTTACGGGTTTGTGGTGTGAAGTGGGGATTGCCCCAGTGTGTTTAAAGTCATTCTCCACGAATTCTTTCAACAGTGTGCTGGCGGTCAGATATTAATTGCGAAAAAATAAATAAATAAATAAATATTTACATAAATTAAATAAAATGATATCAACAGCAAAAATCTACAGTAAGGACGCTTCAGTGCCACAAAACTTATCGGTCGAGGATAAATAAATAAGTTAATGAAATAAAGTAACAATTGTCAGGGTATAATCTCTTTGGAAATGAAATACAACTTGTTTTTGAAGGAGACATGCGGTGGAGGGTTTCAGAATTTGACCCTACGTGCCAAAGAATGCGAGGGAGATTGAAAGGGACAGATTGAGAGGCCACATTACTTAATATCAGTGGCGTACTTATAATGACAAAGGCAAACGAAAAGCAGACACGTCGATGAAATTTGTTAGATCCGTAGTGCGCTGTTTGGCCTTGGAAGTAAAAGTTAAGAACTGGAGAGCTTGCAATTTACACTAAAAGATTCAACAGCTCTTCCAGCAATCGCTGTAACATGCAGAACGAATTGAGCAATCTCATTTACCAAGACAGGCTTGGGACGACGGTACTTGGAGCAAATAAATTGGTAGGCGAAGGAAGAAACGGTCAGAATACGTACATTTCGGAGTCGGAACACGTCAGTAAACGAATGTTAATTTTAACATTCACTTGCTGATTTAAAATGCAGTACTCAAAAATTCTGAAGCTTTCGTTTCAATTTAACCTTTGCTTGAAATTCTGTGATCCTGCTGTTGCGGGCACGAACCAATAAACACAAGCGCCCCATACTTGAAAAAAATCCGGTACTTGACATTTTTTATTTTAAGTAGCGTTTACTTTTGGTTGACAAGGAATAAGTCGGCTGCATTAGTTCTCTTAGTCTGTGTTCAAGTGTGTGATTTAGTGTTAATTTAAAGAAATACTCTGTAGGATGCCCTGAAAGCAAATCTAAATAAATGACGGGAACTATTTTACCTTTTTGTCCTTGCTTATTTACGATGCTAGGAAGGCTGTGGGTTGCGACAGAATCTCAGTTTTATTGCGAAATGCGATTTGGACACACATAACTCTGTTATATTTCTGCAGATAGGGCGCTATTTTTTGTTTTCCTTTGCGCTCCACACTTTCTTAAGAGATTAGGTTCCCTTAAGAGAGCTCGGATGCTGAACTCGGGGGCTCATTAATTGCATTAGACCCGCGCCTCCGGACGCCTCGCGTCAAACAGCATTACAGAAGAGACGTACGTTCGGCCCGGGCCTCAGGTCGTGAGGGGAGCCACGCCGCCTTCTCAGGGGTGCGAGGGTTGGCGCAGTTTCGATAATTGCCAGTATTTTCCAATTTTTATAATCTGTGTTTCACAGAAACTGTATACACCTATAAAATCAGAGACCAAGTGTCACAGATGAGTTTTATTTCAACAGAAAAAGTCCTTTGTGGACGTCTCGTAGTATTTAATTCGAGGACCCACACACTCAGAGTTTCTGAAGTCACAAAGTAGGAACTTTACTATGGCGTCTTTCGCAGTGGAAGCCACGTGGTTTTAAAATTAACCAATTTTCTCACTTCAGTTACTTATGTGTTCTTTTCACAGATTTATTCATATGATTCATAATATTGATTACAACTGTGAGTCACAAGTAAGAAGAAATTTAATAACTGCTAATTCCACGGAAAACATTTTGAGAAACTCTTAGTGGTCAAGATATTCTCGACTTTTCGAAAACACGAAGGGTCATTATCCTGCTCAAAATAGCCCACATGTACCAGATGAGTCCGGCATTTTCACATTTAATATCTACTTTAATATCATTATATTTGCTTCAAGGTTAGGTTAGGTTATTTTCCATTCATTGTTTCGACTAAAATTCTTCATGCATTGCTTATCACTCACTGACTTAGGAGTGGGATTTATTTTTCTATGGTTTGTTACCGAGTTCGTATTCAAAATGACTGAAGTTTTCAAAATCTTCAAAGCCTCACAAAATCTATTGAATAAAAATTTACTTGGATATTATCCATCGTCTAGTGGGCCCAACTGAGTAGGAACCTGAAGACGGAGATAGAGCTTCATCTCCGAAACGTCGTTTTACGTTTTTTACGTTTTATTACTAGACGATGGATAATATCCAAGTAAATTTTTATTCAATTGACTCTTCACTATCGTCAAGAAGTTTTAGATTTGATATACTCACAAAATCTATATAAAATAAAAATTTACATTCCATATATTTGTGAATCAGTGACACGCAAATGTTGTCCAGTGTTTGAAATGAGATCGATAATCGTTTTGACGTGTGTGTGTGTGGTGCTGACACAGAAATCCCAAAATAGATAAACAATACTTATAGAATTCTTGTTTATTCTGTGCAGATGTCTTTGTTTAAGTTCTTAGAATAACTTTTTATGTTCAAAGTACGTTTATACATACCAAATACATAATCTACAGAGACAGAAGAAACCATCTGGTATCGGTCGAGTTTCGAATTAGACCCCCTAATTAAATCACAAATTACGTGTACGTTGATGAAATTCCATCATTTACAAGTATTAAAAGCATTTCGTATTTTTGTATGGAGCCTCTAATTGCACGACTCTTACAGTAGTTTTATTGTCGGCATGCAAAACTGATATTCTGATTCAAATTACATTCATGACGCATTTATGCAGTAGTTGAATAAATATGTAACGTAGGTCATTCTGCTCATTACGAATATGGACGAGGCATTTTTTAAGTTTCGAACAACGAGACAGGACTTTCGTTCTTTAGGCGCGCATAAGCGCATTCCAAACCATTTATAGATAAATGGTTTGAAATTGTGAAACAAATGCTCGCCTGCGCGCGGTTTGAATTATAAGTGTAGGCCTATTTCAGGGTAAAACAGCCAAGGGCTTTGTTTAACCGCACAAGGAGCAGGGGATGAAATACACAGAGCCGACGTTTATGTGCGTCAGACTGGATGCTAATTCCCTGATGTTTGATAACATATCACTACGTTTCCGGTGTAATTTTGAACACCGGAGTATAAACACTTTGAATTGCTGCTGTTTCTGCATGTATTTACTTTGCATTATGCATAAAATACAAATGTAGTGTTACGTTTTAATTTGACTAACTAACGTGTTCTACACACTATTTGCATTTCGCGTAACTTTATATTTTGTCGGATGGACTGAGTGTGTAGTTCGTGGAATTGATAGATTTTCTTAATACCAATTCTGGTAAAAACTTTGTGGCGTTCATAATTTGCGATAACTGAGTAAGGAAATAACAGAAAATTAGTGTTTAGTAATGAGGACTTCATTTTTAATGTCAGATAATAAACTAACTCCCTGGTAGCAGAAACCGTAGGTCAAACACCAAAGCCCGCCACCGTCCACGATCCTGAGCCAGCTCCATCCATTTTCCATCCTTGCAGCCCACCTCCCTAAGATCCATCTTCATATTATTTTTCCATCTCTTTCCTGGTCTGCCCATTGGGTGTTTTCCAGAAGGATTCACTACCAAGTCTCTTAGCGTAAAACTAATGTGTCAGAAGATGGATGTCTTCTGGAATGTTGCGCCGTGTAGTTTCATATAAAATGGCTGACGTTTTGGAAGTGCTTGCTGCCTCAATCATCAGGGTGATGAGCACTTCTGAAACGTCGGACAATTTCTGCGATAAGATTTGATTACTTTTTGAAGCCCAAACGTTAGGGGATGAAATGTAGGCGGTCTTATCTTACTTCATGGCGCAAGATCCCAGAAGACGGCCATCTTCGTAGTCGCCGCCTTGAGAACCTGAATCTCACCTAATGTGTCGGTACTCAGCGGCACTAAAGGCATCTTGGCCACGTGCCATGAAAAACCTTGGAGAGACTTCTGGGTAATGTTTCACGTCATCAAACCTGCGCTTCGTCGCCGTGTATTGCTGCCCATTTTGAAGATTTACGATCACACACAGTCGTTGTGAATGTGCTGAATGAAATTTTGATGAAGTTTTCAATACCCCCTTTAAGTATCCAGAGGTCGAGTCCATACAGTCTGTAATTGTAATGACTTTTTTTAAATATGTCTGGTTGTAAGTCAGTAGTTGTTGCGACCACTCACTCAATGTCTTCGATATTACGAGAAGTCTAAAAAACTTCTTATGCAGTCTGAATTTCATTGTTAGAAGTAGCGGATTATGACGCTTTAGAATGAAGAATTAAACATCGCCCTTTTGTTGAAGACAGTCATTATGCATATTGAAGATTTCCGTCTTCTGGGTTGTTGCACTGTGTAGTCTGGTCGATGTTTACCAACGTTTCAGAGGGCATACTGCCTCCGTCATCAGAGTATGAAGATTTCTGTCTTCTGGGTTGTTGCGCTGTGTAGTCTGGTAGATGTTAACCAACGTTTCAGAGGTCATACTGCCTCCATCATCAGGGCGATGAGTATGAAGATTTCCGTCTTCTGGGTTGTTGCACTGTGTAGTCTGGTCGATGTTTACCAACGTTTCAGAGGTCATACTGCCTCCGTCATCAGAGTATGAAGATTTCTGTCTTCTGGGTTGTTGCGCTCTGTAGTCTGGTCGATGTTTACCAACGTTTCAGAGGTCATACTGCCTCCATCATCAGGGCGATGAGTATGAAGATTTCTGTCTTCTGGGTTGTTGCGCTGTGTAGTCTGGTCTATGTTAACCAACGTTTCAGAGGTCATACTGCCTCCATCATCAGGGCGATGAGTATGAAGATTTCTGTCTTCTGGGTTGTTGCACCGTGTAGTCTGGTCGATGTTTACCAACGTTTCAGAGGTCATACTGCCTCCATCATCAGGGCGATGAGTATGAAGATTTCTGTCTTCTGGGTTGTTGCGCTGTGTAGTCTGGTCGATGTTAACCAACGTTTCAGAGGTCATACTGCCTCCATCATCAGGGCGTTGAGTATGAAGATTTCTGTCTTCTGGGTTGTTGCGCTGTGTAGTCTGGTCGATGTTAACCAACGCTTCAGAGGTCATACTGCCTCCGTGATCAGGGCGATGAAGATTTCTGTCTTCTGGGTTGTTGCGCTGTGTAGTCTGGTCGATGTTAACCAACGTTTCGGAGGTCATACTGCCTCCGTCATCAGAGTATGAAGATTGCTGTCTTCTGGGTTGTTGCGCTGTGTAGTCTGGTCGATGTTAACCAACGTTTCAGAGGTCATACTGCCTCATTCATCAGGGCGATGTTCATCAGCGCAACCCAGAAGACGGAAATCTTCATACTCACCGCTGTGAAAACCTCAAATCTTACATTATGCATATTGTTTATAAAAGTAATAATACGTCTTATAGCTACAACGAGATGTTTCCAGATGTGGCGATTAAATACTTTTCGCAGCGTCCAATGTACCCCATCCACCAGTACGTAACTGTGCCTAATTCACTGCAGTGTTTTCGCTTAACGCTTCGTTTACTATGACGTGTGGATCGTGTTGGTACACAACGACACATTTTTCTTTTCTGTTTCACTCTTTTACTCTCAAAATAATGTTTTTTGTGTTCACGAACTTTCTTTCAGTCACATTACACGCCCAAGTCACTGTTTTAAGGCCTTGCCAACTGGGATTTAGGCGCGAGAGTGCGCTATTTTCATCCGCGAGTAACCACGTTTTGTGCCTATGAACCAGCAGCGTCCCAGGTAGCAATTTGGTGTAATGTTCATTCGTTATACTCCGCCCTTCGGAACGAACTCTTTGATAGGGTCGTTAGCAGTAATGCAGGATGTCCGTAAAGAAATTGGGAAATGGAAATTATTGCCTGTAACGATGACACTTTTTATGAAACTTCGCCAAATTAGAACCGGTGCTTTTTCACGTGGAATAATTACCAGTGGCGGCTCTCACAAACAAATTAGTTTACAAGTTGCATATAACAGTGGCAGATTTTGTATTTTCTAATGCCATGTGGAAGGTGTCCCTCGTTCGACAGGCAACCGATATGATGTCACCTGGTCTGGTGATTAGCTCGCTTTATCTCCAGTGCGTCCTCACGAATGCGGGGTGATGCTTTTCAGACGGGGAATTTGGCAAAATTATCTCATCATTCAAAGCACACATCAAATAATGACCAAAGTGTGATTTTTAATTTGCTTTACGTCAAAGATTTGTTACGGGAACGTACGTGGTCCTTAAACAGTAGGTCACGTCTGACTGGCATCATAATTCTAACGAATTAAAATTGTAGGGGTGAACACAAATGATACAAGCGATTTTAAATATTTATTTAGCCAGCTACAGCCAATCATTTGAGGCTTACGCTCGGGGGCTACTGTTTAAAGCAAGAGGGCCAGTGTCCGGAATGTTGCCACGCCTGTGTTATGAATTCCGTCTGTGATTTGACAATAACATCTGAATGTTTGCATCGATGCAGCCTCCGCTCTGTTCTAAATTCGAGAGCTTCGGGCACGTTTCCGGGTGGCTCTCAGCGAACGTCTGTGGCGTCCGGTGGGGATGCTTGGAGCAGGAAACTTTTCCATAAATATTAAAAACTGCAAAATGATGTAAGCTTCCTCCTACGTGATGTGTTCCCGTGTACTCTCAGTTTACATCGTGTAAAAACCTTATTTTCATGCCGAAATGTTTAAATTCGTAAGGACTATTTCATAATATTACTGGCCTTAAAGGAATTAGTGTTAGTGAATACTTCTCCAGCCCGATTTGTGACTGACCATTAACGATAACTTGAAATTTCATTTAATACAATAAACGAGGCCATAAACACACATGACACGTGAATAGCGCAACTTAATTAGTTGTTGCCATTTCTCCTTTGTATTTTGGACATCGGCCGACTGACGAGATTTCATTGACCGAGGTTTTTCTCTGGCTTTAAATAAAATGCCGGAAGAGCATGTCCAGAAGGGTCACAGGTGCCTTCTAAATAACTAACTAACTAACTAACTAGATGGCTTACTGAACCCGAAGGTTCATCGCCGAACTAACCAAAGCCCTCCACCGGACCCAGTCTCCTTCAACTCCTATCTCCCATAGATCCCGCCTGAGATTATCCTCCCATCTACGTCTAGGTCTCCCCAGAGGTCTCTTCCCCTCAGGCTTCCCAAATAGTGGACCCAACCAACCAGATGGCTTACGGAACCCGAAGGTTCATCACCGAACTAACCAAAGCCCTCCACCGGACCCTGTCTCCTTCAACTCCTATCTCCCATAGATCCCGCCTGAAATTATCCTCCCATCTACGTCTAGGTCTCCCCAGAGGTCTCTTCTCCTCAGGTTTCCACCTGCCTGAGATTATCCTCCCATCTACGTCTAGGTCTCCCCAGGGGTCTCTTCCCCTGAGGCTTCCCAACCAATACCCGGTGCACACCTCTTGTACCATCCATGCGGCTACATGCCCAGCCCATCTCATTATTCTCGTCTTAATCACCCTGACAATATTAGGGGAGGAGTACAGATTTTTAAGTTCGTCATTATGCAGTTTTCTCCAGACCCCATCGTCTTCTCTCCTAGGCCCAAATATCCTCCCCAACACCCGATTCTCAAACACCTGCAATTGTGTTCCTCCGTCTGAGTGCGAGACCATGTTTCGCACCCATACAAAACATCAGGCAAGATTATTGTTTTGTATATTTTAATCTTTAGGTTCCTATAAATCAGACGGGAAGACAAAATACTTTGAACTCTTTGTTCTAAAAATTATGGTTTTTATGAACTATAAATTGAATGATGATGTTTATTTGCATTAAAAGTTTGAACTTAACTGTTATGACCTGTCCTGCTGACCCAGGCCAAAATCCAAACTGTGATGCAATTTCAAACAATAAATCGACAGTCTGTGGCGCGGCTGACAAAACAAACCAATGGCCAAATCAATTTACTTGGTTTGACGTAGTCGCTGTGGTGGCCAGCTTTCACATAAATACGTTTGTGCAGATCAAACGATTGATAAAAATTGCAGAGACAAGTGCGTGACAGTTTTAACGAAAATGACGAGGCTTTCGCATGACATCTGCCGAAAATCGTCCCTTTACTTCAAACAAACAAACAAACAAACAAACTCCTGTTCCTGTCTTAGATAACGTGTAGAGTTTTTCTTAGGTGGGCCGCTGATTCTACTTCAGTTTCATTGACATCGCTTCAAAGACTGTATAGTTACTGCACACTTTGTTGAGTTATTGTAAAACTGTTCACTATGAGCTGCATTAAATATTTAATTACTAATTGGTAATTAATGTTTATGATAGCTTAACAAAGTGCTTATTAGCCTGTGAGTAAAATTTATTTCGGAGATTCTGCCGTGTCTCAAAATGATACAAGATTTCTAGATTTGAAGGTAAGAATTTGAACTTTATGAAGGACTTAAGCATAGAATCAGTAATAATTTGGAATAATTACAAGAATTAAATAATCTGAAGACTGTGACGTTAAAATGGGGTTCATTGGGCCTCAAGTCATAAGGTCGTGAGTTGTAATCCCGCCTCGAGGTCATGAATGATTTTGACCTCACCACTGACAACAATCCAACTTCTCGCGGCAGTTTCCCGTCTCCAAATTTTAAATCCTGCGGATTCATACTCATATTCTCGGCAAGTTTTGTGATATTAACAAAGATAACAAATATATTTGTGTCGTATAATAATTACGTCCGTTGTCGCCTACCGACTTCCAGACATTACTCTGAAATAAACCATAACATTTTAGCGTAATTATACTTACACACCCCATCTCCACATCTTACGAGATTTTTTGAATAACCAGTTATTCCCATGAAGTGAGTCCTCCTTGAGACCCTAACAGTGCCTCAACTAGTTACACGAGATTCACCGTCGGACTCGGAAGTTTGCTAGAGACTTCGTAGCTTCCATGTGAGCCAGATTCATCAACTTAGTGTCCTCATTCATTATTTTCTTCAGATCGATTTAATGCAGTAATTTTCTCAGTCTCCAAATCGATAGTAAACCTACGGCCGAACTGAAGGTCCCTCGAAATTTTTCACGACAAAGTCTTGACACAACGCATGTGTTAAGTAGGTTAATTGAAACAGATTCAGAACGAAACTGTGAATGAAAGTTCATTGGAGTGCAGAAGGGCGTGTCGATGTAAATTTATGTGAGATAAATTCTGCTCGCCTTGCACTCGAAAGTAGACGCTGTGCTGTGCAGAAGACGGATTGATGATGTGGCTACATCCAATTTGAAAATATCAATCGACGCAGTCGCTTCAAATTATGGGGACAACCACTTCAATCAGAAATGTCTGTCTGTTGTGGGCTACATCCAAGAATTTCCGGTGGTGACATTGACGTTTGAACTAGTCTGTCCGTGACGCAGTTTTACGGAAGCCACAGGCCGGACATATTTTCGCCTTTTGTTCGCAATTACACGCACAACGATGTTAATTACTATCAGCGTGTTACATAATTTAAATTGAGTAAACAATTTCAGCTGAATCTGTGGTCCTTAATCAGTTTTATTTATAATCAGGGGGATTATTAACTTATTTTAAGGGCTATGTAATGGAATATTTATGCATTATCACGTTATGTTTACAAAGAAATATATGTTAGCAGCCTTGACCATGTGTGCATCTCGTAGTGATTGTGTGAAACACATTAATGAAATTTTGGAGGCCATAAAAGCCTGAACGACGAGTTGCGTGGAAGGAAGTCTATTGGTAGTAATAGGGGTGAATGTGTAGGCCTATTATGATAAATATTTAAATTACAGTACAGAATGAACCGTATGAAAATGAATCTCATCAGAGTAATAGTCATTAATTCAGTTTTTACATCAAATAGAACACCACTTCTGCATTCGAAAGATGATGGTTTATACTGTCAAGCAGATACTCGCTGTATATTCTGAGATGCATGTCAAAGCCATAAATATTCAGTGACCAGAACACAAAGAATTATAATTGTTATAGGACGTGGCACGCGTATTTTCTACCGGGCTTTGAAGAATTGATAAATGAATCATGACGCACGCAAAATAACTGATGAAAATGTAGTAAATTTTAAGAGTCTGTATGATAGATTAAGATGTACATATTTTGTATTTAAAAGTTGGTTGTGCCTGATTCGTTTAAGACATGTTTTATGGTGACAAATTAAGCAAAATCATGTAGCCATGAAAAATAACTTAAGAACAAGGGTCATGGAATAAGGTTATATGTTAATGGAGTAAAAATACTAATGCCAGTGTTAAATATTAAACGGTTGGATTTTTTAAATCTCTGTAATATTAAATTAACTTAACAGTGATGACTGAGCTTATCTGAATAACATTTAACAAGTTAGAAAGCACTTCACTGTTACAAAAATCATGTGGTTATATCTGTTTACAGTGAAAATCATACAAAACCCATAAATAAAAAATGCAGCTTTATTGATTGTTAATGTAGCTGGTATATATGTGCACTTCTCGACTTTAAACGATTCATGATATACTTTGTTTTAGGAAATTAAGAAACAGAATTGATTTTATTGCTCGTATTTTGTTTAATTCATGTGGTTTGTCACTAAAAATCTGTAGAATCTTAGGAGATGCATCGTAAGAAAATTCAGTGCACAAAATTCCTCTCCTATTGCCTGTTTCTGATTCCTTAATAAGTCGGAATTGGTCCTAAAAGGAAATGTCGCGGACGGCGAGGAGGTCCTGGTTGGAGCGCACGGAATTTCGTTGATGGCGGCCATTTAAATTTATTTACATTATCCTCATTCTCATTCATAGAATGGCAGGGGCGCTTGGATAATGGAAAACATTGTCCCTTAGTTCAACAATAATTTTGTTTTATGTTGCGTAGCGTAATTACGTTTACGAACAAAGCAGTGATGATGATGATGATGATAATTTTGTTGCAAGTAACTAATCAAACAGGAAACTGACTTCATGGAGCAGAGTCTCTCGTAAGAAGCTAGTAGTCGCTTAGCTTGTAAAGAATTCCCCCCTCCCCCGTTTCAATCTAAAGTTGTATTGCCATGTTTACGTAAGCAAAATGCTGGACCCCATTCGGATCAAGATGTATAGAGCCCAAACCCTGAATCTTTTAAGATGCATCCAAGCACTTGCCCTGTGATTTGGAGTGATCTGTTCCAATCGGGTAACTTTATAGAGGAAAGATAAAAAATTTATATTTTTAAAGTGTTTATGTGGTTCGCGAATGGCCTCATTGATGTATCAAGTTAAAATTTCAAACAGGTTCCCAGCTCTGGAAGAACTTAGATGATGATGTAAGAGAAGGAATATAAAATTTTCTACCAGGGAGATTCTAGGTTATTACGAATTGAAGCAGCTTAAGTCATGGTTCGACGAATGATGTTTAAAACTATTAGTTCACAGGAAACAAGTTAGATTGCAATGATTACAGGATCCGAGCCAAAATAAATGGAGATAATCTGAACAAGGTGCCACGTGAAGGTAGTAGACGTTTCGGGAACAAAAAGGGGGAACATCTGAAAGTCAAAATGAATGAGCTTGCGACACATACTGAAAACAACAACATTACAGAACTATACAGAGGTATAAATGAATTTAAGATTGATTAACATTCTATATGTGACTTGGCAATCCACTTACAGAGTCCCATATGTTGAATATGCAATTTGTAAATTGTGCAATGTCTTAAAATTCGTATTTTTTAGGGGGGGTCTCGTTATCTTCATGTCCATTTGCTTTAGATGGACATTAGTTTTTTTGCTAAAGTCCTTTATATCCTGTGCTGACCTCTTACAGCACAAATACTAACGTAGTGACAATATACTAATTGAAGCTCACCTTTAGATTTTAACCAAATGTTGAATGCGTCGACAAGTATTAATTAGATTTCCTAGTAAAATATTTAATGGAAATCCGTTCATTGCTACTTGCAGACAGAAACTAACAGATAGGTTCTTGAAACTTACGATTCTCTGAAGCGCCTGGAACGTAGGCTTTAGAGCATACAAAACCATATTTTTTACCTGTTCTGTTGATGACTGGAAATTCGTTCCTCAAATTAATGAATGCGCAGTTATTTGAGGGGAGTTGCGAACAGATGACTGTGTTGAAAATTATGCTCGAAGAGAGAGAACGTAACACGATACTGGAAAAATTGTTAACGAACATATACCTTATTCGCTTCACTGCGTATTAGCGCGACAAAATCAAAGCAGTTGAAGTGGGCGGCGAATTGTGAGAGATGAGAAATACGTACAAACATTTTTTTTATGAATAAACACGTGGATTTAGATGGAACGATGATAATTAGCAGTGAGATTCATCCTAAGGACTTTCGTCAGGTTTTGGATTGAAATCATCGCCTTCTGAGCACATTTGGTTTCCATAACGTTTGGTAATTTGTTCATAATCTTAACAATTACTTATTAGTTTCCCCAAGGAGAACTATATAATGTAGTTACACCATAAGAATTCGGAAACTTTTTCTGATTG
The DNA here is from genome assembly GCF_977971745.1 of Zootermopsis nevadensis. Classification (NCBI taxonomy): domain Eukaryota; kingdom Metazoa; phylum Arthropoda; class Insecta; order Blattodea; family Termopsidae; genus Zootermopsis; species Zootermopsis nevadensis. The sequence goes on from NW_028259138.1 coordinate 14,203,474, forward strand.
ATAAAGTAAACCTTCTTCCACAAGTTCTGATAATTATTTCCCAGTCTTTTGTTTAATGTGGATTGTATATGTCATTAAATAATTTACCCAGTTATCCACTCAGATGTCATTAATGATTACGGAACCCGAGTACGAGGTGGATTTCCGAAGAATTAAACACTCGGACCAGGATTTGAATTCTGCTAATAAATAAAAATGAATTCCACAATTGGCAACATTTGATAGAATAAATATTTCCATAATCTATCTAACTTATTAATACTTTATATCCGAAGCGAATTTCTCAAGGCACAAACCGATGACTAAAAAAAATCGACGTCTTTCAGGCATCCATTCTGTCCAAGTTGTGGTGTTAGAAATACTTAGTTTCACTCCAAGATGGCCCAGCTTCTATGTAAGGACGTGGATCTGCGACCTTCCGACTTCTCTCACTGAACCGAAATTGATTCTTACGATACGCCAGCGGTGTCCTTCATATTCGCCGAAGTCTGAAGTTAACTCATACCTTTCTCTGATCTCTCTTGAATATGTTGTTATGATTCTCAGTTTAGTCGTCTTATGTCGCTACTGGAATTCTCAGCTTTGAGCGCAGAAGTTCACACTTGGGACACCCCTGTAATCTAAAAATCACATTAAAATTTAAAACCATAAGTTCAAAACAAATTAATGTAACAGATTTTAAATTCATTTGCGTGTCAGTGCCGGACAGAGAGGATTTCTGATCGTGAAACTGGATTGGGGAACCAATTACAAGCTGATTGCGTTTTCATGGAGTGACTCGAGATTTAAAGAGTGCAGCACCATCGCTCTCTTAATGGTCGAATGCGAATTTCTTTGCCAGTTCGCTGTGGTGTCTCTCTGCCGCAGAGATTCAAGATATTGAATTATGAAGCATTTCCAACTTTGAGTCTATTTTGTACTTCGATGTTCGAATTTCAGGAGTAAAGGCCTCAGCATTCTGAAGTTTGCAGCAAAAGAAACTTTCCATTCAGCTGATCCGGGTTTGATTCCCGGCCATCGCAGATTTTTTCCATGAGGTGTTTTAACAGTACGGTCACACCTTCTAAGGGATTTTTATTTTTTATCCAGCTTGCAGACTTGGATCTATGCACCCTTTCCTGCTTCAAGATCTTTAAGTTTTTCGATTCTACAAATGCAATTAATAATTTGAAATAGAAACCTGTAGACCGGTTGATATAAAAATATTAGAACAGTCGGAGGAGCATGCAGCACGCATTGGGGAAACGAGAAATTAATGCAAAATTTTGGATAAGTTCCAAGGGAAGAGGATGTTACTGTCATGATCACATTGTCAGAGAAGCAGGGTGTTATTTCGATAAAGAACGCCGTTGTCCCAAACAGGAAGAATTTTGTTTTTCCGGCTAAGTAACAGTCAGTTGCCACTTTGTTATTTGGTTGGTTTAGACACAATTTCGGATATAGTGGCGGTTGTGAAAAGTTTATTTTGTTTGCCCACAAAATCTTTTGTTTCACAGCCGAATTAAAGCCTTGGCTTTTCTCTTGTATCGATTGTCCAATAATCATTGAGGCTGTGGACAGCTTTGCTTGGATGACTGCTTGTTCATGCTAAAGAGAAAATAGCGGGCGAAGGGCGATATTATACAAATCTCTGAAAATTATAAATTATAATTTGTATACAGCATTTGTTCTACAACAGTGGTTCTGAGCAGATGTTTCTCTCGTGTCCACTAATCTGGACCGTGATCGCACTGAGAAGAAAGAAGTCACTTGCCATTTTCTGATGTCCGCATGCGTCGAAGATGGCGACAGTCGACGACAAATTTTCTGAAGTTTTTATCGCATAAATATTCCGCTGTTCTTCAGTAATCTTATTACTATCTACTGTGATGCTCTGGGTATTCTTTGGATAACGCAATAAGCCACTACAAACAACCATCTTATCGATCGATAATCGATATAACAGAAAAATCGCTTTTGACACTTGTCGCGTGTCACAGCGATAATTTTAAAAGCCACGTCGCTGTAATTCTGGTGTAAACTGTTGACGTGAAAGTACTCGATATTTTTGTAAGTGACATCTATTGCCTGTCGCTTGTCGGTTGTTGCTTGTTTCCATTTGTTTCGGCGTCAGTCCTGCCTTAAAGCAAAGAAAGCTGAACATTCACCCCCACACGCAATTCGAACCCCCGTCACAGTGTTTGACCTGCAAAGAAAGCACGGACACCCAGAATAACCGCAGCTTCAGAGCGTTTTTAAAACAAAGAGTATGTTCCGTTGTCAGGGCTGGTTTATCCAGTTGGCAAGGTGACAACTACCCATGGCCCCATATTTCAGGTACCCCCATTACGAGAGTAGTACCAGTACCTTAGTATTAAGTTGTTTCCGAAATATATTTGCGGAATTTTTGTCTCTGTCATAGTGCAGTTCTAGTAATTACGCCAAATGTATCTAGCATGCAGTCTGTCTGATAGTTGCTCATTGTGATCTTAGACGCCAGGATCACAATCGATCAAACAAAGCGATATAATTTTTATATTATATATTTGTAGTCATTTTCCACCATTTTAGATTTTGACAGTATTTTTAACTAAGTTTTGTATTGGTATTAAATTGCAAGGGTTTTTTTTATGTGACGAGAGGGCGGTCCGAAGATCGAACTTCGTCCAACTGTACCTGGACAGGCCTGCGGTAACTGATTTTCTTCAAGACTATCGGATTCAGAGGAAAATGGTCCATGCCAGATAATGACGCGTCTTATCTCGTCCACTGCCGCCTCTCTCAGTAATGACAGGAAGCAGCGTCACAGACCGGAACTAGTCCGCAGATTTACAGACGTAAACCGAAGAGACATATTCCAGGTCTTATCGCCTCGTCATATGAACATCAGCCCACGAGCCAACGTGGAAATGTTAACCTACATTTCGTTGCGTTGTGTTTTGTGCGATAGGCTACCACAGGAAGCTCCCAAAGTTATGGACAGCCACAAACTTGTTTCAGCTTGAGCGAAGCCATGAAAATGAGTCCGATGTCCAGTCTCGATGATTTTGAGCAGTTGTATAAATGTTAGTAGTCGTTAAAAAACAATTTGTGTTCAACCTGAAACAGGTTGGGTGGGTGGACACGCAACTCACATTAAAATATAATCGTGTAAGATTTGAGGTTTTACACAGCGGTGAGTGTGAAGAAAATCTTTAAAAATACAATCGTTGAACATTTTTAACGCGTGTCCTCATAACTCGAATTGGCTTTTACAAAATGCATTAACAAGATTTGGCTGTTTCCACAACGCTAGCGAAATAATGCATTCGATTTAATTATGTGCCTAACTGCTGCAGAAAAATCAGATTTGTGATCGTGAATTTGAAATCTCCACCCCTAACTCCTTACTTCCAATTGAAACAGCGGTTCCTATAACGCGATTTTTTTCATAACGCGGCGTTTTCCAGGAATATTTATTTTAGGGTGGTATTACCGTTCTTTGTAAGACGCTTTCAGGATTTATTTATATCTGTAGTTGATACAAAATCATTAAATAATGTATGACGTAAGCAGTGCTGACTTTTCCTTGCTCCAAAGAATATAGAGAAAAAAAATTATTTACGGACGTCGGCCTGCATGTGAGGTTTTACTGTAACGAATGGAAATGTCTTTCATAGCTCACGATTTTTTTTCTTCAAGTAATTGAAGTTGGACGACATCAAAGTCTCACGTTTGTGTTCAATAAAAGTTATTTCGCATCAGACTCATTCTGCCTCATATAAGAATCATGAGATTTCTTTTCTGTTTTGTCGGCAAAAGGTCTTTGAGATCACGAGAAGGCGTTTGCAATGTTCTTGACTTCGAATCGATCAGTCGAGCTCTGAGTCCAGCCTGTGAAAAATGAGTCGTATCTGTTTTCATAAACTTTTGTCCGCCGAATATGTCGGGTTTTATCAACGTTGGGAAGAATCTCCAAGGATTCTATGTATAAATCTTATGTGGACAGGGAATACAAGGTCCATGCCAGTATGAACTGAGCTGGTGATATTGGCGGTCATAGCGACGACATAGAATTAAATGCAATATTGTTTCAGGTTTTTACAAAATAATCTCCAAGTATTGAATCGTATTGTAGCTGGCAGCGTGTCTGTTCCCCCCCTCTGGAGCCATTATCCTGCTTGCACATTCTGGAAATATCTGAGTTGCTTTACAGACAGCGAGAAAATTCGCTATCTTTCGAGGTTTCGCTATAGACTTATGCAAAGCATCGAACATTCGAGAGGCTGACGGAAACAAGTGTAGACTTCTAGCGGCGTTAACAAGTACTACTATGTTTATGAGCTCAGGAGAACATCCGCTCAAGTGTTCACGTGGCAGAGAACACAGACCAAAGAGCTTGAAGTCAGCTGGAGAGCAAAGCGGCACGAGAAAGCATTGTTAGTCTGAACTGTGATTTGTGGAACCTCGGGTATTACTCCATTAAATAATCATTTGTGCTCGTAATAGTGTGTAACAAATCCATCTTGTGTTCAGGACTCACTGCTTAATCAGTGATTATGACACAGCATCTCAAGCCTGATTTAAGATTCTCCCGCTGCAAGCGTGAAGATGTCTGTCTGTTCGGAGCTGTATTCCAGGTGACAGCCATCTTAATGACTTAGGTTTGTCCGTGACCTCTGGCCTTTTAATGAATTTTTCCAGTGATTTACAGATTTTTTGAATCCATGTCTGTAGGCGCCATAATGTGTTACTAAAGCAGATGGAATTTCATCTTTCATCATTGCACATTTTTCGATTTTCCAGGAAACACTGATCGATGTTCCACTTCAACTTGAACACAGGAAACTTATCTTCAACAAAATTTGTCCGTCGTACTTTTGAACCTTTAAACCTATCTGTAAACGTCGTTTCGGCTCATGTTCAGTTAACAAAGGACCGAGTGTTTATTCTTCAAGTAAATTTTATTGATTTTTCTGTCAGAATAAACGGACCACAGGTTGTTGACGTCGTTTGATGATCTCATGAATGAAACATAAATGTCAGAGATGCGACACTGAGGACAGACGTGAAAATGGAAACGAAGCAGTTTTCTCTCGTCTGTCCTCGGTTCTGTCTGATGTCAGCCTAGACGTCGAGGTAAATTAAGAATACCGCCATGACACTTGCCTTTCTCCTCTAAAAAGACACGCGACAACGAAACTTCAGTCGGATTAGAGCCTTAGGCTTCAGGCGGGTGGAATTTTACTTTCGAAAAATGACCGAAAATTCAAAATTATAAAGTTAAAGTTATATTTATGGTGAAATTTCCTATGTGTTTCGAAACATCTATTGGAACTGAATAAAGATATTAGGCTCACAGTCAATCTAAAGGCCGTCTTCAGACCGTGGGTGCTTACAATCAAAGCGTAATGAATAGATTCTTCCTGAAGGTGGAAACTGCAATGTTTCCATTTAATTTGAAAAAAAATCAACATTCTTTGTAGTCTATTCCCGAAAGCCGAAGGTGTACGTTTAATTACAGCCACTGAAACCTAACGATAAAAGATAATTGAAGCCTGTTTTTATATTTATTTCTAGGTTCTTGCACGTGGCTTTTTTCCGTCTAGGTTTATGAGTGAAATACGTGCACGAACTGAAAGCGAAGGGATTCCATAAGTGTTGCTACATAAATTTTATTAACGTGATCTTTAAATAATGTTTAACTCAGCAGACTGAGTGTTCATGTAACCGTGTTGGTCCGGCTAGCACTCGGAAAACGAAGAACAGAAACATTCTGCTTACTCTGACCAAGATCTGAAAATAAATAGGACGATATTCTCTGCTCAATTGTGTCAATGATGTATTGTTTGTGGGAATAGTTTAAACACTCCATTTTCCAATGATAGTAAATCTTAAATGAGTGAAATATATTCATAATATGTGTGTAAATATAAAATACGCACTCATTTATTTCTGCATAGCTTTGTGAAAAGGCATGAAACATTTTCGTGGGAGAGACCACGTGGTTACCGACAGGAGGATGGATCTTAATGAAATATGATGCGGTGGGCGGAGGCGTGGATTAATCGGAACACGGATCTGTTGATGGGTTGTTGTGAAGACGGTAATGAATCTCCGGATTTCATAAAAAATGAGGATTTATTAACTTGCTGATCGATTATCATCATCATCATCATCATCTAAGATTTTAGTTAACAGTCATGTATATGTTTTTTGAGTCTTCACTCTAAGCGGCAAACTCAATATTTTCAACAACTAAAAACAAACATGTGTTCCTGATACGTAGGTCTGCAATAAGAGTCTTGGTCAGGTGAAAACACTGCTTACTGATTCTTATGCCGCATCGCAGAATTAAATATTCTGTAGCAAGTCTGCGACTGTAGAAAATTCAGATTCTGGGCAAAGTGTTTCAGGAATTATTCTCCTGAAAATTTCTTATGTGACAGCAGCCTTCGATTAGAAGATAAATGTAAATTCGCAGAGAAAAATTAATATTCTTTGGAGTGGAAAATTAAGAGATGAAAAAGATGAAGCCGTATACATAGTGCTTAAAGAGGATCCAGTTAAAGTTAAGTCCTACAGAAAGATGGAGCGACCTTCGTCGGAGATACTGGAGCAAGGAGTAATTATAAAAAACGGAATGGGGCGCAAGTAAAGATAAAATGTTCAAAAACTGAAAATGGTTGCCCAGGCAAGACTAAGTGAATAAAAGGAGTATCGCACATTGACGGCTTTGTATTGCGCGTTAGTTGTGCAAACTGCGATGACAAGGAAAAACGGAGAATTGAGTTCAAAAAGATGTAAGTAAGCACGTGCTCAACAGTTTGAGCCATGAAAATATCGCAGAGATTGTAGGGAGACGTTGGGTCGGTATTTACAATAACGGCGTCTTGTTACTTTCAGGGGACGATTTAGGTAACACCGGCGTGGATTAGTTTCGGAGCAGAGACTATTCGCATTACATTTTCTGTTGTAAGATGTTTGGTGGTGACTGAACGTAGCAAACATTTGGACGAAAAAGCGGACAGACACTACAAAAGTGATTTAAGGACAGGGTTTAGCAGCCACGTACTTAAACCGCATTTGTTTGAGGTAAATGCTAAGAAAAAGGTGTTGCCTGTTGCGCTTAAGAGCAGTCGGACTTCAAAATGTTATGCGTCATTTCTACCTGTTCCGTCAACAGAAAACTTTTGTTTGCGAGCGATAAAATATCTCAGATTCATCCATAGATTTTTACGGAAATGTGAGATATACGATCACAAAAAAGTGCTGGTATTTACCGAGAACTGAGCACTAGGATATTGTTGGGTTAAAGCCACCTCAGACCTCAGGGTACCCGACCTGTCTCCAAAGATGCGAATCTTTTATCCCCTGAACATGAAGCAAGATTGCAAATCCGCTACACCGTGACGTTCATTCTCGACAACCCTTGACGAACACGTGTCTTTCTAATCTCAGCGTCTCGACGCCATTCCAATCGATTAGGTTCCAGCAAAATGAAACTTCGAGTCCTGCAGAGGCAAGAGTCGTATTCGCATGCCAGGAGTTTGTCACTGTGTGACATAAATATCGATGTCTCGTTTGAGGAATCACTGGAACGTCGTGTTTACGTTCTTGTACTTTCTGTTGATATTTGTCTTCTGGCTGGGGTGACACGTTTGTAATTCTCCAGCGGTGAGGAAGTGAAAATGTCATGTAAGGGGCACGCCAAAGGGCTGACTTATCGTGCAATAAATAATATGCAAGAGAACATTTCGGGGCAAAGACTATACTTTTTAAGAGAGTTACTCTTCCACAACTCCGCAAATACATTTTCCAATCTTTTGACGCGTTCTTAACTCAAAGCTGCAAAAATGCGTCGTGTCTGTGTGAGGTTCTGCCCTCATGTAGCAGTTCGGAAATCTCGTGATGGATTTTCACGAAATTTTACTTTCAGGAGATGTATTAGTTTTAGGTATATTCCAATTTTGGCTGAAATCGGTCAGGAAAAGGACGGTCGCTTACGTAAGAATCTGCATGCGTAACTTCCAAGTCTGAACTAAAATCCTGCAGGTAAATTAACGAGAACGGCAGTTAATATGAGATTTCTCGGAAATATGACCACAGGAACTTGTTTTACACAACACGACAAACCACTGGTAGCAACCTGTAGGGATCGGGAAGTCTCATGTCCATAGAAATGTATGTGAAAGCGAATTGTAGTTAAAATCACGCGAACTGAGGTACAGAATCTCTTGCAATAAAGTGAGGTCGGCATACACAGAGTAGGTCTAACTAAATTGTATACACTCGGCAGCAAAATTTGCATTACATTTGTTCTCCCACTCGTAGTAATGCGGACATGTGAGCCTCGGGCTAATTAATTTCCTGGAAGTGAGTTCTTGTTCAAAAGCAAGTGGTCTCTCAGCCGGCCAAGAGATTCCCGCCTCTTATGGAACGCCAAAGTGTGTTACTGTGTTCCCGAGAGCCCGCCATTGTTCGTGCCCTGAAACAGGTCTTTATTCTAATGTTTTGAAAATTCTGCTCCCGTTTACGCCTAGATCTTTGAATCACTGTGTTCCCTTTAGGTTCTCCAACTAAGATTTTTCCATCTGCCCCAAATTTGGGTTGTAATATTTCCCATATATATTATTCACGGCCGCCTGATCCCCATAATAATATCCGGTGAAGAATTCCAATTAGGAAGCAAGGGTAGTATATTTGGGTCTGGGAATTGTTTATCGCGATTTCCATGTAGTACACGACATAATTTAATTTGTGTTTGCTACACATATTCAAATTTTCGTAATTTCGTTTGTGTACTCTTATATTGATTATAGTAGGCTACATTACGTGTGTTATTTCTTAATTTTAAAGGCAGGTTCTTTTTCTAATTCCTTTTTGATTGATCATTGCTTTCGATGCCAAGTTAAAAGTTACGAAAGTGTAACTTGGGGAGCAGAAATGGGGGGGGGGGGGGGCTGGCGCAGTGGCCCTCAGCCCCAGTTAAACGATTTTATTATCAAGCAACGTATAATTGAGTTTCAGAAGCGCGACTGCAGGATGAAACAAGGAACTGGATGTACGTAGGAAAAGAGAGAGCTGTAAAGAGTCGAGAGTCTGTTAATACTCTGATAAAACGTAGTTTATTTTTATTACGATTCTTACCGAATGTCATCGATTATGTAACGTGATGTAGTCGTCATTTGCTATCAGTCGCAAAGAAATACGAACAGACCCGACTTAAGACTTGGACATTAAAACGGAATTAATTAGGCGTCCGTCAGCCTTGACCATAAAATAGCAGCCGAGCAAATTTTATTGGTTTATTGTTCATGTCCTAAAATGCGAAAGTAAATGTTTAAACAGGAAAAATTATAATTTCGCTTTGAAAAGTTTATTAATCCGTACTCTGATCATGTTCAGCGCGAAGTGCACTTATGCAGTTTGAATAAAAGTGGTACAATAATAACCTAATAAATTCCAATGTCTGCGAGTGTCCACAATCTACAGCCACACAGTTTTTTTCTTAATTTCATTTTTTTAATTGATTTCTGCTGTCCATAGGCCGCTATTAGAAGCTCTGACGTCACAAGTAGGAGGTTTACTATTCCAGTGGGTAATCACGCAAAAAATTTGTTATGTTTCACTAATTTGTGGACTGACTGAATCATAGAATGGATTTATCTGGGATGCATTGGAAAGGATGTGGAAAAGTAGTCCTGATTTAATTATAGGAGATGTCCAGAAATTTGTAAGGATAAGTTTTGGGGCACAACGAGAAGCTTCAATGACGTTGTCAACTTTCGGGACCACAAATTAACCCCGGTCCTCCTCGTGAATGCCAAGGAATGATGAAATTGTTGTCAACGACAGTAATATTTCGTAAAATTGCTAAGGTTTAATCTTGGAAAAATTCTCAGACGTCTTGATGCGTATGAAGATTGCAAGATTGTTATTAGGGCCAGAACTCTGATGTCCGAACGATATTTCTTTTGCCCCCATCCCTGAGGAGAATGATTAACGACAATAATTAACGCGGAAAGTTAGTTTCCTCGGACTTCATGGAGCGTTTTTGCTTAATATATTTGACCGTAGCGGAAACCATTGTTTCTCCATTTCTTGGTACAGGGCTGGAAATCCACTGTGTAATAACTACGAAAGAGGCCACACGTAGTGCAGCGAACACCGGGTGTTGTAAATAAAATATAACCTGGAAACGTTGCGTACTTCGCCGAAGTTAGTTAACCTATTCACTTTGTGCAAAGAGAGATTGTTTGCTTTCAAACATGGGATATCATATTAGATTTTCAGTAGCACAGTGAATAAGCAGCTTCATAAAATGATGTTAAAAGCGAACTTCAATTTAAAGTTCGATATTCGAAGCCGCTTCCAAGCTGCAGTTTCATAGTTTCAAGTTTGGTCACACTTGCTTAAAAACCATTCTGAGGAAGCCTCAATTTCTTCTTGGAGAAGACGGGAAAAGATATGGTGGCATCTGGGGTTTAATTACCAAAACATTATTCATCTTTATTTTTAATTAATATAAAACACTGAAATTTTTGTTTTTAAATTCCCTGTAAAAATAATCACTACCCACTATTGAATTACTGAATTGAAAAGCAAATTGTATATTTCTAGCAGCATAATATAGTTTTACTAGTGTTTATTTCCACACCGCAGATGTTATCAGTCCTACAGTGTGATTGACGCGTAACTGAATGTGGATTTTCCTAACAAACAGTCTTTTTAAAACAAACCACGTGACAAGTAACGGGCGTACTCGTTTTAGAATCGTCTCAGAAGTTGAAGGTTTTAAACGACTTTGCCTTATTATTCATTAGCGTTGCAGTTTTGAATATTAATAAGAATATTTTGAACGGAGTCTGCCTAAAGCGACGTATTCTCAACTTTACTAAAAGATATTATTTCGAACGTGTAGTAAACGGCTTGTTTATTTGCAGTTTGAAAGTGTCACCCAGAATACATTTGTATGTCGTTTAGAAATAAAAAAACTTGTGTTGTTTTGTTGACGTTGGCAGGGTTACAGTTTGTCTTTGTTTGATGTGACAATAAACAAAACCAGGCTCCACGTCTGCCTTGTTTATTTTATTATAACGTAAGTTGGAAGTGTGACGAGGATGAGATTGTCCGGCGAAACAAGCTCGGTTTTGGTAAAACAAGTTTTTAATCTAAATGCCTGCCGTAATTAGGTGCTGGAGGGGTTTCGTGAAATGCGCACACAGTATTCGTGCCATCAGCGAAATGTTTCTCTTTCAAGAACGGAACGCAGTACAGAAATTTTGTTTCACTGCAAAAAGAAACACGTGACGTGAATGAGACATGGCGATCGCACAAAAACCTACGTATTTCTAAACGAAATAGAGGGACAACCACGGTTTCTAGATGCACACTATTTTGATCGGACAATACGAAAATTGTAATTCACCATTATCCACTAAATTGCTTGGGGTTAGACAGTTTTAACGCAGTGATATTATGGCAGATACAGACAACTGTCGGTTTACGAACTAGTTCCGTTCCAAGACGTTGTTCGTTATACGTATCTTCCATTCCTGAGCTTTTACGATACGTATCGTATATGTTATCAGCCATTTTAAAGCATTAAAAAACTCTATCTATTGGCGACTTTAAGAAATTTTTGAATGAAATGTGACTTTCGTTATGGCGAATGTTCGTAAATCGAACGTTCGTAAACCGAGAGTTGCCTGTATTTAATTATGGTAAAGGTAGTTAGATCAGAAATGTTACTAAAAGTGGTAATTCCTTTGAAATTGAATAAATTGACTTATAGGGCAATATTCAGCGGCCTAAGTTGGTCAGAACAGCTGGCTTTGGTACGTGTTGGAAGTTGTTTGGTTAATGATCAGTTAAGGCGCCCTCGTGTATCAAAAGCGAGAAGATCTTTAGTTTTAGGACATCTCGGTTCTGGACCCCGAACTCGAGACGTATCGATCTTATCGCTTTGAGTAACGCCATCACCTGGCATCAGATGCCCGAGGAGACCGACAGACCTTGGCGAAACGTAATACTTCTAAACTTACAGTAGTCCTATATCGATTTTCAAGACCTAAGTAATTATTTTCGAGACAACATTGACGAATTAGCCTTAATCGACGGGTAACTTAAGCTTTAAAGAAAATAAATCACTTTATATTAAATGCCTTGAATAAGAGGAAACGGTGATTAATATTCGTTAAATCTGTGATTAATTACCAGCACAATCCTCTCCGATGATATCACTGTTTTAATATCAGATTGGACACTGAATAATGGATTCCAGTTGTTTTATAATTTAATCGCTGAATCTACACGCATCCTCATTTTAAATGTCTTTGATTGGCCGGTGATAAGGGCCCCAGCCAATAGGAATTACGTTTCTTTGAAGCGGTTCTTTCCCTGCACCACAGAAAATCACTAGATTTTCATTCTGACGAGTCACCTCCTTGGACTTGGATTTAAATTATTAAACATTTATTAAACAACGATTTTAATGCCAGCATCTCGTTCGCGTTTCTTGTTTCTTGTCTGTACCAAAACAAAATGTTGCAAGAGTCCCTTATTGCCCATGTACTTCGCACCTGTGATTCATACGCGTGCAGAATTGATTCTTAGTTAAGTGTTGACAATGTTCAAACCGCTTATTTTTATAAGGTACCAAATAAAATGTAAATGTAATCGTGTGTATAATTTTGAGGTTCTGTACCATTCGGGCGTTAGATTCAAGAGGGCAAAGGGGAATTATGAAAACGTTGTCGCACCCAGCGACAACCGAGCCGAGATCTGTGTCAGGTACCTCCTGATTACAGGCATCCCGTTATACACGTAGTAAGCCTCTCAGTTCGTAAGCCCCCCCCAAAAAAGCCGCGTGGCTCTGCTTTTGCGAAACTGCAACTGTCCGGTATGAGTGACATTCTGAATTTTCTGTTACAGGGGAAAAAATTGCTCTATTCTTGTCGTTTCAGTTTACGCGTTTTGCTTATAATGCGAATGTCCAGGTCTGTGTGTCAGGCAACTGCTACTTGGCTGTGTGGTAGAATAACGACGAGGGGGATTCCCCAATTAGTTAACTGGTGAGGTCCCATTATCGTTGTCCGATTTTAACCAAAGTTTGAAATTGTTCGACAGATTTTAGTAAAAATCCAAAATATTAGATTCAATAAAATTCGTTCAGCTGCTCTCTAGCTTCGACATACGGACGGATATACATATATATATATATATATATATATATATATATATATATATATTGACAGCTAACAGGTGCCCTTTTGCAACCATTACTTGCAACAGAACTTAAAATAGCGAAGACCTTTCAGCCCTCTTCATGGACAATAAGGACGGTGTTGCACTATTGTGAGTATTTGCAGGCTCTGATAACCTAACCTTTCTTTAGGCCTAATTCATGTAGCTAACTCTCGTTTCTGATGACTGTAGGTGCAATATTACACTTACTGGCGCGTGTTAAATACGAGACAGAGGTTAAGTGCAAATCGAGACTGATGTCACAACAGAGCAGTCAGCACTCCTGATTCGTATTCCCAAAGATACGACTTTCAAACGTGTGCTCGGAAATCGCCTAACCTGACTGCGATTCTTCGTGGGTTTTTCTCAGTCCCTCCAGCGGTAAGTTACCTAGCTCATGCCTATTACGAATTGTCTTAATATTATTGCAATCGGCACGCTAAGCTGTTTGAAATAATGGGCGAATGAAGTTGAAACATGATAATATATAATGCTGAGGTCTGTTGCATTCTAGATGTGTTACAAACTTCTTGTAGCAGTGCCACACCAGACTTCAGAGTGGAAAATGGAGGTCAAATGATCCTCCTAAAGTTGGTTAAGTACCTCCTGGATTGCTGTGTGCCATAACCCACTTAACAACAAACCTCATTTTCATCACGACGTAAACCGCGAATGAGTTCTTTGTTGGTTACTGCGCTGGTCTCTTTATTTACTCGTAATTCTGCTTGTTATCCTGTTCCGTGTCTTTCCTCAGGCCCCCCGTCCTTTTTTTCAGTTTCTGGTTACATGTGGCATTATTTGTAGCCCCTGTGATGTTGTGGTTCCAATACCTTTTGGTGCATTAGCTCCGGAGTGAAGTTCTGTTGCTCTCTGTATCTCCATGCCTTTATTGCATGGGGACTCTAAGAATCCCAGTTGAGTGAGGTCAAAGCCTCTTGCCTTTTGATTCATCGCATAGGAACGGAAAAAAAAAATCACCGTGTCCTAACATTGAACTGTGTAGCAGAATTTCTGCCGATCGCTAAAACATGAGACAGTCTCACTGTGGCGTCTTTAGTCAATTCAGTTTCGCAAGTGCAGGGAGCAGTTCAGATTTTGTTGAAGCTTGTTCACGGGAAAATTATAAAATAGCCATGCCTCGTCTTTGAAAGGAATAACCTCGTCGTTATTTAAGTTTAAATAGTCTGTTGACAGACTTACACCGATAGATAAGCGAGCGTCTATGTGCTCTTAAATTATAGCCTGACTCCGAAGTTAAGGGTTGCAAATTGACACGTGTTCGGCTTAACCTCGCTACTAGTTCTGCCTGGAAATTGCAGACGAACGTCCCCTGGTACTTATCTTCTTAAATTTATTTTATCCAAATTTTATTTTCTTTCTTGGGTTTTGATTATTTCAACGTCTCACTTAATTTGACATCAAAACAAAACAAACGACACTTCGCGAAACAAAGGAAACATGAAGTTAAATGACTTTTAACGTAGCATGAATTGATCGGAAAACCTATTCTAATCGCTTGAAATGCAGAGAAAATTTATTATCGTCTCTGTAAAGAAAGGCGTGTCTCGATTCCTGCGAGTGTCTGGTTTGCGCCGCCCTCAGCTCTCTAAGAACTTAAGAATCCACTAATTGCGTTCAACGAAGCGTAATATGGAAGCCATACGCTTGCAAGCCAATGAATTGTCCTAGCATCTCCAGTTAAAAAAACATATTGCATTTTATAAATCGAATCTTCGATATTTTTGTATGATTCTTTTGGAGCAGGATAGGCCTTTAAGTGCAAAATTGCTTATAGCTTTAAATATGATTGTTCTGGTTCATTGACAATCTGTAACATTGAAAACAGGCCCCTTGGAAATAAATTAATAGTGCATGACATTATTTAGTATTCTGAGTAGTGGCTTACCTATTTGTAGTAGGAGTTGAGGTAATTTATTTTGAAGTCTTTGCGGTCGAAGGCAGCAGTTTACATTTTTATGTAATCTTACTAGAGCCTGAAATCTGTGAGGTCTCGCAGTTTGGCGCCAGCTCCCTCGCGTGAATCCGTGTCGTGACGTTCTGGCTTTGCGTGCCTCGAGGCAGAAACGTGTGCGACCAGATCTTGTACTTGAGTTATTTAAACTACGTCCACCTTTGCCCAGCGTTTCGTGGAAGCGATACGGAGTTTGTGATATGCGCCATGGCAGATAAAGAACGCACTACTTAAGACGAGTGAGCCTTGGCGTATTCTGTAAACCTCTACCAATTACCAAAGTTATGTAGTTCGTAAGAAAACTTAATTTACTGCGAGTAACAAGGAAAGACAAGTCTGGAAGGAAACTGTGTTTCTTTTCTCTCCCATGCTGAACCTAGTACGTCGTCAGTTTTTTTATATTATGCCGCTGTATCAAACACACATGTTAGGACTATAAGACAGGAGCTGCTGATATATAGACTACTTTGTAACTTGTTATGCATTTAGAGGAGAAACACGAAATCCGTTCGATTAGGTTCTTACCAGAAGGAACAAGGAAGTCCCAAGTAGAATGAAAACCTACAAATGGCACAGGTGATGGCGAAGACGCGAATGAACGTTGAAATAACCACGTTCAGTAAAAACTATTTAGTGGAACGTCTAAATTATTTTAAAATAGTGATAATTGGTTTTGTTACTATTGATATGCCTACAGTCGTCTTCAGTGTATTTAGTGTAATTTTATTGACATTACTTTATAACTAACTTAACCTAACCTACCTTGACGCTTCTGACCCATTTAAGTAATCTTGCTCAATTGTCATTACTTTGAGATGCCTTTGGCCGCTGATGAGAACAAAGTTTGGTGGAAAAAGGGCCAACTCTCCTTCCAGAAAATAAACGCTGATTGCCATCTTAGCAGACGTAAGAAGTAAAATTATCCATGTAAATCTCTTTTAAATTAGTACGTGTTAACACGTGATGCCAGGAAGTTTAGGCGCTTTTCATTGTGTCAAGAAGATTCTACCTTGGGTTAAACAATAAGGTAACTTAAGCA
The DNA here is from genome assembly GCF_977971745.1 of Zootermopsis nevadensis. NCBI lineage: Eukaryota > Metazoa > Arthropoda > Insecta > Blattodea > Termopsidae > Zootermopsis > Zootermopsis nevadensis. The sequence continues at coordinate 14,219,691 of NW_028259138.1, forward strand.
GCATAACCAAAGCTGTACTTGAGTTAAAACGTAGATCCTGCCACCAGAATTGGTACGTCTGTGTCCTTACTGCAGGTAGATGGCAGAACGTTGGAATAGCCGTGCCCTTTTAAACTGAAAGGTTCGTTCTTTATGCACAAAAGCAGTTGCACGTGTTTTCGCTTTTAGTGCATATTTCCATTACAGAATTCCACGCGTTTTAAATGTGAAGTTCATGTATGGACAGATACACGCACTAGCATTACCTCCGAATGCGTTCATTTTACCCTGAGTGCGTAGAGCCACTCCCATTGTCAGAGTTAGATCTGCTTGGTGAAACGAGACCTTTGATTTTTTTTATAGAGGTTGGATGGAGTAAGATGTTTGTTAAGCAAGATTTTTTCTCCTCTGAGTCACATGTGAGACGATAATATTCATATGGGTGACACGCTGCCTGTAAACTTAAGGGAATGAAACCGGTTCAGTGTCGAATCAAATGGTTTAACATGCGGTAAGTCTGTGTGCTTTTCGTATCATTAATAGAAAAAACAGCTATCATATCCCTAAACAGCGTTGCCCAATATTGAACTTTGTACTGGAGAATTTGATTCTAAATGCACCTAAACTATGAGCCGGGATAGCTCAGTCAGTATAGTGACTGGCTACGGGCTGGGCGACTGGGGTTCGATCCCCGACGGGGGCAGAGGACTTTTCCTCTAGCCTCTGGGGGGCCCACCCAGCCTCCTCTACAATGGGTACCGGGATCCTTTCCCGGGGGTAAAGCCGGCCGGGGCGTGATGCTGACCACTCACCCCATCTAGTGCCGAGGTCAAGGAAGAGAGGAGTTACACCTCCTCTCCCCCCAAGCGCCTGCATGGCGTTCAGTGGGACAAACTTTACTTTACTATGCATCTAAACCAGTTGGGAACTGAATTATTAAATATTCATATTTAAATGAATTAAGTAGTTAAGGAGGTTAAAGGAATTTGAGAAAACTTTTTAAAATTTTGGGGTTTAATACCTCAGAGGTCCTCAGCCAATCAGATTGTTACTCGCTGTTGAGCCATTTTTGGGAAGGATGTCATTGATGTAGTTTTAAAAACTGATATTAGTTTAAACGCATTATGTAAAAAAAATATTGCGGTCCTAAAAACTAAACAACAAACATTGGAGCCCCCCCCCCCCCCCCCCCAATGATGCGCTGTCCAATTACAAAGCTGCACACGTCCAGATGATATTTACATTCGCGCAGCATCTGACTCATTGTTACGTTTGCCGCTGTTATTCCCACTCGCAAATTTTAAAAAAAAATGGCCACTGGATCTGCGTACAAAGTGCACGTCGTGTTGCTTCAAAAGAAAGCCTTTGATGTCAATTTTATTTCATATTCTTCGCGGACTATTTGTTAACAATTGCTGATTCGTGAAGGAGGTATTTTTCAGCTTTTTAGAACGAGCCTTGGACAGACCGCCTTTTCTTTATTATCGCGCTAGATTTCGTGACTTTCACGCAGCATTTGCGTGGTAATCAGTTGCTGTAATCTCATGCAACCTAAAAAACCTTAATTTTACCGTAGCAAAAACAAGTTTAGAAATATAACAGTGCCATTTTAGAAGTATAAAAAAAAGTAACGCAAGACAGGGATTCTGGGAGGTCTAATCGCTGGTTCAGTGAGGTTAGGTTAGGTTAGGCCTTTGCCCTATGTTACTGAGTATTGATCTACGCGTCAGTGTAAGACAAATGTTCATCATGTTCCCCACATTACTTTCTTACATTATGTATGTCCTTGAGTATTGGTAAATCCAGAATAGACGGTGCACGTCCTCGAAAAGGACCTCTCATAATTCAGTGTCATTATCCCTGCGTGTTTTGAGGGTTCTGGGTTCGAACTCTGCCGGAATACCGATTAACCTTATGACGATACGTTCTGCTTCTGTCAGGACCCACATTGCCTTATGCCATTGTCGTGAGTACCCGACGTTAAAGAAGTGAATAGACATGAAGGAGCCCAGTGCGGAGGCTTCCGTTGCATTCCAGAATGTTCTAATTGATATTCATTTGCAGACAAAGAGTGGCTTGATGTAGATGAAATGTTGCTAGTCACTTTACATAACGAGCTGAACGCGTCCTCGTTTGTTGCCAGTTGTGAGAATTCCGACCTTTCGCTCAGCCAATGACAACAATGAGCACTGATGCTCCTCGGACACTGCACACAAACGTGTTTTGCACCTCAACAATCGCTGACAATGTAGCTAATCGTTTATGTGTGCCTTCATGTTAACGCTAGTAAACTTATTCGAAACAAAAAGCAATTTCATTATTTGTAAATTGTTTGTAAGAAAATGCTTTTGTTTATCGTCTTTGAATATATAATATTTCTGCACGTAGTGAAACAATTTTGAGGGTATTTGTGTGGATTTAAACAAATTCCGAATTGTTGTACGTTGACGGCAAATAAATGTGAACCACTGTAAAGTCTCCTTAACACCCGATGTCAGAATTATAAAGTGTTCTTACATTTTAAGTGTCGTGGATGTGCTATGATTTATGCAAACGTAATGTCAGATGTTACAATGACTGCAAATTGTAGATTTGCATTGAAAACACATTGATAGTGACCATGCTTATAGAATTGTCACTTCAGTCGCCATAAATCACTGGTTAAATGCAAATGTATTCTGACCTGGCTTCGGGGTATGTTACAGGGAATTTCGAAACATGGCCGAACCCCGTCATTTGTTTGCTCACCGAGTCAGCCAGAGGAGAATATAGAACGAAATGGACTTCTCGGGGGATGCTAATTAGACGATGACTGATACACACAACACAATGCTTTAGTGGTAAGGTTTAGGCATAGGACTGAACCGAACCGAACGCGTTTGCCTTATGGTTAACCAGTCATGTATTGCGTTCAATTCGAAAGATGGCCGACATTTTCATATACCAGGCGTAGCAGACAAATGCTAGGATGACCACTTCTCTTCACATCCTCACGAATCTGGTATCCTCAGTCGGCCTATTATTTGAAGGGGTGTGTAAAATCTGTATAGGTTTTAAACGACTGTTAAACCTAAGTATATTATCTTGGGTTAGCGTATATAACGTTTATGTATCAACGATTCTCATTGTAATGTTGAATTACAGAAGTGTTAATTATTATTTATTTTTCGTTGAGTGTGATGTGAATCAGAAAGAAGGACGTACGCTTTAAAACAACTTCATGCCTGAAGATCTGCATAATCGATAGGCGTAGCGACAATCTCTTGCAGCTCTCTGCTTTATCGACCTGCTGATGGTGATACGCGTAAAACTAACGTACGATCACGCCACCCCTGAAACAGCTGAGCAGCGAATCAGCGAATCAGTACTAGCCTGAGTTGCACTGTTTCTCGATTATCGCCCATTTATCTTTATAATTGTGGCTCTTAAATATTCTTACAGAATTGAGAAAGGTCAAATGTAGAATTAAAATTCTTGTATGACAAATTTAAATTTCGTTCTTCACTGAATGTCTTTGGCAGTGGTATTATATGGATTTTGTCAGTCTGTTAAAATTCTTAAAAACCTTAGAAAAACTACAAATATTTGTATGATGGATCTGTGATCCTCAGACAGAGAACTGCTGGATCTTCCAGTGTCATCGGAATAGAAGTGTCGTCCATTTTGACCTGAAAACAGATGACGTTCCAGCGTTCAAAACGAAGTCACTTTTTGAACTTTTGTGAATTTCTCTGAAATCAGAAAACGGGTGTTGGATAAACCCAAAACAAAGAAAGCGTTGATTATACATTCATTTCTGAGTCACACCACGCCTATCGTAATTAATTATCTTGTGACGAGATTGAAAGAGGCTATCTACTTATATACGTAAGTATGTATACGTGGGGCAGATTTTTTTTTGGATACCGCACCGTGTTTTTAGCAAAGGATATTTATTGCATTGTACTTAGCGGGATCAATTAGTAATCTCCTAAATTAATAGCGAAGTCGTAATTAAACCGAGGCTTCACAATCACAAAGTCTCAGGACATTGATATTAAAGAATATTAAACAATAAATATTTTTATATATTAAGAACATTATCATTCTTATTATTATTCCACCCGTTTGGTATTTTCGTGTTGTTTTCCAGATGTCATCATTTGTGTATAGTCACTGATGCCTTTGTAATTAAGCGACGTGTTGTTAGTAACACTCGCATATTAAGGACACTTATGTTAATCGTTCTTCGCCCTGTTCATTCCAAATGCATTTTTTGTTTCCCGAAGCTCCTCATAGACAAACATTGACACATACGCGCACAGACTCGTGCATCCTAGCTTCTGGGAACGAGCCATCTGTTACAGGGCACAAACACACACCTGCGTTACTCGGTCCGGCTGGCTCGTACATTGCATGGAAAGACCCAAATGAGAGAATTGAAGCGTTCTGCTGCCCCCACACCAAAAGCAAACCCGGAACACATGGATCTCACTGCCCCTCGCGTCCGATGTGTTACGCCAGCAGACTCTGCGATGCTGGTGTGTGTAGCTTCGTTACGTTGGGAATTCGGACAGTCGCTGGCCAATTATTGTTGCAGCTGCATTTTCAACGACATTATCAACACAGACAAAACCTCCCTGCCATCCTCCAAAGCAACAATTTTGGTTCTCAGTTTTCCCTAATTTTCTTCCGGTTACGACGTTAGGCCAATGAATTACGTGTTTCGACCGCAATATTATAACTGTTCACAGCAGCGTCACCAAATCGCATGTTTTAAAGCCACGGAAGGATTCCACCCCTTCCCCCCAAAAAAATTATTTGTCAAGTTATACGGTTTCTCTCTCCGTATGTAATTTTAGATGTCAAATCCGTGGTTGATTTGCTTGTTCCGGTAAGGTGCTTAATATTGCAGTTTCTTTTTTCTTATTGAAAAGTGCCCTACAAGTGCAATTACTTCATTTTTTAATGGAGTTATTTACATTCCAAATTGATCTAAGTTGTTACGTTAAGTAGGCTCAGTCTAAACAATCACCCGAGTCACATAAAGCACCAAGTCATCTGCCTACAACAGTGTATTAATTCCCTGTGTTGTTTTAGCTTGAAGTTAAATTGAATTTGAGTATACTGCATCTACTTGCAGTAAATTATTTTATTCATATTAATGTTAAATAATGTTTGTTTTAGTGGGCGTCCTATTCATATTTCTAGATTTATTCTCTGGCACTTTGATATATCACGATTTAATTTTGATTAATGAGTCAGAATAATTGAAATAATTGAAATTGTTTGTGTGTATATGTTTGCATACAGCTCGGGAATGGGCGTACGGATTTGCACCAAACTTTACGTGTTTATTCATTGAGACCGGGAAATGGCAAAAGTCTGAGTTCGTGTCCCGGCAGAAGTGGTTCTTGTGGCAGGTAAACAAGCTCCATAGAAACATGGTATCGAAGGGAGTTCACAGAAACATTGGTTAAAACTCCGATAAAACTGTCCTGAGTTCCATTCCTGGCGTAGATGTCTTCTGTGTCTTGGAAACTAATGATTGTAGACGAAGATAAATAATTATATTCAAGAATTATATAATATAATTATATAGAAGATAGATAATGCTGGTATTGTCTTCTCGAGAGGAAACGTCTCATCCCTGAGGAGAAGTGACCTGGTGAAATTGTTTGTCTCTGTACTGAACACCAATTGTGGTAGACGATCGAAGACAAATTTAACCACCACTGTTTTGTTTGGGGAAGACATTGTACTCCAAAATTATATTCTGGGACAAGAATACAGGTTAAGTATTTAAAGAAGAATTTTATAGTAGCCAGAAATGTAACAGAACATTGAAAAGAGAAGGTGCATTTGGACTAAATGGTCGCTTTCGTTCGTTAAAAATTTATATTTTCTTAAAGGTTAGAGAAATATTTGGATAATATTCTGTTTGTCGCGTAAAGTCAACCATTAATTTCTTTTTAAATTTCTTCTTCTGCGTCCGAAGAATGTGGCGCCTCTTTCAATGAAGGTCGCTGCAGGCGGAGTGGGAGACCGTGGTTAGGATAGTCGGGGCCTTAAGTTTTATTTTCCGCTCACTCAGAACTTCAGTGGATTCCGGTCGATTTTGTTCCGGGTTGCGGACTACAAATTGCATAATCTACTGTTACTTCTTAGTTCTGGGGTTCGGAACGCGCTGTGGTCTACATCCGCCTCCTTCCTGATTTTTCCTCTGTGCTCATGTGCAAGGACAATTTTATTTGTGCATATAATGTGGATTGAATATTACGTCAGAGATGAACTCGCCAACTTTCTGTGGTGTCCAATTACCCTGTTCAGTAACGTAAAGCGTGTAAACGCGTTTATCCCTTAATTAAAAATATCTGTACGTCATTATGTGCATGCAACTAATCCCGGACTGAGCGGATGGGCGACACGTAATTCAGTTCGACTGTCAGGCGAAACTAGGTTGGTAATACAACTGAATCCTTGTTTCCACATTTGTGTCTGACCCCCACAAACTCCTGCAAGTATTAAGTCTTGCACAGTTCTGTCAATGAGTTAAAGTGAGATAATTATATGTAGAAGTTCTCAGAGATAGTTGTCAATAAACATATGTAATGCCCGTGGAAGAATTCGTGTTTCCTCATGCATTATGAGTCTAAGAAAAGGCTGACTCCTGATATTTATATTTATTTAGTGTTCTGTCTGACGACAGGTCCATATGAACAGGATCCTTCCATCCTTTTCTCGGACTGGGACCTGTTCATATACGTTCTTGGCAGATGATCCAGAAGTGGTTTGCCATTGCCTTCTTCTGTGTGTGAATGGAGTAATTGTTGGGATGCCACGGAGGAAAACTCCGTGTTTCCTAGACCACGGCCTTGCCCAACACAAGTTATAAATTTTAAAAGGCCGATTCTTCGGCCTTATGTTCTCTATAAGATAGATTTGTGTTTGTGGGGCTGAGTAAGAACATGGATGATGACCTTGTGGAGAGGAACATATTTGCGCATTCTGAGAAAACCGCGAAAAATGGCAAGCCGGATCGCCACAGAAGAACGCAAAATTCCTCGTGCCATTTGCGTCATACAGACTTTTAACTCGATCATATTTGGGCCCGGTGACCTTGTAATTGTTTTCAAATATTCCAGTTCTTAGTTCAATATCGTTTAAGAGTCTGAATTTCTTACGAGTTCCTCTTTAATTATTTCATCGCCTTTTAAGTAAATTGAAGGGAAGATGCAGTTTTAAATAAAGGCCAGTTTAACTTTAAATAAAATTCTCTGTGGCGGAAACAACCTGCAGGCCTTCAGTGCTGATGATAAACTTTATTCTTTTATTCGCCTCTCCCTTATTTTCGAGATATTTTTATTTCGTGTTCTGCCTTTTTGAGCTTCAAAAACAACTTTTTCTTACTTCATTGCCTACAACGAAGCAAGAAGAGGAAGGAATTGAGCGTCGAAGAATTTCGAGGAAGGTATTTTATGTTCTGAAGTGAGTTTGTAAATGCCAGCGTTCTTGTTACGTGCAACTTGAACTGAATCCGGTCATGCCCCAATTAATTACGTAGCCAGCAGTTTTACTCTCGTCTTGCTGCCATTTTACGCAAATATGCAGTTGTTATTCGCCACATATCGGCCAGTGGTTATTCACGATTTGCAGTTCTCACTAAAAGAACGCTCCTTAACCGAATAGTTTTCACGTAATCCGTTTTTTTTCTTCTGAATTTGGTGTCTTCGAGCGTGAAAAGATGTAGTTTTCTAGGAACGCGCTGCAGTAGTAAAGCAAAATTTGTCAAAAAATGTAATTGTTTACTGAGGAAACTCATGTCCTAGTTCTTTTTTGCTGTTTTAAATGCTAAACTGCCTTGACGGAGCCATCCTGTGACGCATGATTTGTCTCCTTCCTGGAAGATTAGGTTAAGGCGTTGCACCCGGTAAGTCGCTAATACTTTGCAGCTAGTACGAAGGCACGAGCCACGTAAGACGCTAATGAAATTCACCGAAGTCCACAAAGACTATTAATTTTTATGCAGTGAATGTGTCTAAAGGAACAGCAGTGTTTTAAATATAATTTTAGTACAGGGTGATCGGAAATTTACGTTCTATCTGACAAATTAATTACAATTAATTTAGAAAAGAAGATGAGGCTTACATTTAAATCGCTTCGATGATACATTAACACCGAAGGTTGACCGAAACGGTTTCTGTCCTGAACGCTTCGAGTGTCACCACAAACGGTTCACCAGAAGAGGTAATGTCGATTTGTTTGCCACAGGAGACTCGGGAAACGTTTCCGAAAAACTGATTCTGGCAAGTCTAGTACGAAGGAGATGCCAGGTGGCGTTCGGCAATGAACACTCGTTGGACCTGCAAAAAAAAGTACATCCTTGCACATCGACTGTTAGAAGATATCGGACCAGTTTCTTAATCAGGAAATCTGTTCACGGCAATAACGTTCTGAGGAAGTCCTGGAAAGTTTGGCTTGAGCTGCAAACGTAAAATATTCTCTTGACACTAAAAAATTAGTTTATTCTAGAAGTTTATAAAAAATTTACCGTATTTCCTTCAATCGTAGTTAAAGGAAAATGTTTTAGGTTAAAATTGTCTTTCTTCCTTCCTTCATATTTGTGCAAAGAATCAATGTGGAAAGTAAGGTCCTATACCAAATACTAAATAAAAGCCGTGATGATTTTCTGCATATTCACACCTTATGCGATTTTGGGAAGAGCTTACTCAAGTTATAACCAAACAGCTACAAAACTTTGTAAATTATTGTAACCGATATTTTCAGTACCTGTGTCCGAAAATTTTTAGATATGTCGCCAAAAATTGATACCATTAGTAAAGGAGTAGTTATTTTACGAAATATCACGACACTTAATTTTACATAGTTTACCAGTTACCAATCTCACGCGAAAAAATAATAAATATCGATTTGTTGTTTTATATTCTGCAGGAGGAAAAGTTTAGACATGGAGAGAGGCAGGAATGCACAACAAGCCTTGCTTCCCCTAAGGGGAGCGTGGGTGGTCTACAAGAAGGCATGACAGCTGTATATATAATAACTGACAGTTGAGCTTCACCACCGCAAGAAATGTCGTGAAGGGGTTGGGGGTGGGGGTTGCTGCTTGAATGAGTGCATTGAAGTGGGGCAATTGAAGTGCGGGTTGAGGACCTCCTTTCTGAATAGAGCAAGTGAGACTGGAGCACTCCCTAAGAGCAGGGCTTTGACACTGGCTGTTCTAAATACAATAGACACTAAGTTTATGAACCTTAACATTATATGCCATAACACAAGAAACACGGAGTTTCCCACACGTAAGACTGGAACGGTGTTTCCTCCGAACACGCGGAGCGTGTTGATATTGAACATCAACTGGTAGAAATGCATCATAAATTCGCTTCAAACTCAAATAGTTTCGGTCGTCTTTGTTAACGATAAGTACTCTTTAACTTTTGGTTGTCTGAAGAAGATTTGTGGGTTGTGGATACCTCGGCTGAGAGTATTATTATTCAATGATGTTTTACTACGAACAGACAGAAAGACTGGACGACTGCCTTGCCAAGCTCCTCGACCGACTGGCCGATCGTTTCACCGACCAATTGACCGACTGACTGAACAATCAGTCGATTGTTTCGCTAGTCGGTTGACCGACTGCGCAATCGAATGTTTTTCCTTCTGTCCAGTGACCCTTTGGCTCGGTCAATGGACTAAGTAAAATGCGCCAAGTGACTTAGACAAAGCAGAAGCCATCGGCTCCAAATGCATTGTCTACAAAAGGCGAAGATCGTCGTCGCAAAGAGCAAGACAAATATTGGCCACGTCGAATAGAAGAGATGCCTACGGTGGGGGGGGGGGGGGGGGAGAGAGAGAGAGAGAGAGAGAGAGAGAGAGAGAGAGAGAGAGAGAGAGAGACATCGAATTCTTTGTGTTTCATTCTCTCGTTCGCTGTTCTTACGTCTGGAATCGCCGTGGGACCGCGAGGGTTTCTTTTCTACATCCTGAAAGAACATTTGCATGCAAATAAAAGAATATTTACAAGTAATTTATCGTTTTATATATTCGGACTTTATATATATATATATATCTGCGTACCTCGGTAGTTTGCTAAGAAAAGGCACTCTCTCTTCAGAGCTTGGCAGACGAACTCCCTTAATTCTCTTATTACTACTCGCCAGGTCAAAGTGACGGACTTAGCCATACGTAGGATGAGAAATGAGCGTAGTCACTGGCATTTAAACTGGATCATTGAACAGAATGTTTACGGTTCCTACGGAAACTGCAATTGCAAATCAATTTTCTTTGAACTGCATTCGAATAAGAAACTTATCGTCCTGTTTCCCCCACGCAAGGTTTTTTTTTGTAAGTCGTTGCTTTATGACATTGTTGGTCTGTATCTGAAGACGAAAATGTCACATAATAACACACGCCATGATCTTGCACTGTTATTGAAATTCCGAACATTGTGTTATATTTTATTTTACAACACAGACATTCTGAAACGCATAAACATTTTAATAGCTTCTTCGCAGGGCAATATATTAAACGTAGTTGTTTATTCTAAGCTGCAGAAGTACGGACGTTGTTACGACAAAGCATGAGTCACGCCCTGAAAGATTTTGTTTTGAGGCGTAAAATTTCCATGAACTACTAAACTCATACGAAATGTGTTTTTTTTTCCATTTTGTTCCCATAATATCGGAATTACCCGCAACATTTTCTCATTTCTTGTTCCTGTATATTCAGACGTGCTATAAATATTCTAAAATTATGTTTTAATACCTCTATATCAAGCATTAAGATTTTAAGTATTACTGCATAATTTGTGAAAATTGAAATGATTCTGCATCTAAAATAAAGTTTAAACTAGGCTTACTTTCTTATCGTATCACGGAATATTGTTATATGTTTCATAAGACGTTTTTGCATTTCAATATAATTTAATGTTTTCTGGACTGTCATTGTTGCAAGTTATGGTGGAAAATGAACGAGACAGACTTACGTTAGCAAGCAATTTACATTAGAATACAAACTATGAAAGAAGAATCTGTCCCAACAATGTGTTTTATCGTAACGATCAACTTAAACAATCTAAATTTGAATGTGGATTTCTCAATCCGATGCTTGTATGCGGTCATTAAATCAAAATAATGACACCTGGATGTCAGTCTCAAAACATGTCACTGGCCTGAAAAGTCGGATACTTTGCTCAGGTCTTCCGTTATTAATCTACGCGGTATCAACTGCTGCTGATTTTGTCGTTAAGAATTAATTTCAATATAGGACGATTCGTATTTATGGTATTTATTTGTGACCAGATATAAAGAAAGAGACTTTACGTTTAAATAAGACAACGAAAAATCCGGTCTGCTGAGGCATCACGCCTGCCCTCTCGGATGTTCTCTAAAAACTAGTTCTGCAGAACAAAAGAACAGCATTTCGGAAATGGGCGTCCGCTCACTGTCAATCGATTTATATGCAAAATGCATTAATTCCTTCGCTGTAGCATTACTTAAAGATACAAATTTGTCCAATGGACGCACGCAAATATCAAATCAGCTGGAAGCCACACGAAGACGTCCTTGTGATTGATTTTATTTTCGTTAAATATTTGTGTGTGCCTGTATTCGGTGTTCTGGAATAGATCTGATACGAGACGAATCGTGTGTCTATTCTTATGAGTATGAAGGTGACAGGTAGTGTGTAGCTACGTTTCAGAGATGTTCCTGCCTCCATCATCAAGGTACAAAAACCCATAAGATCGATCATCGTCATCTCGATTTTGGTATCTTGTTCCTTCACAGGTGCTACCAACATTTCGGAGGAATATATCCCCTTCACTTCAACGATGTGCAAGTTGGAATTTGGTCACAAACCACAAGACATGTTAGTGGCACAATTTAAGCAGTTTTATTCTTACTGTTAAAATTCCTTAATAAAAAACTATATTTTGCCAGAAACTGAAATGGGCCTCGTCTTTTCCCCAAAAGCCTACCGGCGAATGTCGCTCAGTAATTTCCCATCCAGAACGGTTTCAACGGTAGAACTTTTAATACACTTTTAATTCAACGAACGTATTAACAGGGAAATGAATTGTTTAAGTAAATAAGTGTTGCTCTTTAGAAACAATTGTTCTTACGTTATTAAAGACGGACGTCAGTACTAAGCGTTGAACTGTAACATCCTCTTAAGGTACAGTTATCGAAACTCTGTATGTTTGTAGGCTTCAGGATTGGACGTAGGAAATGGAAAGGAAAAGATGGCTGAAGAACTCCTCGGAGCTTCGTAAATTTTACTCAAATCCGGGATGATTAAATAGGGGGTATGTAGCACGCGGTGTGACGAGAAATGAAAACAGTTTTATCGGCGTAGAGTGCGGATTATAACGGAATAAACTGGCATGGTTTGGTCTAAATTTGCCTTATTTGGGATACTGATTAGTGGCGACGTCTTGTGAATGCATTACTGTAACTGTTAGTTCTGTAAGAGTCAGCAGCAGATTTTAACTTCTCAATAAGGATTTTGTCTCACTCAGATAGTAATTATTATATTGTACAGATTATAGATTAGATTAGGCTGTAGATTATAAATGGCTCAGTTTCTATATCTGAAACACTAACAACACTCGTGCATGTGAGATTGGCTGTAAAATTATATTCCGTTTTAATAAGAGTTTTTATTCCTAAAATAAATCTTGAGCATTATTATTTAAATCTTTCACGGTGTCATCGTGCAAAATTATCATTAATGACCATGGACTAGAGCCTGCGGCTTTGGGAACGCCCGGGGGGGGGGGGGGGGCGTCAAGCAGATTGACCTCTGAACCACGACAAAGTAGGACAGTGGAAAGAACAGAAGTTTCCCTCTTCCTTTTCTTAGAGGAAATATTTTTTTATAGGTTGCTGCTCGAGCCGTTTGGCAACAGAGCTGTTTCACCTTGCCCAGGGATCCATCTGTCGTATAATAAAAGGTTGCCATAGCGATCCTTCATTCTTCACCATAAAATGAAATTTCGGACGACACCGAACATAAAAAAGGCAACAGTCAAAATGTTACGCCCAGTTAGCTAGCCGTCTGGGACGCCAGTCCAAAGCTGGGAACGTCACTTACGCGCGAGATAAACGGAAACGTCCGTCTCCGCTGTAGGAGGGCCTTGCGATATTAATTCCTAATTGTGAAACAAATTATGGAGTCTTAATTAGATGAAACGTATGGTTTTCATTATTATAAATTCCCATTATCTTTCGCTTCTCGTTAATTGGTTTAGTGTCTCATGTAATGAATCCACCCGTAAAACAGGCAAATACTTTCTTACTTTCTCAGTGGAGGCGAGTCCTTCCAGAGAAGCCAACATTCGCTCAGCCACTCTAGAAATTCCCAACATTTTATGGAACCCAAAAGTTCATTACCTTGTTCACACGAGACCGCCACTGGTCCCTGTCCTCGGCCAGATTAATCCAGTCCATACCACCCCATCCTATTTTCTTAAGATCCATTTTAATATTATCCTCCCACCTACGTCTAGGTTTTCCTAGTGCTCTTTTTCCTTCTGGGTTGCTACAAAAACTCTGTAAGCATTCCTTTTCTCTCACATGCGGACTACATGCCCTACCCATCTCACCCTCCTTGACTTGGTGAGGAGTAAAACTCATTATGCAGCTTTCGCCAGCCTCCTAGTAATTCATCCCTCATAGATAACAGACAAATATTGGCTGTTTTCTGACAGTTTTTAAGGGCAACGTGAAAATATTTTCTCTATAAATGTTTATTGTACACGGATCGCTGGCAGAACATAAGTTGCCTTGACTCTGTATTGTAATCTCATTAATGAAGTTAGCGAGATCAAGGAAAAGTGAGAAGAAATTTGCCGGATCTCGAATGAATGAGGCACAGATTTCGAATATGATGATAACCGATGCATTGGGTGGATGAGATTTAGTCTCTTAAACGTGAGACTAAGTAAACGACCCGTCCCAATGGAACATCCCGAAGATTCTACAGAAGTGTTCGAGGGAGTTTAATACAGACTCGAAGTGATTCCTCTGACTCGAATCCAACTCAAAATATTTTCCACTCTCAAAACATTTACTTTAATCCGACATAAGGATTTTGGTTTCAGATGTTATAGTTGTGACTTCGACAGGCAGAAACGAGATTTTTGAACATTACTGAGGGACATGATCCAGAATGTTTACGAGTAAGTTCATAGACTGGCGAATCTTAAACGGCGTTTGTACCTTTCCATGAATTGTGTACTTTCTCCATTCACAGTTTTAATCTTCTGGTTATATTTAAAATATTTCGTGTTGGAGAGATGACTGTAGTCGACTGTATACGAATTTACTAAACATTACGTGTAATTGCTGCTGATAAGCGTGTTTATGCAAGGGGAATCAGCGTCTGATAGCCACAACAGATAAGAAAATCTTCATGCCTCCGGAGAAGGAATTTGGTGTTTATTACTGGACTGACGTGGCTGGATTTCCTTCAATAAGCTCCGTTTCCATTTGGTCCAATAACCAGCCAATTACGTGTGATTTCAGAAGTTCTCAGGACGACGATGGTATTCTAGGTTAACGCCATGTGGTACGTGAGTACCAACATTTCGGAGGAACACACTGCGTCCATCTTTAACTTTCAGTGTGAAGGACTTCCGTTACTCTGAAACGTTTATATCCGTCTACAAGGCAACGCGGCGTCTCAGTCCATAACTCACGCATCCATCACTTGGTTTCTCGAAACAATTCCCTGGAAAGTATTCTGAAACGTAAAATATTTTCAACTGAGCAGTAGAAAGAGATGTAGTGTAAGAGTGATGCTAGCAGAGAACAGTAAAGATGAGTCAACAGGACAAAAGAATTCTGCTACAGGCTTGCCAAAATAACCTGGATAAAGCTGTGTCTCGAATAAATCTGTGGATTGACTTCAAATGCCATGAACAGAGACAAATTATTTTTACGAGTCCTTCTTCAGAGTACGTAAAGCACAGTTTAAAATCCTCGTCTGTTTTACGATGTTCCAGTTGTTGGAAGCAACATTTTACGGAGTTTCAATCACTTATTCCTTTTATGTAAATGTTGGCACTTGAGAGGAGGAATTGTACGTAACACGTGACAATCGAATGTAAACAATTTAAGTGAAACAATTGGTCGACAGAGGAAAAAGCCAGGACTGCAGCAGGAGTTGTTGAAATGTGGGCAGGAGTACAAGGGCCTTCGAGCGAGTTTTTCTCTGCAACGTAACAAATTGGCGAGCTCTTGTTCTCGTGCGTGGGAGCGGCTTCACGCGATGACTCTATAAGGAAGGAGACGTTCTGAAGTAACGAAAAGAGGGCAAACTAGGAGTGAAAGCAGAAGGGAATAAACGGAGGGAATTAAGTAGAAAGCAAAGAGCTACAAAAGAACTGTAGGAAAGTAACGTAATGAAAAATTAATGAACGACGAGAAGAAGTTGGAAATGGTGAAATAAAAGCGATGTGGTTAATACAAGACGGAGGGGGGGGGGGGGGTGGTTGCAATAGAAAAATACGAAGAACGTTGTAGTCTATTTAATCCCGGTGCGTTACATAACAGACTGGGATAAAAACGTAAATGTTAATGGACTTTGGAATCTTTTACTTTCGATATTAGTCGCATTATCCACATCGGACTACCCGATTCCTCGTCGTAGGCGCAAAGTGCGAACTCTGAACACATTCTTCGCAAATACCGCTGTTTGCTGTGGAGACGCAGTAAAGTCTCGTAACTCAATTGCTCTGTGTTTGTTCAATCAGTATTTACAATTATATAAAATTATAACACTTTTCTTGTCAGCTGCCGATTATTTTTGTGCTCTGAATATTATTCATCAGATGGGTAAAATCGAACAGTGAATTTTAATGACTAAGATGCTTCTTCCTTTTGTATGGGTGCGAAACATGGTCTCTCACTCTGAGGGAGGAACACAATTGCAGGTGTTTGAGAATTGGGTGTTGAGGAGGATATTTGGGCCTAGGAGAGAAGACGATGGGGTCTGGAGAAAACTGCATAATGACGAGCTTAAAAATCTGTACTCCTCCCCCAATATTGTCAGGGTGATTAAGTCGAGAAGAATGCGATGGGCTGGGCATGTAGCGCGCATGGATGGTACAAGAGGTGTGCACCGGGTATTGGTCGGGAAGACTGAGGGGAAGAGACCTCTGGGGAGACCTAGACGTAGATGGGAGGATAATATCAGGCGGGATCTATGGGAGATAGGAGTTGAAGGAGACTGGGTCCGGTGGAGGGCTTTGGTTAGTTCGGTGATGAACCTTCGGGTTCCGTAAGCCATCTGTTTGGTTGGGTCCACTATTTGGGAAGCCTGAGGGGAAGAGACCGCTGGGGAGACCTAGACGTAGATGGGAGGATAATCTCAGGCGGGATCTATGGGAGATAGGAGTTGAAGGAGACTGGGTCCGGTGGAGGGCTTTGGTTAGTTCGGTGATGAACCTTCGGGTTCCGTAAGCCATCTAGTTAGTTAGTTAGTCAAGATGTTTCTTCCCCGCCTTTAGTCTTTAAATTTCTTCTCACTTTTTATACACTTCCACATCGTGTTCGTGACAATAATTCTATCATCTTTCAAAATCTGCTTTAATCACAGTATCCGCTTGTCTTATTAAACCATCAAAATTTAGTTCCCTGTATTTTGGGGGACTTTCCTCACCCCGGTGACTTTAATTTGTCTTATTTTAATGCTGCATGACTCGAAGAGTTCTTAAATCTTCGCAAAACAACCGAATATCAGGGCGACCGGCCTGTGTGACGACGCACATTCACGCGCCATCATTCTAACTTAATGACTAAATAGACCGCTTAATGTTGTTATTTCCCAGCAGAGGATGTTGACAGCAGACATTAATTATTCTGCCTCTCGTTGACATCGTTCCAGACTTCTGGTTGTCATATCAGGGGTTTCAGATGAATTACAGAAATAAACAGGGAATGTAATGCTGTCATCGCTTAATCCAACCGCACTGTCAGGAATGTGAGGCAAACTGTGGCCATCTCGCCCGGTGCCGCGTTAGTGACCGCATTTGCTAGACAAAACCACTGCACAGACAGAATTAGTGGTATCACATTGGTTTGTTCGCATATCAAGCAGTTTATAGGTTACCGTCATTCTGTTTTTCGTTTTCATGTAAGATGTAGGTATATTATACACTCACTCAAAGTTTTAGGCGTAGGGAATCGTGGACTGAAAGTCATTATGTTCAATTACAGTGTAAATGAATCTCCCCAGAATTCCACGACATTGTTCTGGGGTGATTTTAATAAGTACACAAATGCCTGTAATCGCGTATTTACAGTAACAGTTGCGAACACTACAATCAATTATCCATGATACGTGCTGATTACTTGGAAGGTAACTCTGCCCTCCGTCTTGAGTATTTTACTTGTCTGATCATACGACGTAGGCTTCTTCAAACCTTAGGTTCCTGTTTTGATAACAGAGAAATGACTCGGTCGTTATTGGCCTTGAACTTTGTTAGATGGAAACTGTTGTGGCTTTCAGGATGGCAAACGATGCTGTTGTCATGAAACCGTCCTAGTATGTCGTTGCGTTGTTCCCCTCTAAGTTTTCTGAGGCGTGAATGACAGTTCATCGTTAAGCAGTTCAGTTGAAAATAACATCACAAACTTGAAAGTTTATTTACGAAACCTAATCTTAAACTTGTACGTTTACTATCTCATAAATTTGTAAGCTCAGAGATGATTATTACTTCGCCAGTAATTCTCTAGAAAGTATACTTTACATTATCTCTACACAAATTTATAGGTTACTTCGAAATTATCTCATTTCACTTGCATGAAAGTTATGTCAGGCCATTTTGTTTCCAAATGTTAAAAAAATGTCAGAATCTGCAAACACTGGAACAAAAAGGAATTCAAGTTGAAAAACTGTTTTAAATTTCTTCTAAATTTTCTTGTCGAAACGAGAACCGAGGGATTATCTGGTGCCAGCTTAAAAAAAATGAAATAAGAGTCTTTAAATATTTCATTAAGGTGTAAATTCTCTTGGTTGAGTATTCTGTAACTGTTGCAACCCCACTAAGTAATCAAATTAGGTCGCATTTCTTAACATTGTAAAGGCCTTGAGAATGAACAAGGTTCGATAAATGTGCATGGCTGTGTCCAGATACATTTTGCCGACGACCAGCCAAGTGTTCAGGGACGGCGTTTGCTGTTTAACATAGTACTGTAGCGTCCGTTCAGAACATATTTGTCACAACTAAGTATGCATGTTCAGTGGCACTGCAGGCTAAATAGTAAATCGTTTTGACTTAGGTAGTAGATGCTGATCCAGCCTGTCTGGCGCGCATTTTCTCTCATTCTTCCTGCAAGACTGCAGTCACGAACTCTAATATTTCCTGAATTTTATCACCGTGAATGTATCTCAACAATCTGGCTAACTCTGAAGTCTCATTCACCACGACAGAAACATTATATGCTTCTTGAATTTTTCTTGAAATGCCATCTAGCGTCGTTTTGTGCAAGATTTGAATTGCCGGTGACGTCCCTTTGAAAACAGCGGCTGTTGTCAGGAGCTTATTCAGGAGACCGTAATCTTTCTATAGCTGAAAGATTCTAAAAGGCTAAGGAGCTAGTCAGATTCATCACGATCTCCACATGGCAGTTCATGATTTTCCATGAGAAAAGTTACACCATTAATATTTTCAAAATGTCTCGATTTGTACCAAGAATTTTATTATGTTCCGAGTTGTTAAATTTGAACTGATTGTCAAGGGGTTCTTGAATTACTTTCGTGGCTTGCGTATGCTTACAGGATTTCGTGTAATTTATTTAAAATGTTTGCTATATATCTGCTTTATATATATCTTCCTTCCTATGGCACTCTGTATTCACCTCGAATGTTTTCATCGCTGAATACATTTCAACGCTGAATACAGTTGAACTTTGGATTTTCGAAGTGAAATATCTGTTGTTGTGTTAGTTGTATTGATGACGAGTGGCGTGTTTTAATATTACTATTATTATTTTCATCGTGCTATCTACTCCTTCCATACTAGTCAGTAGTTGCTAAGCTGTTCTAGATAACCCCGCCATTCGCCACATGAACCCAGTCCACGACCGTGTATTCTGCTTCTTAGATTCATGTAAATGGTCCCATCACTTCAGATTTTACGACTACAATCTTGTGCGTGCTACATATCCTCTCCAATCTCCCTTCAAATGTTATGGTCATCTCTAATCCTTGATCAATTCTCCATCTGTATAACATGAGTGTCAATAATAACAGGCCCACAATATTTATACATTTTATCTCCATTTAGAAATACAGCTATAGTTTACAACTCTGATATTACTTGAACAGCAATCGATAGATCCCTGACCTCTTATCTCTCAGAGGTCCATTCCGCCCCCCAATCAGAAGAAACCTACGGCCGAGGCTTATTCCCTTCTTGTTCTCCTGCCTCTCGTCCGTTGCTTTATCGAGATTCTTTCTTGCACTCGGCTGTTAAATTATGTCATAAGCAAAGTAACTGTAAATGAAGTGGGAAAGAAAGGAAAAGAAGAAGAAGAATGCAGGTGTACCACAATTGGAAAAGTAACTGCCGACTGCTGCTGTCCGTCATGACCATCGGCGTCTCTGGAGACAGACGACGACTTACCTGGGGTGGAATACCAAGGAACTGTCGGCCTGGTTCTCTCCGGATGGGCTCAACACCCCCCCCCCCTTTCGCTGTCTTTCCAACTCTGGAAAAGGAATGGAAAGACATCGCGACCACGATGATGCTTCCAGACAGTCCCCTGGGGGCTCAACGAACGACTCAGTCTATTAAATTTTCAAATTCGAAAGCTGATTCCTTATAACGTGAACTTCTATATTGCAATTCTGGAACGCAATTCGTTTCCAGTACCGGCGAGAC
The DNA here is from genome assembly GCF_977971745.1 of Zootermopsis nevadensis. Classification (NCBI taxonomy): domain Eukaryota; kingdom Metazoa; phylum Arthropoda; class Insecta; order Blattodea; family Termopsidae; genus Zootermopsis; species Zootermopsis nevadensis. The sequence goes on from NW_028259138.1 coordinate 14,239,552, forward strand.
AAAGGCGTCTTTCCAGGGCAGAATTGCTTTACTTCTGATTCCAAATTGAAAGTCTCTGTGTGGCAATCTCGTATAAACGTATTCAGGAGTAAAATTAGTTGTGCTCAAACTCAGCCTGTCCCCTTTTGTAAAAAGGCTGACTGTCGCTATGAACTACTTTGCATCCTGCATGTTGCCAACGTCGTATCATGTCGCGACTTGAACTGTAGTTTTGTTAACTCAAAGCAAATTTAATTATAGATGTGTTTGGAACGTCTTTGAGAGATCACATTTGCTATTGACATTTGTGTTCTTCGATTCGTCCAGTTTCTTCAAAGTCTCCTTATCTTCAGAAATTCTCCTTTGCCGCTCCACTGACTCTAGGCCCGGGGCCAGTGAGCATTGCCCCCAATCTAATCGTATCTCTATTTAGCCTGTAGTTAAAAAATAATGAAGTAAGAAATACGAATCCTTTAATAAAATAAAACATGGTTATTTTGAAGGGGGTTATTAATTTTTACACCCTCTCGGCACGGTTCAGTAGTTACTACAAAAAAATTCACGTCCTCACCACAGAAAACTCTCTGTTTAGGGCCGAGTCCCACAAAAGCTGTGTTCTGCCCAATACATCGGAGCGTCCCACGTGGAGTTGTTTCTTGCACTGGGATTTTCTGTCCCCCCCACCAGAACCCCCACCCCCCCATCGCCACACACATCGTTTTCTGCAGGGAACACCGTCCCGTGAACACCTGAATCTGTCTAATTTAATATAAATAGCCACGTGCACCTTGGTTATCCAGTCTCGCGGTCCTCTGAGGCTTCCCAAACAAAATGGTTCGTTCGTTTGTTTGTTTCCTCTGTGGGGATTGGACGGCTAACCCACAACGCTATATTTTATCTTTTGCAACGATGAATGAAAATAATATTTTATTAGGCATACTGATTTCGAACACTTTTATAAAAAGTGAATTCGACTATTTGCTCTTGTATTTTATCTTTGTTTGTAGATTCATTTTTTATTCCAGAGTAAATAATAGGTTAGCATGGCGTCGTATTTCAAGGTTTGGATCGCCGCTGCGGTAGTTTTGAGGAGAATCTCCAAGATTATTTTCTTGATTTCTTTCTCGGACGAGCTAAACTAAGCCTCCGCCCAATTCTTCAAACCCTTATCGGCAATATCCGTCGTCATAAAAGCATTATGAGGGGGCGCGGAGATAAACCACGGCCACTCCCTCCTTCTATGTGTTCACTTCATCAATCTTAGACCGGCTGACTGCTGGCTGGCGTGGCGTCGTGTGGAGGACCGACGTCGAACAAACCGGCAGGCGCAGACCGTCGCTATTAAAGGGGGGATTCCTTCTCCTTGCTAAACAAAACAATGGTCAGTAACAGCAAACAGCCTTTGTATGGAAAACGTTCAAACGATGTTCATGGTTTTGTGATGCGTCAGACTGTTTGCTGTTTTTTTAGACAGAACTACTATCGACTTATCTACGTCGTTTACGTCTATGAATTTCTAAGCAAAATATTGGAACGAAAAATAAGGTATCCGAATGGGGAATGGACTATTTTTATAGAAGGAAACTCTTTGCGGTTTATACACTTCTTACATTATTCTTGACGTTTTAAATAAAGGCGTTTACGATGAGACAGACATGCAGTTTAAATTGTAGAGCAAATTTTATTAAAGAATTTTAAGTGACCACTTTTAAAATTGAAGCGGATTCGAGATAATTGTTAGCACAGAACTCTGTTTTAGTGATGAGTGTTGTATTGACAGACCCACGATCGGGTTTAGTGCAGGGCATGCCTTAGCTATCGCCTTCGAATGGCAGACAATCTTTCTTACAAAAATGTCTAATATACTTCAAGTACGTTTATGAAATGACAAAGAATGAGTAATTTTTGTGACTGAAATAAGTTGCAAAATTATTTATTTACGTAACGCAGGGAATTTATTCATCTCGTATCAGAGATTTTCCTGGTTTTCACGTCAGGCGCTTGAGATCGCTTCTTCAGTTCTGTCGCGTGTCCTCCACTGTCGGAACCTCTCGCGTTACAATGAGCAAGGGCTGTAGGAATTAATCATTGATCATTGATCTACCGCATCATCCTCAGTCCTGTGACATTTCCCTCCACCCGAATTATGACTTCTGATATTAGTACTTTCGTCGAATTCGGATCAAAATGCCAAAAAGCTTTTGTATCTTCCGGTACCCATAATTCTGAGTCCATAAAATGTTAAACAAACTTCCGGCTTCAGTTGCGAGATTTGGTTCGTAATGCGAATTCTTTTTATGTATTTTTTTACTTATTACGTCAGTGTGTTAAACGACATTGTCTCATCGACGGGCGTCAATAATATATTTAACACTGACAAAATGGTAACTTATTCTTTGGTTATTTAACGACACCGTTTCAGAAGTATTTGTTGAATAGCGTCTAATGAAGAGGTAAGATGATCACAAATGTTGTCAGGTAAATTTTTTAAAGGATGCTGTCATAACCTATTTGAAAATTGGTTAATGCCCTATTTACCTGGAGAGACTGAGAAAACACACGGAAATATTAAGTTTTGAGCTTCCGTACAAATGTGTATGTCCTATCGAGGCCATTACCAGCACACCAAAATTTTCTCAGGTATTGAGAGTGATTTATGTGGAGACGAAAGTTCGTATTAGCAAACAGTGCGGACAGAATTTTGTTTGTTATTTCTTCATGGACACTGTGCGCCAGAGCTGAATTAATATTTTCGAGGCTAAATCATGGCCCAGTAGGGTTTTCGTGGGAAGCGTTCTATTCCACTTGCCCAATAATTTAATGAAATTAGGCATGACAGGATTTTAACAAGGTGTTTTATGGTTTGGATTAAAACTATATTATTTGACATGAGAAATAGATACATAATTTTAGTCCGAAAACAGAAGAGGAGAGATAATTTTCGAAAAGTAGGCGGAGATGGGAGAATAATATTAAAATGGTTCTTAAAGATCGATTATAATATGCATACTGGACTCATCTCGTTTAGAGTAGGAACCACTGGCGACTTATTTTGATCACGAAAATGAACCTTCAGGTGGGGAAATACTTGACCAGCTAAATGACTGTTAGCTTTTCGAGAGAGGCTGTTCTCATTGTGGTTACTGATCTCACGGAAAATGTGCACGGAACACGGAGGGCGGATGGCGTACATCAGAGAATTGTATAAAGTTGGGGGTGGGGGGTAAATTTGAGGTGAAGAACATTGATGGAACGTAGCGCTTGGATAGTCAGGAGCATTTATCGAAGGATAATTTTAAAATGTTATTAGCCTGCGGATAAGAGTGCGGAGAGTTAGCGACACACTGTGACGAGTTGTGTTTGCTTTCGAACTGATCATTTGCTGTGTTTTCTTCTGTTGTTAGTGAACAATACAAATGTGTAGAGAACATGGGGGAGTTTCGGTTGAAAGATGGAGGCGGATTTTATAAAGAAAACTTCGCCGCGGCGTTCGTTGTCCGCGTGTAACAATTTTCTTTCCAGCGCCGTCCGTCTCTTGTGCAAATGAGTCTTTTTGAAGCGACGCCTCAAACAAGCTTTCATTGGGTTCGACTGGGAACTGCGAGATAGCTGCAGGGTAGACCGAGGGGTGAGTTTTTGAGAGTTGTAAAGGCCGATAGAACTGCCTTTCTCGTCTGTGGAGGAGAACTTACAGCAAATTGGGCTTCTGTGGTGAGGACGGGGCTTATCAGGAAGTGACGTGTTCTTTACCTACTTCGTATTACCTCTTTCTTCCTTCCTGCATTTTTACCCCCAGCGTACAGACAAGAGGTTAGCGTCTCTCATCCAGAATCTCTTATTTTTGTTTGCGTTAATTCTGTATTCTACAAACACGACTTCCGGTGTAATGGAGTGCGTAACCGTGGGCAACTTCTGGGTTACAAATATGAAGTAATGCAACAGTTTAAAAGTAACGCCCAATGAAATTCAGTCCCTGTCAGCGAGAGAAAGTGACAGTTACCAGAGTATCGTAAACGGCCTAGTCTTTGGAGTGCACCGAAGTTCCACCGAAGGCGTAATTTGCGCACCGCAGGTAGCCAAGCCCGTTTTGGCAACGGGGATACTGACGGCGGTTGCAAACCCGGGGCGGAGTGAACGCTGATAATGGAAGCTCAAGGAAGTCCACGCCCAGCCAGGGAAATATGTGAGTTTTGGGAGCCTGGCGGGCAAAGCCCCCGGAGCAGCAAACTCAGGGGGCTGTGCCCTAGCGATCACGAACTCTACGTTGGTAAGGACCCAGGGTGGCAAGCCTGGATTTAAGCACGTGGATGCTTTAACGGAGTCCCTTGGAAACAGTCCATTGGCGCGTCCGTGGCAATGTTACCAGCGATGGTGCAATCCCAGGGGAGTACAAACCTAGCAGGGCCAAAGTTGTGTATTTTATAGCTCGTGAGGCATTACATTTCAGAGGGCCTGAGGGTGAAGCCTCTGGGAGTTGGAATGCCGATGAAGGGTCTGAGTTGCAAAGTCCCGAGGCATCAACTGAGGTTGGGAGGAAGCTTGGAAGTTGAAATACCCCGGGGCGTTTCAAAGGGATTCAGGGGTGGCCAAGCCGCAGCCCGTCGCGAGGGTGGTGAGGGCAATGACCAGGGGGTAAGGTCAAATAACGGGGAGTAAGCTTTGTGGGGAAAATTCCAGAGGAGTAGCAAGTTTAATGGGCTCATAATTTTTCCATGTTTAAGCTATAGCAAAAATAGAAGACTTAAAATAAACATTCATTGCCGCCAGAGTTTCTTTCATTTATCGGAGTGATTGACTAACCATGCAGCACACATTGGGGAGATGAGACGCACGCACAAAATATGTGAAAGAAGATTCCCGCTTTGGAGACTTGGTCGTATGCGCCTTAAATAGGGAAAATTATGAGCTGCGGCTCGGGGCGGGGACCAGTGTTTGGTTATTTTGTTATCGGCACGAAATTATTCCGTTCCTAAAAGGCGCAGAATTTGCGGTTACCATCTTCTCAGACTGACAGTTTAAAGCATCAGGAGATGTTGCTGAGTAAGTGACTTTAACGCTGTCACTTCTCTTCTTTACCAGATTTTGGCCGCGAGAAGGAACATTACAAGAATTGGATTACTTATGTGCCGCTAATCCGCATTTTATGACAACATGGCGACCAGCGAAAGGTCCGTGCGACACGATCTCCAAGAATAAATATTCTTCTGTGTTGTACGATTTGAGGTTTTCACGGCGGTGAGTCTGAAGATGGCTGTCTTCTGGGTTGTTACGTCGTGTTTCTGGTACAAGTTTCGGATGTCCTAGCTGCCTCCATCATCAGGGCTATGAGTAAGCACGAACTTACACATCTTCAGCCATCTTAATTATTCTTCTGACGTAAGCTGCTACTCGAAACATGGGCAAGCATCCTCTGAATGCAATGAATTACTAGCTTCCAAGCATTGAAATGTAAGAATGTTTAACAACATTTTGAACAGAACTTAATTGGATTTGTGTGCATAGTCAGGAGTTTTGCCAACGCCCACATATGGGGCAGGATTTCCATCACGAATGTGAGTGTGTGAAAAGGATCATTACGGGAGATGTAACGAACGTGTCCGTTTCTGATTGCCTTATTCACCGTGAATAAGATTAACACGAAGGTAGCTCGGCGATCCACTTATATTCAGAATAAGCGAAACGTCCGGCGTACGGCGTGACCGTAGCATAATAAGGGGTATGCGCAGAGAATAACTGAGCTCGTTTAGGCCGGCGTGCCACGGCAGCCTTATATTCATTCCTGTGCCTTTTTAAAATAAAAAAAGTTGAGATCAGCGGTAAGACGTTTGTGATCCGGGAATCAAATGCATGATGCAGCGTCCTACTTGAGCGATCAGTCTGGCATAAGTTTAAAACTCTGTTATTATCAATTATTTTGTTTACTTACTTGAACGTAAGGTATTAGGTTAATTCCCGTTCAAAAAGGTCCTAATACGGTTGGACTTTTGCGATTGTATCAGCCATTAAGTGTTGCAGTTAAATTATTTTCTAGGGGCAATGTTTTTCTTAACTTTCTAATTATTTGTTTTATTATTTTGTCCTGTTCTTGGTTAATTTCCTTCTTTTGTTTCTTCATTATTAATTCCTTTTCGAGGGAGCTTTATATCTTTTCATGTGGGTTAATTGTTTCTTATATGTTGTAGTAGACTGGATTTTTTGCTCTAATAATTGCTGGTTGTAATTCCAGTTAATCTTTGTTGGGCGATTTGCGGGAAATTGCCGTCTCTTCCTTCTGAGGTTAATTTAGCTTTGAACTTATTACGCAGGCACTGATAATGTCAGAAATCACAACCCTTTGTCATATATTATTGACTGCACAGATTACGCTGGGAACATTCACTAGATATCAATGGTCTGATCAAATCAAGGAGGGTAATTGAGTAAGGAATGAGACACGCGCGGGAGAGATTAGAAATTTATGTAAAATTTTAGTCGGAAAACCTGAACGGAAGATACCTGGTCGTTGTTGGAAGGGTAATGTTAAGTGCGTCTCAGAAACACAGGATATGATGGCGTAGGCTGGATTAAAATGGCACAGATGACAGGCTCTTATGAAAACAGTAGCGAACTCGTGGATTTTACAAATGTCAGACAATTTCTTGATTAAGTGATCAACAAGTGGTTTCTTAAGGAGGACTCCATGCAGAAATCGCGAGGATTACGTGAGGAAGATTATAAATACTGTGGCGGGAGAAATATTAGCGACTTAAAAACAACGGGAAACAAAGTTTGCTAGACATTACGAAAAACACTATCATGTTGCTGAGTTACAAAATAATTCTTCTTTAATAATCCCTTGTTAATATCATCTAATTGAATGTAATTCGACTTTTAGATGTGTGAGTAACTGGTAGGATCATTCATTATTAAGCTAATTATCTAATAATTCGCCGTCTGTCGTGAGTTAACACAACTTGGCTTTGTCGTAAGAGCAACTGTGCAGTAGCTGAGATACTGTGTCTGTTACTTCTGGCCTAAATTTGTTGTTTATTTACCGATGCTGTCAGTAGCTCAGATTACATAGCGTCCAATGATAAGTGATTAGTGAAGAATGAATTGGAGAGAATGTGGAAGGAAGTGGCCATGTAACTCTATAACAAACATTTGAAAGAATGTGGTATTTTCAGGTGTTTAATATTATTAATTCATTTGAATAGGTGGTAATACGAAAGCATTTATAAACGAAATAGTACGTCATTCAGCCAGTTTTAATGTACAAATATAAAATGCGTAGGTAATGACAACATGGTAACATTGGCCTGCTTTCTGCGTAGGAGTGTACGTAGAAGCAGACTTTTTAAATTAATATTGGAAATATTGGCTGAAGTTTCGGATATTCTGGACTCGTCCTTTCTACAAATTAATTGAAATTGTTTTGAACTCTGAATGCTTTTTGAGCCCTGCGTGCCCTGGATACCTTCCGTTAGACCCAAACACATAGACCTTTTACCTTTATTACTTCTTTGCATTAATGGTGAGTTTGTCCCCTATCCACAAGGGCTTCCAGTCCGTGTCAAACCTAATTAATTACGTGAACGCAACTAAAATGCATGTGAGATCTGAGGTTTTCACGGCTGTGAACGTGTGGATTGTGGTCTTGTGGGCTGTGACCCTTTGTAGTCTTGCGTTTGGTTAGGTTAGGTTTCAGAGGAAACTATCGCCCCCATGCGACAGGTTTCAAAAACTATCGGTGACCACTTGCAAGGCTTAAAGACCAGACCAGAACTGATTGATCACAAATCGAAAGAGTATCAGGAAGACGGTCTACCAAATTACCTCAAGTGATAAACTTTACGTTCTGTCAATTTTGGTGTCATTATTTGTTCCGTACAAAATTTGGAATCGAAATGGTTGAGGCATTGACTGTAATGTTATCATAAACATGGTAGCTAATTGTGTACTAAATGATACTTGGCTGTAATGTCACGAGTCCCATAAACACGGTGGCTGATGGGTTAATAAACGATACTGTTAAGTCCAAAGTTTATTGGTCAGTAACATCGAATGAAACAACAGTATGATAATGAATGTGGAACATGAAAATGTAAGTGTTGAATATGAGAAGAACGAGGTCTATGCCATTAGGCTGAAGTGACTGAGTATAATCATGACCTCTGTTCTGTCTCTGAAGACTTTCCACTAGTAGTTCGAACAGAGAATTCTTTTTAGAAATATAGCATTAAAAATTAGTTGTAAATTGTTTTAAATTGTAGACATCTACAGACGATTTTAATTTAAAAACAGGAAATTATCTGGAATTCGACTTGATCTATAAAAGTATTAATCTACGTTTGAATATTATAAACAGTGCCCTTGAATGTAAGTCACTCTTTCCCAAAGAGTCAGAAGAGGTATCGTTGCCAGGTAATCGATATTTGTTAAAATGTATAGTTCGATTTCACGAAAACAACTTAGGAGGAGAATGAATCCAGGTTTCCACGTACTCGTGTTAGATGATTTAAGTCGAAAGCTCAAAAGAAGTCTTTCCCCATGTCCATCTATCGTGTTTGAAAGAGGCTCTCCTGTTCAAAACCTAAAATTTTATGGACCACAACTATATTTTATATCCTACTGTGTTTTTCATTGATACATTTCAATTAATGGGTACTTGTAAAAAGAGACGTGGTTTAGAACCCCCTTTAAAAACAAACAGCTTATGTCAGAAATTTTCTTGAGAGATAGTCAAGATGACGAGTGATACTTGAAGGGTTCCTCAACTGTTTTAAAATGAAGACAAGACATCAACATTTAAAGTGCCAATAGTTACTTTATGTTTAGACGTCGACTTTTTTTGTAATTATCTCTTCTTAAAATGGAAGTACAGGGAGACGAATGGGAACTGGGATTCAAGGCGAGATGAAGAAATAAGTTAAAGGTGTGAAGACAAAATTCTGAAGAGAGAGAGAGAGAGAGAGAGAGAGAGAGAGCATTTTGTAAGGCACAATATAGTCAGCTTGAACACTATTAAATTAGGCCTTTGTCATTTTTGCTGCGGGAACTGTAATGATATATTAGTTCCTCGCCTGGCCACTGGCGCCCTTATCCGCCATTGTTTGCACGTGACGTATTGCTCTCCTTAATTAAATCGCCTTCACTGGCGTCTTAACTGTTGAGGCTGCAGCCCTTTGCGAGGATCGGAGCGAAGAAGGCAATTTGCACGGGAAGAAATCTCTCCGCGTACAAAACCGAAAAGATTTCGGACTAATGATTCGGACTGTGACAGACGATACAACCGCTGAATGGAACATACAGTAGATATTCGATTATGAACCTCAGCGTCGTTAAATTTACACTCCGGTCACCCTCTTATCCCTGACGTCAGCTCCTTAGTTTTGTCGTGGGTAAATTAGGGTCACGTGTTGTTATCCTGCTACTAAAACTTTTTAAATTACAAATTTTAAAGCTCTGAGTTGTATTACGAAATAATTTTTTTTAAAGTATGCTGAAACTTTTTTTAATAATATTCAGGAGCTGAGTTTCTACTTAAAGGAAAACTGAACATTTCTGCATTACAAAGGTCATTACAAAAATGCTATTTGGGGAAGTAATCGCTTTTGATTTTGAGAATCTTTACGAAAACCATAAATACACTATGAGGGTAAATCAGGGAGCAGCTGAATGCTGAAACCTGTGGTATATTTTGTTATCACTGCGGTTTAAAGTTAAGAATTCCAATGTTATTTTTCAAACGAAACATAAATTCTGTGATTCAATTACTTGTAGGTTATGTGTGCATCCTAATAGTAGTTTCAAGGTGCAGATAATTTTAAACAATAACGTCTAATGCAAAGACTTATTGTGAACAGACGAAAACAGACCAGCAGATTACTTAAACGGAACGAAGTAGTAATGAAACAGTTGAAAGTGAGATTCACAAAGGAAATTATGAGCTGGTAGCCGTCGGCCTAGACGCGGTCGGATGGAGACTGTTAAATTTTCAGTAGGACAGATTTGAGGTTCTCACGGCGGCGAATATGAAGACTGCCGTCTTCTGAGTTCTTACCCCCTTGTAGTATCACCGGAATTTACCGATGTTCACCCCGCGTCCTGATGATGGAGGCAGCAAGCACCTCCGAAACGCCGACACTTTATAGTAGCCAAACTGTTATATATTCATAACTCTTGATTCGGTGTAGTCACCATTTTTTGTGAAAATTCTCCAAACTTGGCGCCTCGAATTCTGGAGGTGTCAGGTTTAAATCCTGCCCGGAAGTCGGCTACCCTTACTGAGGTGTGTCGCGGTTTTGTTCATTTTATGCCGGACGAATGCGTTAAAATCAGCCGCGACCACTTCCTAAGAACTACAGGGTGGGAAGTAAGTAGGCATTGAGAAATGGTTATAACCTCTGTATAAACCTATAGCGATTAATTAATACCTACTTACTTCCCACCTACCCTGTAGAATGAGGGTGCCGACGTGCGGATTGCAAGGGGTGATTTCCGTAGAGCGTCCTTCGCGGAGTTTATACGGGACGGATGAAAAGTTAAAATATCAGAGATTCACCGCGCGCCTGCCTTTTCACGGAAACAAGACGGTTTGAAGAGAGTTTGTTGTGCCACGTCGGTAAGTAATATCTAGTAGCAGACATCTCGTTTGAAAATTTCCGGGTGTCCCCCGTGCATTAGAATGGAGTCCTCCTGACAGTGTGAAGTTTCTGCCCTTTGTGACTACAGAATGAAATTTGTTCGGAAGGAAATGTTGTCGATGTTCGCCGGTGGTAGAAGTTCGAAAGAACAAGGCATCTCTGCGGTTGGCAGCCGTGGATCATCGAGGACCAATACATTTTAAATATCGCCGAGTTGAGAAATATACGCGTTGCACGGTTAACAAAATGATGATATGCGATTGTTTTAAATTAGTACATACTGTAAAATTAATTTTGTTCGAGTGGTTGTCTACTGAAACATATATTTTCCTACACCTGAAATCAGAGATACAGCGCGAAGCCATAATACAGAATCCTTGCATTTCCTTTGCGTTGTGGTGGAACTACTTTTTCCATTTGTGACATCAACGGTAATGTACTGCTTCGAATGTTATGGAAGCGATTGTGTTCTGAGAAATGTTCAGTCACTCTTAAGTATTGGATTCTGCAAAAAATCTGCTACGATTAGACGTCTCTTATAAGCAACTGTGCGTTCATAGCGCATATAAACTGGAGATCTTTTGCTTTTATTGTTTTCATGTTGTTGGAAAATGTGTCCTGTCGGTCGGAAAATAACTGTGCCAGTTCATAACAACTCCTGTTTGTAAAAAAATTAGTACATCCAATACCTGTTATAGTCTATTCACACATCTTTCGGTGATTTGCAGATTAATACGTATGTGGAAAAGAACTTTTATCGTGAAACGTTTGACTAGACAGAATTAATATTTATGTTGATGTTTAAAGTTTTCCCATTAGTTTAAAACAACGCGTGCCTGCCTTTGGAAAATGTCGCATTGCGTTACGCAATATATTTATAATCGCAAGTGATCACGTAGGAACACCAAACCGCCACTGCTCATCTTTCGTAATAGACTCGCGTCCTGCACGTCGATTGTTTGTCAACCATTTCGGTTGTAAAGAGGTATTGCTGTTGAGTATTTATGGTCCTCGAAGGGGCAATGCCAGTTGTTGTTAACTCGAGCTTTGTCGGCGGAGCTGCCGTGGCCGATCAAGTAACTTATGCCGTGCGAGCCACCGAGTGTCTCTTCTCGAGGGCCATACGACGTTCTTCCTGAGGGCAAATATACCAAATGGTAATACCGTTCTGGTGGGTTCTGGCGCTATATGGACTGGTCGGTGGATGCCAGCGTTTCGGAGAAGCATACTGTTTCTGTTTTCAGGACTTTAAGACCAAGTTCAACGAATTGCAAAATTTCTAAATTTATTTACAAAGAAATGTTGCACAAGTATCCGTAGTATCTTAAGTTGTTGAAGTCGCCAGTCACAACTTGTGCCATCTTGAAATGTCGTTGCAAGTTCTTTCTGAAATATTTTGGTCTGAATATAAATCATCTTCAGTTTTGGTATTGTTCTGAGCCAATGAACCTCGTTTTTCAAGCTTTAATACTTCTTAGATGTCTGTTGTTTGAATATAGTGGACAGAGCAGAATTCGCATTTCCTTGTGGGAACGTATTTGCTTTGTGTCTAGGACCTCAATGGCTGTTCAGGCGTCATTTAAATGAATCTAACCATTGATCTCAATGATAGCTGTCCAGTTGAAACCACAAAGAAATTTTCTTTTTATTACGGAATATGGTCGGTCAAAGCCTCCAACCCAACTCGCCTTCTCCCACCCTGCATCTTTTGGAACCGTTTGAAGCTAACCAAGTTTTGAAGTTGAGCAAAGTTGATCCCCAACTCCGGTCTGGGCCGGGCTACACGTGCAGCGCATTCATTGCAAAAAGAAAATGATTTCTGAGGTCGTCTCCTACTTGGGAGAAGCCACTTCTAACGGTTTTGAATGCAAATGGCTGGTCCAGGATGACAAAGAACTTTGAAAGCATTGCGTGGTCACATCAGAGTACAGTCTGTAAAACGCAAAAAGTTGCACTGCAGATCTACAGACGACATTGCTTATTTCATAGCATCTAACATGATTAACAAACATAACCACATCCAAGGAAGGAAATTTGCCTATTTTATTGCGATGACAAATTACGAAATTTTATTCCTCATCATTGTGTCTGGCTGTACCCGAACAGTACCAGATTAAAATCGATGGCATTTTGTTCTCAGAATGTATTTAACCTGTTAAAAGTTTCTCATTCATTTCTTTATCATACTTGGTTATCAGTAGTTGATGTAACATGATAAATAACTTAGGTATCAGTCGATCATATTCGAAATTTATCTACAATCACGTTTTATTACAGTCTGATGTTGGCCCACCTCAGAATTATACGGGATCTGTTTCAAGTATTTTCGCCAACGGAACACATCTTCACCATGAGCCAATTGCTGCTTTATAAAATTAACACATTTACTAACTATTTGTAATGTTTAAGTTAGACTTTGTTATCAGATCCTATGCAAATAAATATTTTTATACAGAAGCACTTCATATATACTGGTCTGAAATTTCAACTTTTCCTGAGTTAGGAAAAATTCCTTATGGCACAGATTTACGCAAACGTAAAAGCGTAATATTTTACGTAATGTAGCACATATTTTCCTTGCTTCATTCCAACTCTCATCATTTCTTCGTTCAAATGTCGCGATAAAAATGGTCCATCTCCTGTTTTCCATCTTATTTCTTACGTTCACATCAGAATGGCTTTTTTATTATAAAAATGAGCACCCACCAGTAATTGTATGTCTACGCAACAAAAATACAAAAGTCTGTAAAATGAGTGTACATAAAACGTGGTAATACCCATTTACGATATTAACAATTAACTTTTATCAGAATAAAAAAATATACCGATGTTTTCACTTGTCCGTTTAATTTAACTTACGTTATCGGCGATTATTGGTTAATTCTTACCGTATGGATTATATTTCTCTTGTATTAACAAATAGATGATCCACCGCCTTGCCTTCATTTGTCTCCAAACAATGTGCTTCATTTTATAACAATTCTGTTGCAGATTCCTGACCGAAAAGTTTCTCAGTGTTATTTACCAATCAGAGCTTCCTCCTTTAGTTTTAAATTCTGTTTTGATTACTCGTTAACCGAAAGCGTACATTTGGATTCGGAAAATAGTGCGATAGTTATTAATGCATTTGTTCGGTTCACTAACACAGAGAAATCCGAATATTCCAGACTAGGGCATTTCACGGGATATTTCTGTTCTACAGACGCAGATTTCCCTCCTCATTAGGAGCTATTGTTTTCACCGAAATGTAATGTAACCTAGCCAAATTACAAGGGACCGGATTACCATTTACGGTCTTGAGGTCTTGGGTTTTGTGATGTATCCGAAGGTCATTGTTTACTCCTAACATTATTGTTGTTGTTGTTGTTATTAGTCTGTCCGCCAATTCTGCTTCATGTCGCCTGTGCAGTTAAGAAAACGTAAAAAGAACAAGAAACAAATAACACACGCTTCTTGCACTGGTATTGTAAAGTTGGCAATGGCGTTTTCTGTCTTTCCGTCTTATTTCTTGCAGGTGGAACACAAAATGTTAATTTCGTTATTTCCGGTTTCCCCTACGCCGAGGGGGTGGGGCGCCTTAAGAAATTCTCTCCGCCAAGAACACTTCATCAGACGAGAGGGCGGCAATTAGGCGGGCGTCCGCCATTGTTATTAATGAAATGAATCCACACGCGACGCTCAATTGTCCTTTTCAGATCAACTCTTCTCTTCCGTTCGTCCTTTTAAGGCTTGGAGGGTGGAGGGGGGAATTGTTTTAACTCTTGATGACAAGTGGAAAAGAAAATGAACTTCACAATCTCATCGTCTGCCGAGATAAAGTCCAAGGGAAATCACTAATGACATTTCGTGTTCAGCTGCTTATAATCATTGAAACCTCTAATCGGAATTAAGTCTTCGGAAAACAATTAGCAGAATCCAAAGAAAATGAGTTGTGTGTGAGTTCAATGTTTCATTTCATACGTACTATACCATGGCATTATTATTTACCAATTAAATCGCTTCTGGTCCTGTCTACTTAAGAACATGCGCCGTCGGAGATTCGGTTCCTTTATCCCACGTACCTCCACCCCCTCACCTGTCACCTTTCTAATACCTTGAATATCTTCTCTTAGAAACTGTAGGGCCACTCCTATGTTCAGCAAACAACTAAAAAGTGTTTCTTGTTGTGTGTTCAAAATTTCGTCGTGTTTAACGGACCTGCACGGTCTGTGGTACCAATTTCAAAAGTCGCCAGCACAAGAACACATTTTATTCACTTCAGGAAATGTTCTAATGCAATCGAGTATGTATTTCGAAACTCAGGTACTAATTGCTAATCCGATTTATCTAGTTGATTGCTGTATTTCGCAACTCGTAACTCGAATCTGATACGCTAGACGTAGGCTCGGTATTGGCAGATAAATTGCATATGCGCGAAATATCTCCCATGCCATTTTAACTCGTACGTGTCACAGTGCGCGGTGCATTGTATTGAATCGCATTTCCATGTTTTCATCCACCATAAGAATTGAAGTTCCTTGAAAGGATCAGTGCGTGCATAAGCAATTTTTAACGTTTTATATGCATACTTTAAGGTTATGGTAAGCAAGGCTGTCCTGAATTTTAAGAGTAACCAAGGGATATATCGTAAGCTACGACAAGTCAGTCCGAATGTTATTTCGTGATGTCTTGGATGGTGTAGACCCACTTTCAAGCTACGCTCGGAACACTGCTTTTTATTAAAGATTCTGCCGGAAACAGCAACACTCCCTAACCTGTACCATGTTTTCCACAGTACGTTAATAGGCTATTAATTTCTTTAAATTGGTCCAATTCCTTCATCCCCAGTCTCTATATTCGCCGTCGTTTAATTTCGTGATTTGTAGCAACTTCCAACTTCTTTGTCAGCCTACAAATATTGATCTGCGCATAAAATTCCTTGTACGGAGACCAGAAAACACGTTGCCATGTACACAAAACTCCTGAAATTCTATTGAATTCGTAAGGAAAATGACTGCTTAGCAGCCATTACGGAACAAGAATTATGGCGATTTTTATATAATTGTGTTTGCCAGGCACTAATAAAGTTCTCGGGACTCGTTTTCTGAATATTCTTGCTACAACCTAACCTAACCTAACCTAACCTAACAGAAAAGAAAAGAAGTTGAACGCAAAGACAAAGATTTGCAATTTTGTGGTCGTGAGTCATAATTCCAACTGAAATGGAACGGAATTCTGTGGGCATTTATAACGTTTGTGTATTCAGGCCGTGAATGAGCTGTCGTTCCTCATTGGCACATTTTCAGTCAGCTGCTGACCGGTGTTTGGACTCCACAGACGACGTGCCCGCCAGAAGAGGTGATGCGAGGGACACCGTCAAGGTTTACTTACAGTTCGCGACTGTAATCTTGAGACTTGCGGGGTGAAGGAGGAAAGATTTTAACGCTTCGGACTTCCTGCATTCCTTGCAAGTCTCAAGATTACGGTCGTGGACTGCAACTGCCCTGTGATCTGCGTCTGAACGTAAAAGTAACATACGACCGCGCATTAATAGGTTAAGAATTTTAACTAAGAAATCACGTAATTCTTGACTGTAACTTCAATAAGTTACATTTTCTTGTATTAAAATACCAACGTTTATTGGCAATTCGGAGCATGTCGGAAGGCCTTCCTGTTTTTATAGGGTCTAATTGTAATTTCCGGTTAACCAAAACACGCAAGCGAAGTGCTTGCTAACATTACGTACTTAAACATACGCCTTTTTCTAACATTGCATGAAGTTTTGTGTTCTGGTTTCATAACGACGTTTCGTAACGTGTGTCGTCCACACGGCGGACGGCAGCGAAAAACGTCGCTCCCGCGCGGCACTTGCCTAAAGCATATTTTATTTCCGTTTGCAAATTAAGTCACGTGGTATCACGTCTGATGTATAAACGGAGACAAGGTCTGCGACCAATTTCACAGTCCATTTGATTTTCTATAATACAGCAGCTTCAATTTCAACTGTTTTCTGTATGCACCATTAAATTTTAGTTGCCTTGGCTGGCAGAGAATACAGCGAATGGAATCGGACGAAATTCAGCTTAAGAAGAATATACCAAGTATCATTAATAAATTGATATTTTGGACGTGAAGTAGACTTCCGTTGATCCAGTATTTTATTATTTTGGTCCTGCTCCGAGATTGAAGACTAAGACATGAGCTCTCGTGATTTTCCTCATTCTCTCCTTTCTTATTCCTGACCAGTTTGTAACTTCCTAAACAATTAGTGAGATTTCCCAGTCGTACTTTTTTCCAGATCACCATTTATAATCCATCAATATCATTTATAAGATATTTCACCCTTTCTCTCTTCGTGTACTTACCACTGACTATGTGTGTTCTCATCTTAATTATATAAATTCTCTTATCTTGTACCGTCAATGTCTTGCATATTCTCTTATCATATTAATTTGATTGGCTTAATTTATCTCAATTATTTTTAAAAAAAATATTAATGTATTCATCAGTAATTAACCTTTGTTCCTTAGTGTCCTCTACTGTCAGAAATTTTCGATCTAGTTTGTGATGACATGTAGCCTTGAAGGTTGATCCGAAACGTCGATTGTCATCTTCTGGGTTTTGACATTGTGTAGTCTCATGCGTGGTTACCGGAGTGTAGGTCTACGTTGTCGACCCGTCACAGTGATTGACAATGCGTTTCTCAAAAACGTCGGAAATGATCTCCTATATTACACAGAATCGCAAACCAGAGACCACAATGGAAATATTTATTTTTAAAGCTAATTGGTTTGTAGTGGTTGGTAATGATCATGAATGTACGATACAGAAAGCGTCTCATTGTAATTTATTGGCCCGTATTTATCATGTAAATAAGTGTATCATTTTGTGAGATAAATAGAGACAATGTGAATGTATTGGCTTATTGCAGAATGTAAGGTTTTGTTCGAAACAAAACGAAGAAAGGAGCAGGACAGAATGTAATTTAAATTTCAATGGACGGTCTGTTTCAAAATCGGCTGGAATGCCCGAACGTATGGCTTCTACGTGCCACGAATTCTGCCTGCCACCAGCGAGACCGAGCGGATCCGCCGTGTTTGCGTGTCCTACGGAACCGGAACTGTTCCAACCCGCCGGAAAGAATTCGGCTCTCACCGACCAAGAGGGACGGAAGGCCACAGATCGATTCCTTTGCTTGAAGTTTACGCCGTACATGAAATTGAGGAGAACGCAAATGGAACTTCTGATTACTAAAACACTGACCTTCGTATTTTATTTCGTAGTAACGTTTTGAAGCAATGCACTCCTTTTTTGAGGACTTCGCAAATTTCGGATGACTCAGATTCAGAAGTAGTACTTCGTCTATTGTTCTTTAAGTATTTGACTTAGCTAAGAGATTTGTAGGTTATAAACAAGGTCTCCGCTCTACGGATACAACATTTCTTTAAAATTCTTGTGTCATACTTTAACCAAACATTCGTTCTTTATTATGAAAATCATGAGAAACTGGTAAATATACGTATTGTGAGCAAAATGCGAAATTATTATTTGTTAGAACAATTTGCACAAATAGGTGCAGCCAGGGTTTAAGGTTTAACGCATTTTGTGATATGATTTTCCGTTTTATTAGCTAGTTTGTTTGTTTGTTTGTTTGTTATTTAGTCTGTCCCACGCCTCATAAACATAAATGAAAGGATTCGAGACGTGACGGTGTAAGATCTTATATTCATGCGAAAATGTTTTTGAGCATTTTACTTTCGGTTTTGCCTTTGTATTTCTTTCTTCCTTCCCCACGTCTCGTCCTCTTGAAGTCAAATATTCTGCCTTCCTCCGCTCTTCAACTGCACCTTCACATCCATTTCTCTTTGCCTTTCTCTCGCCTTTCCTTGAATTTTACATTTCGCCCTTTGTTTACATGTAACTGTATTTCCTCTTTTCCGTTCGAATATTCAGTTACG
Source organism: Zootermopsis nevadensis (assembly GCF_977971745.1). Lineage (NCBI taxonomy): Eukaryota > Metazoa > Arthropoda > Insecta > Blattodea > Termopsidae > Zootermopsis > Zootermopsis nevadensis. The sequence continues at coordinate 14,258,093 of NW_028259138.1, forward strand.
ATATTATTCGTGTCTTATTTTATGTTTACTTGAATTTCAGCCGGCTTTCTGTCTGTGTGTCAAGTTCAGTTGCCTCCTATCTGCTAACCTTTTTTTGCGTCACGTGATTAGGTTCCTCGTCTCAAAAGCACCTTGACTTCAGTTTTATCCGGGACAGACTCGAATTTCCATACGTCCCTTCCATCTTTATTTACACTCGTGAAGCGAACTTTTCTGTGACGCTGTAAGGCGCGTTTTTCTATATTCCGGGGGAGAGGGGGGGGGGGGGGTCAGAACGAATTCAAAGAAGAAGAAGAATATGGTATGTGCACACAGACGAGTGAAACGTAGCGGCGTTGAATGTCATGTGAGAGCTAAATAACATAGAATATAATTTCTTGGCACAAGGAGAGCGGAAGTCAGTGGCGAAATCTGGTGTCGTATTGAAAAAAACTCGGCGTCATGAAATTCCTCCGATAGTCACAACAAAATGTTCACGTATTTTGATAATGATTTAGTGTTTTTGTATTATGTGCTGAGTAAAACAGTTGCTGCTTGTTGTACCGGGAACATTTGCCGTTGCGAGAAGATTTAACGCAAACATAAGATTTTAAGAAACCTAAGCACACAATAATCTATTATCTTTACAGAACTGCCTCTAACGGAGATGTTAGTGGTTTATGGAACACCACGGTTCAAATGTCGTGGTTGGTGATTATAAAAATAACGTCTCTTGCATTCTTCCTATTTGCTGCAAACATCACTAGGGCACTGACCACGTCGTGAGCCTATTTAAAATCGAATTCTGCAAAACCTAAAATGAAGATTTTAGATTTCCAAGGCGGTGATTACGAAAATGGCTGTCCGTGTCCTCTGTTAGAGGTTTATCAACGCCCCAGAGATAATAGAGGCAGCAGGTACCTCTGATATCTTGGTACACTTTTACAAGAAATCAGCCACCTTCGACTTACATGCAGACACAAAATTCCCCTCTAAAATCTTTTAATTTTACTTTAATTTTCCCTGTGCGGAAAACTTACCTTAATATAGCGAGACTGAAATCCGGAATAGTCAGTGCAATCCAAAGCACGTGACACGTTTTAAGGGCTCTGTGTGAGCCAAAACATCCATCCGAACGGAACCTCGAGTTTTGTTGATTGTACTCCCTTAACATGCAGACACACGTTGATCCTTTTGCTTGAAATTCGCCATCAAAGAGAAGTGACAAGGGTAGAAGATGAATGAGGGAATTGAAAGGGGACGTGGGGTTGGATTTAAAGGGGGGAGCGGCCACATGTTGACGTCTTATCACAGCCCACTGAATGCCCTTCAGCCGAGTATTGAAGAATTCCCAGGTCATATCGACGTTTTTGCCCGTAATTAACGCACGCTTCAAATATCAAACACGTTTCCTTTTGCTAAGCCCAACAAAGGAAAGGCGAAGACATGTTTTCCTGCTTTCATTTGTATATTGTCTTTCAGCCGATGAGAGGTTTCTTTCAAGCCGTGTTCGCCGTGAATTTTGGATAAAATAAATGTTCGCATTGTTCGTAAAGTTTAAGCCCGTTTATTCAGGTCCATCCAGTACGTGCTGACCTCGATCTGTTTATCTTCGACTCGACACGAGGTGCGATTTTCTGGACACAACGTTCAGTATTAATGTAAACGTCGTAAGCACATTTATCATCATAATTATCATCTTTGTCGTCTCTTTCGCTACGATAGCAGAAAATGGAACAAACGTGTGCGTTGTTGAAATGTTTTATCATTGTTAGTGCTGCTGTCGTACGAGGTGGGATTTTTGACAGGTTGATATAATTTACACCTTAAATAAGAGAGGTGGCAGAACTGTGTTACGTTGGCTAGACCGCTCCGGGCGTGTAGTAGAAAATCCGAAATTGCACAGAGATGTGCGCCGGTCAACATAAAACACAATTTTTTTACAAAAAGTCTTCCTCAGAAAAGGAATTAATAACGGGGGCGTGGTGTCTGTGTGTCCGTATGTACATTTTACAAATTTCTCCTTTCAGAATTATATATCATAAACCGTATTTGTCCAACACAGCCCTTAATTTATTTTAATCTCGTACCTGACCAAGAAGCTGCTAATGTTACAGAAATTCATGCGTTCATTTGATTTTGTTGGTTGTTTTGATCCGAAAGATTTCTCAGTGTGGCTTACGTTTATCAGGAAAATAATATATGCCCCTGTAAATGTAATACCTGCTATCATAAAATTCTAAATAAATGAATATGACGTTCATATTCCCAAATGTCTCTGATGAGTGGTACCACACCTTTTCTAAGTCTGTCATTTATAACAGGGAAATGGTCGGATATTATAATAGACCACGACCTTTTCTTTTCTCAGTCTCCTAGTTTTAATGGTATGTAATATAAAATGATTTACATCGTAAGGAACGTACTTGGAAAATGCTCTGTGTTTTCCTTTTTAATTCGACACAAAAATTGTCTAAATTGTTACTTGGGGATCACTCGAAAAATACTAAATTTAGTAAGATCGTAATCGTAACAAGTACCTGTAAATCTGAAAAGAGAGGTTTTCTTGGAGGGAAAATTAAGGAAATAAGTTGTCATGTGAAGTGTGTGTAAAATATATCGTTTAATTTTGAGTGCGATCTTCATTTTGAACTCCAGTCCTTAATTGTGGTTAGTTAAGTAAATCAAAATTTATCTAGCAATACAAAATATATTCGAACCGTTTCTTTTATGAGGTTCGTAACTGTCCCAATATTTGAATTGCATTTTCGTACGGCATTGAATTTGCTCGGTCATCTAACGTTCCGGAACATTCTCTCTTTCCAGGTCCCAACGTCAAAACTGCCGTCGCCATCCTCAACTGCCTACTTGCTCGACAACTGTGTGTAGAAGACGCATCCTGTTCAGCCATTTTGGAAATTATTCCCCGAGTGTGCGGTTCCGAATTAGGTAGGTAATTTTTATTTATCTTAATTATTTTCCATTTTCAGAGATTTATTAAGAAAGTCATCTTTATATGAACGTATGGAATGTAAGGTTTTTGAAGTTGTCGTCCGTACGTGATGAAGACGCATGGCCTCTGTACAAGGGTCAGCGGTTTGACTCCAGACGATGTGTGATGGTAGCCTGGATTACGTGTCGCGATTTCACGTAGGCCTCTACTGTTGGCACGAGACCTCTAGAAGAGGTTAGTGTTCATCGTATATATCAGAGTAAAGGAACAGCTCCCCACAAGTCAAGTTTCCCTAATTTCACTAAAAGTACAGTAGACTTCCACGTTTGTCCGAATTAAAAAAAGACATCATTAAAATGTGAACAAATGCAGCTCAAATTTAAGTTTTTCTACTGAAGATAAATTGCGAAATTTAACCAAGACAAGTTACGTCAATCGATAAAAGTGATTCCGTCATGGAATATGAACTCAGTTTATGTATTAGTTATGAAGTGTATACATCAGTGGTAATAATTTGACGAGTATCCTACAAATTTCAAACTGTAAAATAATATTAGAAGTAGTGGTGTCTACTGATTAAATTATAAATTTTCATTTGCACTAATGTTATTTACACACAGAAATTCCAACCTAATTACAGTTTTAAATTTGCTAATAGTACCGTTTTATAGGACAGACAGGAAGATTAGCATTTGCCAAACTATAATTACGTATACCTTTAATTTTTTATTCGGGCTAAACTCTCTTGTCACATTAAATGAAACACATAGATTGAGGGCTTTTGTGGAGAGGGTAATGAGGACAGTATTTTTTCAGGAGGCTTGTGATATTAATTGTGTCCTGAGGAACTCCATATTGTGAAATATTCACCAAATATTATGACGATGATAAAATCAAGGCGAATGAGACGGGCGAAGCATTCGGTAGTAGTTATTCAGAATCCATTTTTTTTTGAAATCGTAAAGGTAAGAATAACTTGAAAGAAATATGCATAGGTGGAAGGATAATATTAGACTGGATTTCAAGGAAATAAGGTGGGAGTTTGGGTAGAACTCTTGTAGCTCCGAACAACAACCGATGGCAAGATTCTCTGAATCAGAGTTCATAGCAGACGGGAGAATTTCTCCGCTAGCCGTGCATTCAGTTCGCTTCTTAAGAAGATCTTAATTCCGTGGATTAAGTACGTAAGTTACTTAGTTAACGCTTCTCCATTATTATTCAGCATTTGCTCCGTCTTCTAAGTTGTGCACGCCATTTCCTCCTTAGTGTGCACTTCTCCGAATTACGCGTTATTCCACAGGCGTTAGTGTAACACTAATCGCTGAGTGGTTATGAAATAGTAAATATTCAAAAGTTTTAAAATATTGTAACTCCGATATAAATGCTGTGTGTATATCAGGATAAGACCACTGACTGGTTAGTTAAAAACTCGTAAGTGATAATTCTTTAGTCCCTTGAAGCCTGAATTCTTCTGCTTTTCAGTCAGCAAGGCGAACAATAGTAAATGATTCAGAACTCTAATGCACGTGCGTAGGGACGTAACGTGGAAGAATCGAAAGACGTTGGTTTCCACGTCCTCTGCCCAGTGTCCTTGAACTTTGAACCAAATCGTGTTTGACCTAAGAATACTTCTCAGGCAAAACTGACAAGATTTACTTAAATTAACCGGACCTCTAAGAGAACTTCGTAGGAAATGCTCGTCAGAAGGAAATTGATAGAGTCTTGCAAAGCATGGTGACAATTTCTATCTTCCTGGTTAATTTAACGCTGAACAGTATGACACACTTCTTGAGTAGGAAGGGATGAGAAAGGAGGCCGTTGTGATTAGTTCTAAGTCATTTTACAAAAAACTTAAGCAGATGCAAGCCGTTTATCCGCCTGTAGATGGAGATTAGCTTCATCTAACGGGCTCGAATATGCACGTTCACCTGATGACTGGGGAAGAGCCATCTCCCGAAACATAGCGTATTTTTAGAAAGCCTAATGGCGATTGGAAAAGTCCAAAAATTCTAATTAATAATTCAGTGGTAGTTTTAATCAACGGATATCCCTTGTAGGGCGATGCACTGAATCCCATGATGGAAGCATCGCGTATTAATAAGTTTCCTATCCGTAAGTGATTTATTTTATTTGTCTGGAAAAGTAGAGAAATGAACGCGTTGTTCAGTGGCTTTTAATATGAATATGTGTTGTTAACAAAAGTGAAAAACTTTCATCCTCTGTGTTATCAAGAGTAAAAATTTAAATTTTAGTGTTTGTTACTCTGACATCCTTACAAATTGTAAGGTCTTTTATTTTTATTTTTAATTAAGTAATATACGTGACGCAAATTATAATTTCGGCCGCAAATAGAACATGTTCATTCATAACGCCTAGTTCTTCTGAAAGGAGACGCTCCTTATGTGTAATGTAGCAGTAAACGTCACTACTTCGCTTATTCAAACAGTGCTAACTGCAAGGAGACGTGTGTTGTGTGTGGGTGACCCTTTCTCTTCTGTTTTGCTACCTAAAGGGTATGCTGTAGCATTGTCATGTTATTTTATTGTCATTTTGTGTAATGAAAGGGTTAAGTCTCGTCTTTGTGCACAAAGGTCGGTAGGAGTAATGTTTTTAAAATTTGTTTTATCAGACTGTGTGTTCAGTGTGTCTGATGTTTCCCCGTCAACTGGATTATCACACGTACGCGTTTTGTCAGGGAGAGCTCATCTCCCTAAGGTCATGCTTTGGTGTGAAAGAGAGATTCTCGACTCCAAAAATGTTATTAGCGAAGGAACGCAGCTTAATAATGACGGCTGAATTTTGTACCCCCCCCCCCCCCCCCCCCCCGTGAGGTTTCTTGCGTCGTCACACATTAATTTCGCGATACAAATAAAACGGAGAAGGAAGATTGTGTTCTAAAATGCCTATTATATATTTTTTAATTTTCATGGTTGTAATAAATGACCAAGTGTTAGACTTCACTCACGAATCCCCCTGCTAAGTTCAGCTTTAGACTATTATTTTGGTTCCTTTTCGCAGTTTAGCTTCTTATAATAACTTATATGCAAAGAAGTTGCTGATTATAAGGCGGATGGTCAACTGCTATGAACTCTTCATAGCACAGCGTTTATTATACACGCCGCCTGCTTTAATAGTCAATAACCCACGCATTTCCGTCACAGCGTAAGTTTAAACATTTCCTGAATTGTTTATCTCTGCAGCATTCAACGCGTGGTCTTCGTAATGGAGGTGCATAAATGCTTCGAGATTAAAGGACTTGCAGACTTGAAAAACAAAGACTCCTTGCTTTCTTCAATAAGATAAGACAATAGCTCGGTAGTTTCTTATTCATGCTGATGTCTGCGCAAATAGTGACTTGTTTCTTACACTGAGCCTGCATTACAGCTTAAAAGGTGTTTATGCATATGTTCGGGAGCTTTTGGACACACCTCGGCTTGGAGGCCGGGTAGCTTGATTGAGGTGTTGTGGTTTTATTCAGTTCTTCCTGGAAAATATTTTCACATTCATCTTTTGGCAACAGTTTGATTCTACGCCACTTAATCTGACCAACTACAAAATGTATTAGCCTTTCTTTGAGTTGAATGCTCAGCTGCTATCATCGTCTTTTTAGCCCTGGAAAAGTTGTCGAAATCAAATTAAAACTTAATAAATGCAAATGAGATGATAATGAATGCATGAACATAAGTAGCGTGCAGCCTTTTATTTGTAATCTATTACTGAAGACGCCTAGTGACATTTGCAGTGCAGAGTAATGAAAATTTCAGCCACGCACTACATAATAGAACAAGATAATGCTAATTAACCTTCAGCCAAACCCCATCAAATTTTCTGCGGTTGTGTTTCAGCCCCCAAGCGATCGGATGGGAAAAAACCATGCGCGGATACTTTCGCTAATAACTTTTCCTTTCTCGCTTTTGTACGGCGTGCCTCGAAATATTATTCACCGTTCACACACACACAAAATATAAGAAGAGAAGATAGAGACTCTTAGCCTGTTAGAAGGGCGCCATTTATTTGGCATCCTTTCCCTCTTGTGTCCCTCAAAAATAATTCCAAAACATGCCAAATTCTATCAACGCTTCTACAGTAGAAGATTCTCCCATCCAGCCTCCGTACTATGAATTTTTTACTAATGCGTAACACACAGAATCGATCATAAACCGTATCCTATTATAGAGACAGGCAAATACAATGAAGGACGATTATAAACAGTAAAACTAATGAGGAATTAAAATTTAGCCCTGGAATCAGTTTTCGGTCGCGGAGAAGGGAACTTACGCGTTTGAATGTTGGTATAAATAAATACGTTCCTGCTAAATAATGTCAGATTGTATATTTCACGTTGCACGAGCGTTCTGTTATACATAAGTCGTTTAATGAATGTTAATGTAATATCAAAGCTAACAGTTTAAGGGTAATCGACGTTAAGTATGGTGATTTTTCAAAAGTAAATTTAAGTACGTATTAGCTTCTTTTATGAAGCCTTAAGCTTCATAAGCGGACTGTTTAAGATATTGCATCTGGACTGATTATTTTGGACAGAGTAGACAGTGGTCACAATGGAGGTTCTCCGAAATGCCAAATACATCCTGTACCGCTGTGTGAACCAGATCGGGACATTTTAATTATATTTGAATGCAAAGTAGTGAGGCAGATATTCGCACTGAACACAATTTGAATAAAGTTACTTAAGTAGGAGGTTCTCCGTGTTTAAAAACTGTAATTTGTAGGAGATTACTGAAGGGTAAATATACCTGTGTATACCAGCTCTTCTGGGGGACTTGAAATACTCCAAAGTTAAAACAAAACTTGTAGGTGTATTCATATATTCATATTTAAGGCACAGTATTAATTAGAGTACATTTACAAGAGACATATTGGTTGTAAATTTACTTTGAACATGAATCGCACTTCAGGTGATACAAGAAGTACTTTTAAGAAGATTCTTCTGTTTCATAAGGAGCATAATATTCCTTACAATTATTATGTGCGTGTATTCTCGCACTTATCCGTTTTTGATAGGTTTATAGAAGACTATTAATTACTGTTGGATATTTTCTCTTTTTTCCCCGTTCATTCTGACGAGTTCATATTTGCCCGTAGGAATCGAATCTACTTGTCAAGACAAAAATACAAATTTTGACAAGCGACAGAACGTGAGCGAGGGTTTCAAAATAATCTTGTTTATAAATTTTCTGACGTGTAACTTTTTAAACCCCGTGTGATGTTTTGCTTGCATTGTTTCTTTAACTCCAGAATGGGAGAAGTTGTTCAGAAGTTGGCGTTTCCCTAGTGGCTCGTTTCCAGTGTAAATGGTGTCTGTCGATCGGACATCTCCTCCGTAAAATTTCGGTACATTTGAAAACTTTGAAAGTCTGGCGGACGTAAGACGAGTCTTTGGGAAATAAGGAGACAGTCATTGAGAGACAGGCAGACCGTATCTCAGTCCAAGTCGCGGCAGTGTTAAGGGTTCGGTACCGAGTGCTGGATCAAAGACGGCTCTTGCTTCAAATCGCTGCGCAGATGTTCGTCTGTCGCTTGAATGTAGCGAACCTTGCCCTGCCCGAAACATCAAGGAAACAAAAGCGACGCAGCATCTGAAGTACATCACATAATTTTAGAACAGGGGGAAAAAAATAAACAAAAAAGAAAAATTTCCAACGAAAACCTAATTTCTTTCTCCGGGGGTTTAGCGAGGCAACTTTCGTCAGAATCCCGCAAACATCTTCTACCAAAACTTCCTTCTCCCGTGGCGTCTGGTTGGCTAATTCCACGTACGATGTGGAAGTATCATCTCCTTACTGCAGCTAAGACAAGTCATCTCAAGGTTCCATTATAGAAACTCGGAACAAAAGGGTTTTAAGCGACATCTCTAAAAGGAAAAAAAAGTATATTTTTTTTATATTCTGCTCTTTCCTGAAATAATTGTCTTTCTTTGTTTCTTCCTGTACTTCGTCCTTGTGTCTTTCTTCCTACTTTTCATGGGCTTTTATTAGGTCATCGACGTTGCTCTAAGCTTCATAATTCTCCATGGCTTTCAGATGCTCATCATTTTACGTGTTTAACGTCGGAGATGTAAATTCACTTGATCTGCACCCAGAAACATGCAGGCTTTTTTAAACTGAGAGACCTCTGTAGGCCTACTGTAAAAGACGATTCACGCAAGTTTTTTTTTAAAATTACATTCATCTTATTGCAGATAGTACCAGGTAAACGCCATCAATGTTATGTTATAATTAGTTAACTACTCTTTATATAAACCAACCATTGATAACATTCTGCAATTTTGGATACGAAACTGTCGTGTTCTTGACAATAGAAATGTGAATTTGATCTCGCGAGGAACACAATTTCCTTAATATTTTCATAGTTGAAGCAAATGTTCGATAACTATTCTCCGTCTCCCTTGAAATGACATTGAAAATCATGCCAAATAGTTTGGAAACTTTAATACCAAAGCTTTCTCATTAAGTACCCTATGGTAGGCCGATTTCATCAAGTGGAGATGTATATATTTGGTGTTCGGAATGTTTTCTTTCAAAAACTTTGCTCCAGCCTCATGTTGTGGATGAAATTAAACTTCTACATTATTTTCCGTTTCTACGCAGTCAAAACAAACTACATTAGCCTCTTATTTATTTCATGGCAGTACTACCCATCATCGAATAGAACTGTTTGTAACTCATTTTGATGTCAGTAAAATTTGTTTACTACATTTAAGAAGTATTTGTCGCAGTCTGGTAATATAATCAGAGTATCTAATATTGTAATATGATAAAATTATCTGTTCGTTAAAATATAATAATTACAGTACAGAGTAAGGAAACTTTTAAAGTTTAAAACAGGAATCTCGAAAAACTTATGAATGAAATTAAAATACTAAAGATATCTATTAATTGTGAATATGCACAAATTATAAGTTAAGATCTAAGCATGAAACGTGGATATAAGAACCACGTCACAAATGTTAAGATACAGGGTGAGTGTACTATGATGGATGTTTGCAAAGGAGTTAAGTATTTGATATACAGAGTGTCAACGAAAATTTCTTTTACACCTAAACGTCGATGCTGTTGCTGCCTGCAGCGGGCGTATGAATGTTCATTCAATTTTTTCGCTCCTTTCCAAATTCGCGTCGAAAATGAAAGCACGTCCCTACGTGACTTAACGGAATGCCAACGACCAACTTGCTTGTTCGTTATTATTAAGTGAAACGCAGTTTGCAATGCGGTGTTTTAGGAAAATTACCTAAGACTTAGGACAGAGAGAGTTGCGCGGTTCGTAACCACGAATCCCAGAGTTCATTTAAGAGGTTGTGACGTAGTGCTCCATTCACACGTCTCTGTCGCGTTCTCTTGAGGCACACTTTGATCAAACACATTATTACCAGTCCTTACATGCGAAGGGCGGTTTACAAATGACGTGTACTGTTTAACCATACATACAGGCGTCGGTTATCGAGTTGCAAAAGATGCTGAAACTGGAGACAACTAACTTCAGGTTCGAGTTTCAATGTAATGTTTGATTATAGTTTAATGATACAGATTTAGAATTTTTACGGTAATATAATTTAGTAATTTGAGCAGTGGAGTGTACGAAATCATAACCACGTGATCTGTGATCCCTTTTAGGATTTTAGTGGCTGAATGAATCTGCAGAGTGGTCACAAGACGCTGGAATGTTCTGTAACATCTAAAAATGAGATCTTTTTTTAGGTGCCAAAACATCTGATAGTACATTCTATACAATCTTCGCATTTTACAATGTTTTACATTTACATTTGTTAATTCTATTTGTTTAAGAACTTCTCAGTACTCTAGTGAGAACAAACCTAACTTACTGGCAAGTCTGGTCTTGTGCTGGGGTTATTTTAGTAATCATCTACTCTGACTCTGCTGTCTATGAGTAATCGAAGGGTGTTTAAGTACAGGGAAAACTAAGAAATAAAGATCGAGTAGTTTAGTGACCAGCTTCAAACTATGAACCAGTATGCAATGTTTGAAGTTGGTAAGTGGTAAGCAGTGAAGCCATAAACAATTACGATTTACTTGGAGAATGTTGGGCGCGGTATATCGGCAGTAAAAACGAACAAAATGTTTTTTCATTGCGACAATTCACTTTAATTAATTATCCTCTGAAAGTAAATCGGCAGCTTCCTTCAGTATTTTACTGAAATTAACTTTATATTTTGATGATCTCATTCGCTAGAATTTTATACAAAAAAGAGGTTTTACCACTGATGTGTTAGTCTAATATAAACACGTTTCATGTATTATTTTAAAAATTTTGTTTTAACCAACATTTTAATACATTATGAAAATGCTTCTCACTTTGTGATAATATAATTCTGTTTCGCCTGATGTTGTCTTGTGCATTTCGCCGCGAAACCAAATGCGTTTCATAACGTTCTTTACATTTTAAGTATCGGGAACTTTTCCGCGTCACATTTTGAAGCTTCGTACGTGTGTCGTATCACGAGTCGCAAAGATATTTTTCCACAGGACGATGAGAATTGGAAGGGGTGACGTGGAATGAGAAGCAGAAACGCAGGGATAGAGGAGCGTCATAAGTCAAATGCTGGAAAGGAGACTGAGATAAGTTATCTCACTTGAATAATCATGGGGAGGCTGAGAGAGGAATGGCACACGCCCAGATGAGGGTTTCTCGCTCGCCGCTTTCCATAAAGAGGGCGAAGACGAAAGGTGATCTCCAGTCACTCAGTCGCGTACGAAGAATTCTCAACGTCAGTTCTGTTTTCTGCTTCCAAACCAAAATATTAATCATAATGAATACGTATTAATATTTCATGATCTGAGCCTATTACCTGTTTTACTAAATTCCTTACTCCTGGTAGGCATTCGATGTCATCGAAATTCGAATTGAAGCCGGAACTAGTTCATTTGATTATTATTATTATTAAACGAGATTTTTATCAGTTGCTTCAGAAAAATAGTGGCTCCTTCATGTCGGGGAATGTCCGCCTGCATCCTCATCCTATCCGGTTAACCATTTGCAATCATCCTGCAATTTGGCGTTAAATATTATTTTCTTTGATTTTAGACATGTCTCCGATTGGAGATGAGATTTGAAGGTCGGTGTTATCACACATTTCAGGAAAGTGATGGATGTGGACGGAGGTGGATGAAACACGAGTAATTGAAAGAAACCTGCCGGAAATGCCAGTTTATCCACCACAGAATCCACATGGATTTAATTCCATGCTTTCATATGGCAAAAATCCTTCGTCCGAATGCATGAACCACGGCACTGCCGTATAACCGAGTGTTTAATTTTTGTCGTCCAATCACGAGTCCTGCTAAGCGTCCACATAATTTTAGGCCGCGTGTAGTTTGAACCTTCAGCGCGTCAGTGGCGTTTTGTAGGGAGGCAGACGGAGCCCTTCACAAATCCACACAACAAGAACTTGGAAAGGGTTCTCACGATGGCGTGACACAGTAGGATTTGGTTTACTAAACGTCGTATACATTTTAACCTTGGACGATGGACAAAGTCCACAAACCCAACTTGGACAGGAGTGTAAGTCAGGTGACCTTAGCGGCCATCGAATTGGGTCTCTCCGGCCAGTAGCATTTGATGTTCGTCAAGGAAAAAGTATTAATGAACTGACGCTCAGCCGAATTATAAGCAGACAAGCGGCGACTAAAGAAAGTGAGACAATTTTCCATTAGTTTCCATAGGCTTTTCCGCTCGAAGTTTTAGTTCAAGTTATACAAAAATTTCCAAGTCATTAAATAAGTTTCAAATTGCAGAATAATCACCAAAATTTTGGTTGCTGACTTGTTAATTTGTAGTTTGTGAATGTGTTTGCATCGGTCCACTTGTTTTTTCGAAACATTTTCAATATTTGTTCGACTTTGTTTACATCTCGTGTTAGTAACGAGCGCCATTAGCACGTTTCATGCCTGGGGGCGGTGTGACAGATATTGTCCTCAACGAGAACAGATGAAGAAGTTTTATTTGCTGTGTCCATCCGTACTTTGAGGTGATGGAGCCACCTCTGTTGAGATGCGAGCCTCGAGCCTCGTTCGGCAGATGGGTAACGATGCTGCTACTGAGGGCGTGGTCGTGGGGGTGGGGCGTGGGGGGTCGGAGGTGGCTGAGATGTTGCCACTGCTGCTGCTGCTGGCACGAACGCTGCCTGTGGTGGTGACACATTCATTAGCTGTCTCTGGCACTGCGCCCCACCAAACCCATCTCGATCTCGACGAGGTATCTGCAGCTTCTGTTCATAGAGCGACGCTGGCCCCACGGATACGCCCTCTCCATTTACGCGTAATTAAATTTGGAAACAACAATTGCGACTTGGAGAGGGCATTCTTTGAAATAATTTTCGGGGTCGTGTGTTTTCTTCACTGACGCCTGAACCAATGTAATATTCAAGTGTCGTTAAACCAAAAATTATAGAAGCAAATGGCTCCATAATTTATGGCGTTTATGGAATATTTTTACAAAGATAAACTCAAGGACGAAATGTACGGAGCATGGAGATCCCAGGGGGAGAATAGTAGTGCATAGCAAGAAGTAGGCTTTGATCTGTGATGATATTAAATACAGAGTAATGGACAGATTTTGGACGTTTCGGACTAAATTCATGTGGCAAAGTATAGGGGACAGTGGCGGACACTGTGTTTACGGTAATGATCATTCAGGACCCGTAAAAGGCGGGAAATTTATCGACCAGCTGAGCCTTGTCAATAACTGCTACAGGGTGTTAGTTACTTTGTTGATTAGTTAGTTATCCAGTTTTAAATATTTGGCTCTAAATGTTATACAAAGTACCTCCAAGGGACCAGAACCCTACCATCAGAGTGCTCAGTTCGAGACGATCCTGAGACATTTCCAGTTGTCTCCCATCTTTTATTTCTGTAATGGCTGCCTCTGTGTGTTTCTCGATATCTCAGAAAGGTTTCCCAGAAGTTCTGTATAATGTCTTGTTTAAGCAAGAATGTCTTAAAACCTGCGCAAACAGCAAGGTTCATACTGAGTCGTAGGTTGCCCATTTGTTTGATTCGCATTACCACGAAAGTATTTCGTCCGCTTAGTCTTCAGACACTCTCCGCCCTGATTTAAGTCTGTAACGTCGCATCCCAGTTCATTCATCAACATTAGCTCACCTGATTGATGATCGCCGAAGTTCCTATCAATCAGGTCGCTTCGTTATAAATTCAGATTTTTTCAGTACATCGGAATTTGTTAAATGTAATGTAGCATCTTACTTGTCTGCTTCCCTATGCATCTTTTGTAATTATTCGTGTTCACCTCGGAGAACGCGGTGCTGAAGAACCTGGAGCCCCATACATTATTAGCAGAACCACGTGTTCAGTTACGTCAGATGTTTGAGCAGAAAGCCGCTGGGGCGCTTCGGAGGAACGCGTTAATGAAAATCGAGACGCCTCGACTCTTGGCTGTTCAGTCTTGCAAACGGGGAACGTCTATCATCCTATGTCTCCCTCAGAAAGCATAATATTCTGATAATAGGAACGCAAAGTGCGATTAGTTTCTACGGTAATTCAGAACAATTCAGAAAGAGAGTAATTACGTCCACACAATGGGTTACTGTAATAATAATCTTTGAAATATAATTGACGTATGTTTATGTTTTATATTCGTCTTTTTACATCGCAGTTAAGTGCGCCCTTAAGCACACAATCGTAACATCTTTTAATCTAACAAGGCCTTCTTTCTAAACGAGGTACCCCCCCCCCCCCCCCCCGTTTCTTTTAATAGACACCTCAGTTAGTAGAATCTCGGGTGACGGAGGTCGCTCATCAGACATCGCACACAGGGACAATGATGAAAAGTCGCGAGGTCCTGAAGCCACCGAGCTTGATAAGTCCCCAGAATACCCCTCTTCGAACAGTGAGGTAAGCCCTGGTCGGAGACACTACAGGGCCAGGAAGCAGACAGAGCAATGTGGGGCAGACCCACGAGACGTCATTTGTCATCAGCTGCCAGCACCCCCCCCTCTTTTCCTAGCCGCATGCCCCCTCACACCATGGCGACAAGGTGGAGATCGAGATGGTCCTTTGGCCTGGGGAAAGGAACCACAGAAAACCTCGCAGTAAAGCAGATTGCAGGGACAGGTGTACCAACGTTTTACCTCATAAATAAACCATAATGAAAATTAGGAGGCTTAAAGAGAATTATAACGAAGGCTGTTAAACCGTTTTAACCTTCTTTCTTATATTCAGTTCCAGACGTCTTTGTTCGAAGAACTTACTCGTCTTAGCAAACGCGCCTTGAATCACGTTTAGTCCGGTCTTTTTCTCACGGTGAACTGAGTAGGAAGTTCTCATTTTTAATTCAGAATTGAATATCCATTACCCTCTTATATTCTCAAGCGCCCTTTTCCGCCGTCTTTAGTGTCTCATCGCACAGAGATGCTGTGAAAATTTGTACACTTTATTATCTAAGTAGCAGATTCTTCTCATTTTATTATTATGTTGGTACAGTGACTCTAGCTTACAAATTAATTTTTCGAGACTTAACATTGATGTAAATCGACCTTTACAAATAATTCAATTTTATTACGACTTATAGAATTTAGAAATTGTAAGTTACGATTTGGAATACAGAAGACGTGGTTTGAAAATAAACAATAGAAGGATGTTTCGCTATTCTTGTAAGTTATTCCTATATTTATTAATTTGTGCGCTGATGGGCTTGGCGTTGTAACATCGGTTCAAATATTACATTAACTCGGCTTAAACCTGCCAATATTTTCGATTCCCATGTATTTGGGTTCGTCACCTTGTGGCTGAGAAGACGAAAGGTAATTAGAAAGTCACTCAGTGCACTTATAATTGCGTACAGTTATAAGTTTGTTGGAATAAAATAATTTTTCTTGTTTATGGGCAAACATCTAGCAGGAGTTGCTCTGCTTACCTACATTCCTATTACAATCTTATTTTACTAGATTTGTTCTCACCCTTAAAAATTTCACTGAGAAATCGTTACCCCTGAGAGGCACATAATAACGTGACTGTGTGCAATCTAATTGCCTGTAGAAATGGAAGGTGACGCTCATTCACACTCAGATCAATTTACACCCATGGCGATTTCGTTTTTTACCGGTGACATGAGCAAAACAGCGAAGGTACAACCACCACTAGACAAAGCCTTGACATTTTCCCAATTTCTTCACACTTTGGTAAACGGTTTCCAATGACATCCGCGAACCGATTCACTCCCTCCCACAGCCAGCGTGGCGCCTTAAAATTGTGTGAAGAATGCATTCAGAACACTTTGGCATCACAAAACACATTTGTAAGTCCTTATAAAATCGTTTTAATATGTGTCCTTCATTATTAATGTATAGAATTGTTTCACAAAAATGTTCAGTATAATGCTGCTGTGATGCATGGACCATCTTGCAAGCATCCATGAATTATTTCAAAGCCCAGAGTTGCACTGAAAATGAACGAAGAAATTAAAAAATTTCAACCCCGTTTTAAAAGTAATTTTTCTCACACTTTGATATGCCGAACCGTATGTAACTTAGTGACCATACTCAACGTATCTTTGAGGTTGGAGACAGGCCAAAGTCTAGTCACACGCGCAGCAATATAAGTCCCGGGGATTTCCGAATAGAGGGGTTTAAAATTTTCAAGATAATTCGAAGGTCATTTCTTCAAGCGCATATTTCTGCCGATCTGCGGGCAACTCACCCCTGCTTTCTCATTATTATGTAACAATTCTTGCTTCTTGCTTTTATTTTCATTAAACTTCCCGTTTTGGGCCAGTGGTCCATTTTTAGGGTTCAAGAAAATTAAAATGTTAAATATTTATTGATACTTAATATTGTAAATTAATATCTGACGCTCTGACTTTGTGAGAGCTAATCACGAACTGGCAACGCTTATTGTAAGAATTTTCATTCAGAAGTAATCGTAATTTGCCACCAAAGTGCCAACACATTCGACCTCAAAACTCATGGTCTGACTTTCGAGAACGATTTCAGTGAATGAGATTTCTTCCCCTAAACCGATTTACTTTCAAAAGCAAAGAATCAGTGTATAAAGTTCACTTGTGTGTTGTTGTGATAGCAGAGTCGTTGTAAAACAAGTATTCTTCCACAAAGCAGTGTTCTCTTTACAGAACCTAGGTGCATGTCTCTAAGAGGCCATGTTGTCATTACAGAAATGCAATTTCCTCTTTTAATCGCGTGGAAATGTAAAATTGTCTATTAGCGTTTTCACTGCAGTTCCTACCATGTTTCCTTCGTTTTAGAATCGATAAATGAAACGACAGTCGACAGTGTATCAAACGATCACATTCTTTTTTAACACGATGCCGATAAAACAGCTTTCTGCAGTTTTTGTTCGCTCAGCCACGGTATTCCCCGTTCCTTCGTCTCATTGTTTCTTGCTCATTAACTAATAAGATTCGGGATTATTTAGGTGATGACGTAGCCGGCTCTGCCCTCGTTGCCTGAAAACGTAGTTTCTCAGTTGTTCAGATTAGCTGTGCTGTAAATTTGTCAAGTAGGAGTTGTCTGTGATACTTGGCTGTTAATAATTCACAAATATTAGATGCACGGAAAACGTTCCTCGCTTGTTTTCCGACGGACTCGCCTAGTTTAGCAACGAAGATATTTTTAATCATTGGGCGGGTAGACACAAAAATAAGTTCAAGTACTTTCCTTGTTACTAAACTACGAACATTTAATTCAACTAGTGGACGTGATAACCTCATGGAATAGGATACACACATAACAAGTTAGGAAGTGAAAACTTTCGGATTTATTGAAACGAAATGAAATCCTGTAGGATCTTTGCTTCGGAATGTCTCCCGTTTTTGTGTTCCGGGCAGCAATTACAAACGCTATTTCGTAATTAACATTAAATTATTTCGTGTAATTAGAAAAGTAACTTCCATGAATTTGTACGTAAACGATGTATCGAAGAAACCTGTAATAAGTCAGCGAATGAGATGGTATGAGAATCTCTAGTCAGCCCTGGGTAGAAACCGCAAATTTGTAACAGTGGAATCTGTAATCCAGTTACAGAATTTGATAGACAGGTAACATTGAGACGAACTAGGAAAAGCTCTTCAGTGAATTAATGTAGACCGTGATGGAAAATTTAAGTTTCAGTGAAGTTTTCGTTCCGATTAAGCCTATTTAATATGTATTTATGCTAAATTCAAAGTCTGTTTTAGAAACAGTTAATTTACATTTGAAGTAGTTACTTTTCCAAGGGAATGTGATAGTAGATTTGAGGAGTGGGCTGTGATCACATGTGACTTGGATTCTGTTCCGGTGAAACATACGTTCAGCCTTCTCGAGTTAGTGAATCCGTTTGGAAATATAATGCATTAGCCTTAATGTAGTTACTTTTTTACTAAGGACGTACATAATAATACGGTAATTTGTGTTTCTAGACGCTTCATGCATTATGCATGTTTGTGGGAGAAAGGGCTTCGAGGTTTTCTGTGTTATTTATGCATAATTCTGCAGCTGAGGAAATGCGATTTCATGAAGCAAATCGTTAGGATCGTTGCGACATTTTGACGCCAGCGATTAAAAACAAAACTAAGTTCAGCATTAAGTGCTTCAGAGTCTGTGTGTGTGAGGGTTTGTAGTGGAGTGATTTGGAACAACAAAATTATATTATTTCATCGTTAGCAATTGTTCACAGCTTAACAACAGCGCGTTTAATTATTTCAGCTGTTTTTCACATTTAAAATTTTATGCCCCGTAGAACCGTTACAGTCACGTAGTCCATCCTGTTGCTTATGTTTATTAAAATTCTCAAGAAATAAGCAGTCATTTTTCGAAGTTATATTTAGATATTAACTGCAGTAGAAATAACTAATACTTCTTTCCGAGCTTTTCTAAATCTAGTCGTTTTTTCATAAACTAAAAATGTGTCTGTAAAATAATCTTCGGATTAGACAACATGGTAAGTATTGTCTGTAAATCAGAATTTATCCGTCGCTCGGAGTCTCTTTCGCTGTTGGCCTGATGTCAGTTTTCCTCAATAAAATAGTCCACAGAGTATTAGAGTAGGGAAATATACACAGCTTGAATAATGGTAGTGTCCTTGTCACCAAGGGCTACTTTGAATCTACTTCCGAAACCAAATAGACAAACTGAGATAAATTGCCGCGTCACACATTGTGCAGTTTCTAAATAGGACGAGACAAAAACATCCACATAACAAATTCACTAAGCCCTTTCGTCTGCGTTGAAAAAAGTAGGAAGAGATCTAGGACTAGTTTTTCTTGAGTGACGTTAATTGGAAAAGCGTTGAACTGAACTCCCTTTTCCGTGCCTGTTTATTTTATTTTATACGGCTATAGAGACTGGATAGAATTCTCCGTCGACCAAAACCCGGTTTCAGACATTCCGTCTTATAATAATTCAGAAATGGGTTTCGGTGCTCAAGTTGTGTATTACGTCCGTCTAAAAGTGCGCATACATTTCATAAAATAAGATTCATGCGCCTAAGTCACAAATTTGTCTTTAAAAAACGCCGTAGCCTTACCTCAGTCGCAGTGCAGTTCATTTAAGTCTAGAAATTATTGACGCCATCTTTTTCTTATTTCATCGCGTTCCATTGCTTGGATCTTCTGGTCTGTAAATATTCTTTCTGTACATTACAGCTGTCTTAATCTCTCGACTGTGCCGAATAACGTTTTGATCTTCACAGGGTTTCTTTCGTTGTTTTGATTCTCTTATTAAAACTAATGCGCTCGAGGAGTTCATGTCGGGGTAACGCAGGGTGCCTGACTCCCAGGAATCTACGGGCTCAAATCTCCGCCGTGAACTAGGCTACCCTCAGTGAAGTTGTCCGTGGTTTTCTTCAGTTCCAGGTGAAATGTTGTGTAACATCACCAGTTACTCGAAGACTCTTTCCTTCTGAATTTATCGTTCGCAGTTTTCGTCACATTATTTATCATTAAGTAATCTTTGTAGTTGATACAGCATGATTGAAATTCGCAACGCCTATCCCACACCACCTGGGGCAGGATTATGGGAATTGAGCGGTGGCGGAATGTTTATTAGCAGGACACAACCGAAGAATTCAGAGAACATCTTATTCCGTCGTCCACCGGGATTGAACCCAGCTGTTCGCGATGAGAATTTGCCTGAGCAGTGACAGCCAGTTTCCAAAAATCCGGAGTATTATAACATAAATCTGCCAGTATAATTACAACCAGTCACAATGCAGGAACAGAGCGAAATTCCGACACGTTGCGTGTTCCAGACAGTCGACAACATCGTAGTCCCTCGTCAGCATTCTTTGGTGAAATCAGTGCCTTATTGAATACAGTTTCCTCGGGAAAAAGCGTCTTCATTTCACGAGAATATTTTGTGGAGTCAGTGACCGTGGAAACTGACTTACTGGAGGCTTGATGTTAATTATTCTAAAAATAAACATCTCATGAGACACAGGAAGCGTCTCGTCGTATTTCCATAGCTAAAAAATCAATACGCCAGTCCTCACACTTCACACATTCACTTCATTGGCATAAAAGCTGAAAATGGAGTTGCTTATGATGAAGTAGTACAGTTTCAACGGAGATGAAATTCGCTTATCGTGAAATATCCAATTGATATTATTAACAAAGTTGTCCAAAATATTAGAAGAAAAACACTGGCTTTTGAAGTAGACGCTTCCTGGGTCTTTATTTGAAATAAATGTTCTCTGTTCTGTCGTACAATTCAGCCCTCTTAAAAGCTGTTTCGCCGATGAACTAAC